>NW_027526204.1:138401644-138768258 GCF_048455015.1 Haemaphysalis longicornis
GGGCACGTCCATTGCTAGGGTAGTGATCGCAGTGTGAGCATTTTGGTGTGCCTGGAAGCCCATCTACGCAGTGTTGAATTGTTGCGTTGGAAGGATGCCGGTTTGTGCTTGTCAAATGAGGACAGCTTCAGGACAAACAAACTTGGGCTAAATGGACAGATATATCCCCACGTTCTTTACAGCGCACTTCTCCACTGCTGCCCATAATGTGCAACTTTCACATTTGCATTTATGCCCTGCAAAGCATCCTGTGCAGCCTGTTATGTGGGCACTATACAGGGGCAGCACAATTTTCCTTCAACAAATTTTCATCCTTGAAAGCCAGGTGATTCACAGGAGATAACACCTCCTTGACTGCAGTTAGTGATGGACTGCTCCTGAAAGCATGAGAGCAGCCCATCTAACAAAGTTCAAAGCCCTTGTTTATGCATAGGGTTGTTTGTATTTGGGTTTTATATTTTTTTAAAAATCGGGGGGTAAAATTCTGGTTCTATATTTCAAACTAATAATCGGGGAGAAATTTGTTTTTTTTTTTTGTAAAACCATTCCGAAATTTGGGTTTTTTCCTGGTTAAATCTACAGATGTACTCAGTAATACACTCAGTTTATTTTATCAGAAGGTATCACGAGCTTTTTAACTCCAACTCGTTAAAATTGGTGTTTGCTTCAAGCTGGTAATTGGGGGAACATCACGGTTTTCTAGAAAATACTCTCCGAAATTTGATGCTTGTTTGGAAATGAATCCGTAGTGATGACAGTAAAGAGCATTGGGAACCTCCAAGAAATGAAACATTTTATTCGCTAAACCTGGCCGTCGAATTTTTACGCATCCTTGTTTACATACATTGTCATCTGCATGCGCAACATGTCGGTCTCCATTCCAGATCTGCCTGATCGTTGAATGCATTTCAGCCAGGAGAAAGTTCTCTCAACACCAGAGCTTCCATTAGCTAGATACAACAATGTCAGTGCAGTACTTTTCAGAAAAGCCTGTGGTAGCGTGCCGTAGAGTCACGCCAATACTAAATGAGTTCGAAAGCTGTGTTTGTGGGGCTTGCTTCCAGCAAGTTCTGGTTGAGAATGGTAAGCCATTGGCGCCCAATTGTGCTGACCGCTACTTTGAAAAGGTCCATTCAGGGAGAAATCGGGTTCAACCCGATTCTCCTAAAAAGGTGTTCAGGGTGTAAAAATCGGGAAAAACCGGGCTTTATCTGAAAACGAACAACCCTATTTAAATACCCCATAAACACGCACTCGTTTGCCACTCATAATGTGCCTCAGAAAATAACCTGCATAACCATGTTTTTATTTTATTCTTCCTGCTGAAAATATGTATAGTGTAGTGCTAAGCCAACACTACCTTTAGAAGAGTCTAGAATGCTTAGAAAGCCACATGTTCAAAAAAGGAATAAAAAAAATGTAGAAAATAAGCGCAGAAGAAAAAGTAAGCAAAGGGGGAGTCCTTCACCTATTTACTACAGCGCTGTTTGACATAGTAGGTAGAACTTGTGCCAGTAGACAAAAAGACTACAATTTAAAACTGCTGCATTTCTATAAAGCAGTGGCCTGGCCAGCAAGGCTGTAGTTGAGACCCATCTTGATATGAAACGTAACCCATGAACTGTATAAGCATTGGCACGTTTATTACATAGCCTGTTTTCTTTTCATTCCTCATCCGTCTCATCTATCCATGCTTCCTCATCCGTCTCATCTATCCATGCTCTTTGGTCGCCTTCCCCTTCCTACACATAGAATAGCTGGCCACAGCTGATATCATCAGGTTGACCTTTCTGTGTTTTTCCTTTCAATAGCATCTCTCTCTCTCTCTCTCTCTCTCTCTCTCTCTCTCTCTCTCTCTCTCTCTCTCTCTCTCTCTCTCTCTCTCTCTCTCTCTCTCTCTCTCTCTCTCCTGAGGAATGTTTGCCCCTTAGTTAATCATTTGAGTCAGCACCACTTAAATCCGCAACCGCTAAATGTTACTCTTTTCAAGTGTCAGGGGCGTCGTAACAGGGGGTGCAGGGGGAGTGGCGGCTCCCCCAATGCACAAATGGGGGAGCAC
This sequence comes from Haemaphysalis longicornis, assembly GCF_048455015.1. Taxonomy (NCBI): domain Eukaryota; kingdom Metazoa; phylum Arthropoda; class Arachnida; order Ixodida; family Ixodidae; genus Haemaphysalis; species Haemaphysalis longicornis. The sequence goes on from NW_027526204.1 coordinate 138,403,704, forward strand.
GGCGCCCCCAGTCAAGGGGCACCTGAAGACTTCCGCTGAGCCTCAGACGGCTCCAGCAAGGTTAGGTGTATTCGTTGAAGGCAAAATGGCCAAGGATCAGACGATATTTTTCGCCCTTATGAGTGGCCTCAAATCTGGAAAAATAGTGAGTTCGGCGTTACCCGTTTTCGGAAGATTTATAGTTGAAAGGCCTTAGTATGAAGCATCTGAAACGCTACTCTCCCCGCTCAAATATTCGATGCCTGCGGTATTAATCAAAGGATCGATGGCATATTGGCTCTGCCTTTTGTATTCGGCCCGTACAATCATGATACTAGCCAGCTCCACCAGACAGTACGACCAATAATTTTTTACGGCAACCAGTTCAGACCTGTTAGAAAACCATGGTTCCCTAAGCGGCTTGCCCCAATAGCATAAAAACTCACAGTTTAACAAGTTATCCGCAGAGATATCAACAGTGCGACTATATATTACGATATATGAATGCATCCGTATCGTACTACTGAAATTTTCCTAACATAATGGTGCACCAGACAATCACAAATACTCGGAACAAAATAAAAACAAATCATCCGTTGTGCATGCACGTACTCTGTTATCAAAACACACATGGTTCAATGTACATGTTAACGCATAGCATAACTTCTTTCTTCAACTGACCTGTATATTTAACTCACTTGCTTTGTCAGTATTCTTCGTGTAAGCCTTCATTTTGTAGCATGAATGTGCAGGTGTCGTAGTATGTTCACGGTTAGGATGAATGTGGTGTATGTATGTTTCTTTTGCAAATTTTATTTATTTTATTTATTTAGATGAACACAGCTCTTTTGCATCGATAAATAAAAAGGTACAGAATCGTGGGTGCTACTGTTGCCTCGTGTAGAGGGCACAGTGAATATTTGACTGGATTTGATTTGGTTTTACGATGATGGGCCAATTGCGATTATTTGTGCATACTAGTCATTGTAGCAGCACTGTACACACCCTGCAGAAGTGCTCAACGAAAATACATTACAAGGTATTTAAAAAACAACCATAATGTTAATATAATTGATGATGATGTTTAAGGTAGCATAATTTTGGCTCCCCCAGGGAAAAAATAGTTCCGACGACATTGAGTGCAACACTGTTTGAAAACAGATTGCTCCGTTTGGCGTTAAATTTTCAGCTGATGTATTATCCCGCGTACAACCCGCCTCAAAAATGCAGAAATTTCAGTGGCAAAGTAGGGGTGCGGCTAATATGCGGGATTTTTCCTTTGGTGCGGCTTCACAGCAATGCACGCTGTGCCGTGAAGCTTCTACGCAGTAACACTGGCTAAGCCTTCCGCGGCAGCGACTGCACAAAACATACAAGGACAAGGGAGAAAAAACAAGGACGAGCCCACTCTAACAACCGAATTTTGTTAGTGTATTGTGATCTTCGCCTTGCAATCAGTGTATTCTACTTGCTAAATATACGCTTTTTCTGTCTACACAGTATGTGATATGTTGCTTGAGCAGTAGCTTTGGTGCAGCCTTTCCTGTATCAAATGTGCGGGAAATGCGCGAGGATTTTTTTTTTTTTTTTTCTGGCGGGCTGCAAGTGGGGATGTGGATCATATGCAGGGGCGGGTTATACGCGCGAAAATACGGTACTTGGATTCAATTTTAAGTATTTCTCGGCTAGCTCCTCAGAAACAATTATATTTGAATTTATAAGTCAAACATGGGTCAAGGGGCGAGAGAAAATGAGAACGTTCGTTTTTTGTCCGCTGTCTCCGCTATGAGTTCGAAGATCTGCTGTCAACATGCCAAAATAGATCATCAAGCAATTAACATTCAGAGCAGCAAATTCAAATATCGCACATCAGCTACATGCAGAAACTATCAACGCTTAAAGTGTTTCCCAAATAAACCACCTGCCGTGCTTTTCTGCACGAATGACATCTGCACTTTATGGGTCAACGACTCACGAATCCCGTCGGGAAGTATTTTGCTTCACCGCAACGCATATCTGCTAGCCATACAGGAAGAAGCCCACTCTCCAGGAGAAAACATCGAACATAAAATGTGGAAAACTAAAACTAAAAGCAAAAGCCAAAGACGGCGTAAATTTAAGTAGTATAAATTTTAAGTAGAAACAAAGTAAAACAACACGTATCGTAACTCTCGAAGTGCTTGAAAATGCGAGTGCCAATGTTTGTCCCTGAAAATGACAATCGGTATTCCTATGTACTCTTTCCTCCCTATCCCACCTCCCCCACACCAGCAGGCGTTCCGGTGTCCGCCCCTAGGCGAGACAATTTACGCCTGTTGGTGGACCTTCCTTTCCTTTTTTTTTTGCAATAAATACATACATACATACATACGCATTGACTAAAAGCAGTTCTGAGAGAGCCTTTCGGGAAGCGAAACATATGCGAAAGCATTTGCGAAGTAACAACAAAAACTGCAAGCACTGATGAAAAAAAGGCCTAAATAATTTCTTGGTATACCACAGAAGGGGAGGGGAGGGGGGGTGATTGCGTTGCCCGTTATGAAGTCAACAGCTGGCCGCGCGAAATTCCAGAAAATAAGCAGAAATGGCCGTCGCAATTTTGTCAATTACGTTTACGTCAATCAACATGGGCGCGTGAGTATAATATTCTGAATTGCAAATACGAAAAGAATATTTTTTTATTCGATTTACATTCGAATGGGAAATTAGCTACTCGAAGCCAATTTATTTCTCCCAAATCGGAATTATATTAAAAAAATTCACTATTCCGTCAACCCAGCACAAAAACCAAAGAGCACTCGTCAGGTTTCGCTTGACGTCAACACCACTCGAAGGGGGATTGGAGAGGGCAGCACTGTGCGGAGAAACGACTTACACGTCTGACCGCAAATACACCCGCAAATAATAATAAAAAAAAACCCTCGTCAATCCGAAAAGGCTCAAAGGAGCGAGCATCCGCATGCAGGTGGGTACGTTACCGGTAACGCCCTTGGCCGGCCGATAAAACACGCGCCCCCGCGACGAACATGGCGAGACTTGGCAGACGAGCCGGCCTCCCACACGACGATGTGACCTGCCAGCCGCCAACTAGGATGCGGCGGAAGAGCAGTCGCTCAAGGTTCGGTTAGGTGCGTGATCCCACGCCATGCGTTCGTTTCACGAGAAAGGAGGCATCCGGCCGGGACTTCTTCCTGCAACCTGTTGGCACGCGCTTCCAACCGCCGTTCTGCGCGGAGGTGGCGGCGAGTTTCGCCTGCCACAAACGAACAGCTCTAACCACTCCACTGAAGTCTGCTCGCGCGCACGACCCACTGAACCGGGCGCTGCCGAAAACCCTACACGGGTACAAAAGCAACAAGTTGAACTTACGCAGCCTGTCAGTTTCAACCGCACGCCTTGCATTAAAACTGCAGGGTTCGTTAAACCGCCCGAGTGTCGTGATTTCGGCGCACAATGAGCCCCAGGTGGTCAAAATTAATCCGGAGCCCTCTACTACAGAGCGCTTCATAGCCCGGGTGTAGTAGCCTCGGCGCATTAAATACCACAATCAATCAATCAATCAATCAATCAATCAATCAATCAATCGTCAGCCAAACAACAGGTGGAAGGTGACGGGCAGCAAAGACTGCAGACCACCTTCTGAGGACGCCGCCCATGCAACGTGCTGTGTGCTCAAATTGACGAAATGTCCCCCCAAAATTGTTGCCGAAATTCCGACCCTGAGTGAAGATATAAAAGGCTAGACGGAAATATTATCATGAGTTCCGGCTAAGTTCAGCTTCATACACCACTGACCTCTTCTGTGGTGGTTCTCGGTATAAAATCAGCCATCTTGACCTAGGACTGGCAAAAAAACCGATACCGCCGGGACACGCTCTTCGAACCCAGACACGACCCCATCGATACGGCGCTAGAGACAGGGCGCTACGAAATTATCGAGACTAATGCGGGCTGGCTTTTCTACTGATCACCCCTAACGCCCTTGCTCCATACTGGAGGAAAATGTCCGCAGTGTGAGCACTGCTTCCGTATACCAAGTTAAAAAAAAAGTTTTTTTTTTTCTTCTATCATCCGGCGAAAAGATGCTTTACCGCAATGTGACGGATATCTTACTGAGGCAATGCGCGCTACACCACTTCTGAAACGCGAATGCCCTCATTTTATTACGAACATTTACCCACACACACTATGCATCGTTTTCGAATGCAGATTCTCCAGTTTAATTTTGTTTGGGCTGTCCTCTTCCTTACAATGGTGCCGGAGAATGCGAAAAGGAAGCAACGCGTAACCTCTCAGTTTGGTCTGCAACACGCGCCCAATTTCTTCCCCCTCGGTGGCGCAAGATCTGACTCTCTGAGCCTGTGAGATGAAAAATTTTGTGCGCAAAGAGCCTTGCCGACAAAACGTGACACACGGCAACAATAACGCCCGGAGAACAGCCTGCTCGCGATATCAACACGAACATCGAGGGTAAACAACAACAAAAATAAAGGTAGCTCGCCCACGTTAATATTTACGCGCTTAGATGATGACAGCTCAAGTCAAGTTCCTCCGCCCTAACCACAATTAATCTCACGCCGCAGAGCAATTGCCTAAGTGAAACAAATAAAGCTAGCTCTGTTCACACACGCGTGAGGCCCTCTCGTATCGCTATCCCTCTGAGCTGTTCCTGACCTTACGCCAACAAAAACGAAACCCGCTTATATTCACCGCGGTGCATTGCGCGTTTCGTATATCGAATTATCCAGTACATCGAACTCTCCTCCCAGTTCGATGTACCCAGGCGGGACTGACCGCCTGGAAAGAAAGACACCGAGCGGGAAAAGCGTTTGACGGCACCTCACGAAAGGCGGTGAGTTGGGCGGTCGCCAGTAGAGCAGCGACTCGGTCCTCTCGTCGTTGTCCGTGGGCGAGCCACGCTCCGCGCTCAGGAAGCAGCACACGTCGTCCCAGCAAGCCAGGCAACAGCTGAGCATGGCATTCCGGAGGACAGCCGAGAGCTTACCGCGCCAGCGTCGTCATCCGGCGCAGTCCGAACACCCGGCATCGAACAACGTCCTCTGGCCGAACCATCGAATTCGTGCAAAGCGCGCTCGGAAGCCTTTGAATCCGCCACACCGCGCAGCCTTCGCCAAACGTGTGGGGTTTTCTCAAACCCTTCACTTCTTTCCGTGAGCTCTCGACGAACCACTCAACGAACGACAACGGCTGTCCGTGCGGTCTTCCGACGAGTCACATCTTCCCGACACAGTGCGGTCTCGTGGCACCTTGGCGGTTTCCGGCGCAATGCGGCAGACTCGTGAAGAAGCGTAGTCTTTCGTCCCGACGATGCCGAGCGGACACCCGCGGAGTTTGAAACAGTACTCGTCGCATCGCCCCCTTCTTACATCGGTTGTACGTGTACGATCGCGGCTCTTGCCGACTTCGATGCGGACAATCACACGCGGTGGCGCTTATCGTCGTTTGAAGCACAGGTCAAACACCGCATCGTTCGCTTTGAGGTCGGAAGCATTATCAGCGGACACAGCCAGGCGTGTGCCGCCGTGCAGTCGTCAGTCGACGCGCCAGTTCGCACGTGGTCAGCGTGGGCAGGGCATTCGGTCTGTTGCGAAACGGTGCTGGGTCGAATTAGAGGAGAGTGGCACACTACAAGTACTCAATTACCACCGGCAACTCCAGACGGCCTTGCAAACACCTGTGCTCCCGTGTTGGTGAAGTCCAGCGATTGTGGGCTCAATGCGCGTCCAAACGTCCCCCTGTTGGTTCAAAAGCACTCCTTTGAGGCAAGCCAAGAGCTGGAGATGCAGACGACGGTCGGCAGGAGACGACAGAGAAACGAGACAGCGAAGACGCACGCGTTGATTGAAACGCCAGTTGTGTTCAGCTCGACGTCGCTGTTGAAGGCAAACCAAAACACCGAACGACAGGACACATCTACCCGTCACACAACAGTGGCGAGTCGTTCAAGACATGGTCGTGTCGCCACGAACTTAATGCACAAGGTTGTCAGCTCACATCACTGAGCACCAACAGCTAAGCACATGGTGGAACTCGTAGGCGGCTCGTACACTCAGGCACACACCTAAATCTTGAAGGCGACGAACAATCCACTACGGAGAAGTCGAAATATGACGGCCATCATCAGTTGCACAAAAATGCGACCGCCATGTCCCAAGCATCGTTGGCGAACCCACGCACCACTGGAACGTCTTCACTCGTCAAACGGCGCGCTGGTGGTGGTCAGTTGACAGGCGGCAAAACACATGTCCCCGAAGCTCGCCTCCGAGCAAGACACACCCCGGTGCGGTGACAACGAATGGGACGGTGCACACACGTCGACGACGTCCACCGCGGCGAGCAGCCCACGCTGCTTCTTTTCACGACGGGCTTCGATCGGCAGAGCGCAGGTAGGTGGGGAGACGCACGAAATCAGGCGCGTTTCCGTTAGCGGCGCAGATAGGAGAAAGTGAAAAATGCGCGCGTGCCTGATAGACGAAGTTCGCGTGGCTGCCCGCCAATGAATCTCCTCGCGATCGGGGAGGAGGCAGCAGCCGCGGAGACCGGTTGGCCAGCGGCCGACTCGAAGAAGTGAGCGTTGGTGTAGGCGCGTGGGTCGACGGTCGCTCACGAGCCGGCACGCACAAACAGCAAAACAGCGCGCGAGCCGCAGCAGAAGACGGCATGGCGCGCAGCCGACCGTGCCGCGCAGGGCGGGAAACGAGGGTGAAGAAAAAATCCAGGGCGACTGCCCGCGGCGGCCATCGCCGGACAACCCTTGCCGCGCAAGGCCCATTCATGAGCGCACGTCACAGCGAGCACGCGCCGTATACAACGTGCACGGCACCGAAGTCAGCGCGCGTGGTGCTTTTCATTGCGTTTGCACGAGCCCACACGCGTACGGCGAGTTCGCACGAACTGCATGGTTAAGTTCGTCTGGCAGTTCTGGGATTCGGTGTACATACTGTGGACCCAAGGGTAACGCAAAGAGACTTCGAGAAGTGACACTTGGAGAAGGTGCCACCCATTATACCAATCGCTGCTAGTCGGTCATCCTCATCATAATCATCAGCACAGGGAAAGGCCTCTCCCACAGATATTTAATTATATCGGTCCTGTGCTAACAGCGACCTTCAGACTAGTCCTGTTGAACAGTTGCAAGTTTGCGCCTCGTTCTAGTCCTGTTAGCGACCTATTCGTCTGTACACGTAGCGCAATTCAGTATGAAGCATCACCAATTAGCCCCATTCTACGTCCTTTTTTAACAGCGACCCATTTATCCCCGTAAACTTCTTGATCTCATCTGCCCACCTAACTTAATATCGCGCCCTGCCACGCATGGCTGTTCCCATGACAGCTAGTACAACGGGGAAAAAAGCGCGTTTAGGGATGTCGAAGGGGCTTGGCAGTCTTCACATCTGCGTGGGCCAAATAACCCGCACAGACCTCCGAGCACTCGATACGGACAGTTATGAAGGCGAAATGTTTACGAAGGGTTCCGTTCTTGTAGAGCTTGTCCCTTGTAAGCGAGCAGCCTTGCAATCGGCACTAACAGGAGCAAGCTTCTGAAGATACTGTCACTGGCCTCAGGGAAAGTGGCGGCCATTTCTGCAAGTGAGGCGGAACTATGAACAGCACTGACGGCCGACGGGCCAACGGAACCGCTTGCGTATTTAGTTAAAGGGGCCTCAGTGTACATAGCAGCTGCAAGCGACATCTACGGTTGTGGCTAGAGCCATTCTGGCCACCTCACTGAGTCAGAAAAAGGTCCACCATTAATCCAACAATTCAATGATTGGTGGTGGTGGTGGAACATAAAAACGGCGCATACCCAATCAGCGCGACTGACAAGAAGAATTTGTTTTGTTCATGGAAACCGATTAGACAAGACAAAATAGTTCACGAAATAGAGCTGCTACTCTTTCTCTTCCTCCAATGCTTGCACAACAGCGCTTGCCCCCAAAATGCGACGATAAATAACTCAGATTCCGATCCAACGCGGAGTGTTCGAAATGGGGAATCCAGCAGGACTACCGAATGTCAAGCTTTGTAGACATGCGCGAGGGAACTTCATGACTCGCACTGGCTCCTGGTGCCTGCAGCGTTACGCTGACCGCACGGCCATATAAGTAGTGTGGTCATCTTCTGTCGGTTCTCCGTACATACAAAGAACGCAAAACTAGGTTCCGCGTGACACGAGCAAAAACTCGCCTCGCCGCAGCTGCAGGCGTCAAGCATGTGCGTGAGGCCTCGGAGCTCCGGCGAGGTCATATACATGCTGAAACCAACCTGCAGATAAAAAAGGCCTGCAGCTGAAGGTTGCAGGGAAAGTTCGTCTTGTTGAACAGGTTGCAAAAGTATGGTTGTGAGCGCGTATGGGCGTCAAATCGTCGCGCGGCTGCGTTGCGCCCTCCCCCGCTTTCTTGTGCTTAACGCGAGGAAATGATGTGTATTTAACAAATAAATTCAGCACTATGAAGGATAGAGACTGCAGAAAAATGGGTTGATTGAGTACGAGGTTTAACGCGCCGACGCTACACAGGCGATGAGGCGCGCCGTAGTGGAGGGCTCCGGCCTCACCTCCCCCCCCCCCCTCACCACTCACTTATGAGTGTGAATGGGGGGCGGGGGGGAGGGTGGGGTGAGTGCGCTTGCTTGTGAGTGAGCGTGCCGACCTATGAATTTGGCACAACTTTCTCGTTTCATCTCTCATGCATAAGAGATCGAATTTCCAAACGTCACCATTTTCTTGGCAAACCCCCAGACATCACATTCTCTAAGCCAAAATGGGCACGCTGCCCTCACTCTTCCACCGTTCGCCTGTTTCGGCCAGGGCTCTTTTTTCTACTTCGCGGAATTCCTTTAGGCCGTAATTAACTTCAGACAATGCACGTTCTCAAACGCTCACGCAGTCCGCAGATTCAGGCCCCCGAGAAGGCAAAAAGAAGAGAGACAGGACAACTGGAAATAGGGGGCACTCTCGTTACATCTATATGGAGCATGCACGGTTCCTCCCCCTCTCCTCCGCGCACCCGCCACGAGCAGCAGCAACGCCCACTTAAAATGAGCCGGGAAAAACCGGCGGCGAACGGCGGGAAAGAACTCGCGAGATGCCGGCCACCACGCCACCGACGACAGCGACACAGCGCCGCTGACGCTGCCTCGAGCAGCGCCCCGCCACGATTCCGAGAAGCAGCGATTCACCTTGGCCGGCCGCGACGAAAGACGGCGGCCTCTACCGGCGCGGGTGGTGGTGTTGGCTACCGAAATGCACAGGAGATTGCATCGGGGCAAAAAGGGAAGGTGGCGCTGTTCCAAAATCATCGAGAGGAATCAAGTGGCGCACCAAGGCACGAATCGCCAACGAACCGGAGTTAAAAACAGGAAGCGCTATGGCTTGCTCACACTTGGCCGGTGACGTCGGCAGCGGCACGTTTTTTTGTGCAGCCCGACGCTGCCTTTTCTCACCACGGCTTCCTGATGAGCCGGCACAAGTGCGGCACCCACACAACGCGAACCCCGCCAGCACTTTGCTAAAGTTTGGAGGTTTGGGCAGTAGTGTTCTGTGTTCGGGGAGGCCTGAAAGGTACCAAATCTGCAAATACGATTCGTTGCTATCGGCAATCCTGCAGTTCGAGTAGCAAAGAAACAAAACGAAACTCTAAACCCGCAGTGAGGCTTGAACCTGGGGCTCAAGCGTTGGACCACCACCTCCATGTCGCAAGTACTACACCGAACATCAAACCTCACGTTATCAAACCTCCATGAGAACACGTCAGAGCCAGAGAGGTTTCCACTTGCCATGCGCTGGATCCCACGAAGTTCAGAACGGCGGTTGTACGCGCCGAAGCTACGCCCGCGGGCTATGATTAGTTCGTGATTACGGGATTCGTTCAAGATTACTTGGGGGATCTCTATCATGCGTCCGACCGAGCTAAGTGTTTCGCAGAGGAGCGCACACATCAGCTGCTATTCTGCGCGTAGTGACGATGTTCAGAAATAAGAAGGCGCGCTGAAGGACGCTCCCTATTTGTACTACATAATGATTTGGTTGCGAAACACGAAAGCTGGGGAACGCAAAATGAGAGGAACGCCCCGCGCCCCTGAAAAGCTGCACCCACCATTTTAGAGCATGTATGCTAATAAGGACGGTCATTACGTGCGCTGAGGTCCGGGGCAAAGCGCGGGCCGACGCACAAGTTTTCGTAGTGCAAACAAAATATATACATATGATACTTCTGAAGATGTATACTTTAGCCAGAAATATTCCTGACGTGCATGTGCGCCACTACAAATATGTTTTAAAGAAAAGGAAATAAGGCCGTATTAAACACAAAATATGGGGCGGGCATGGCCTCCGAAGTTGGAAACTCGCCGATAATTATCAAAGATGAGACAATTAGGTAATACGCATATCACCATCGTTTTGGCGGGTGGGGTGATTCAAACCGTCATCATCACATGCATGTCCACGGACTTTTATTAGCCACTCCTCTGGGGCGTTATTCGAATCCATTCTTCGCCCTCTAATGGAGCTGCCTCCGTCCAGGTTGAAACCGGCAAGAAGCATGCGATGTGAATGCGGGTGCCTAACATCTTCCAGTTTGCAGGCTTCGGGCCACCACAGATCCCCGCTGTCACCCTGCAAATGTACCTACAGTGTTCTCTCCTAATCAAGGTGGCCCTCCTCCTAATAGCTGTATCACAATTAATTGCAAGCCAACGCGTTTCTCTTCCCACCTCCACAGATCACGTTGGGGTTTCGCGTTTCGAAGCTGCACAGGATATCAAGCGCGCCGAAATCTCCACCAACGGGAGTTTTTTTTTTGCTCGTTTGTTTTTCACTCCATATAAAACTGCAGTCGCCGCGGCCACATGGAAACAAACCCGCACCTTCATGCTTACGAAGCACAACGCCTCAGCCGCGGCGGCTAATATCCATTTCCCCGACAAAGGGTAAACTTGACTAGGGTAACAGAAGGCCCTTAAATATTTTGCGCACAAAGCTGCGAAACTAAAAGTAAGGAGGCTCAATTGTTGTAAGGTGCGTGCGCATATAGCAGTATCATGACTTTTGATCATTACTGTTTGCTGCCTTTGTTGTGGTTTCCCACTTACTTCACCCCCTTGAAGAGCCAAGTTGACAGTCCGGCGTTCAGCACAGTGAGACGTAAGTTCCGGCAGTAGCGCCTGTTTCTCTGACAGAGCCGGAAACCAAAAATAAATAAATAAATAAAAAGAAAGCCGTACGAAAAAATTCAGCCGTAATTAAGTTCAACTGATTGATGGATTAGGAGGTTTAACGCGCCGATGGTACTTAATTAAGCTATGAGGCGCACCGTGGTGGAGGGCTCCGGATTAATTTCGACCACCTGGGGATCTTTAACGTGCGCCGAAATCCCGAACACACGGGCGTTTTTGCCTCCATCAGAAAAGAGCCGTACGTTCAAGCGCTCCCCCGCGTGGTCTAAATTAACTCAGCAGGTACTCCACGGCACGCCTCGTATACCCAGTACAACCACCTAAGAGCACCCGAAAATGGTTGGTATATTATCCAAAAACACCCCCGATATCTCAACTGCCACCACGCGGCCACAGCCGACCACAAATGCCTTATGTGGCACTGCCCCAAATTATCTCGCTTTCCCTTATTGCCTCCCTTTATCTTGACACCACTACTAACACGAAACACCACCATCAACCGACACCACATTTAACAATAATTTATGTCACGAAGAGCGCCCTAGTGCGAGTCATTCAACCGTGATACGCCACAAACTGCGCCTTTATTCCACTTTCCTGCGGACGACTTCGCAAGTGGTCCCACACACAATGCAACCACATAGGATTGAAATCACACAGTCTGAACTCCCTCTCCCTTACTTCCCTACCCCCGCTGGCCACTGGTCTTTCTTCTCGCCAAAGCTTGCCACCATCCTCCACCACCACTTGGGTTCAACCAATGACGACAGCGAACTGCCGCGTAAAAACACGCAATCCGCGAGAAAATCACAATTTTGTCGTCAGCGAAGAGAAATGTCGACTTTCCCATGTAGGAGCATGCAACAACTTTTTACAGCGAAGCTGTTAGCCTCTCGTTGGTCAGAATATTTCGTGTCATAAACAAAAAAAAAAAAAAAAAAAGAGGCAGGATCCAGCAGTTTTCGCCCAAGACGCACAGCGCATGCGTCAGGACCCAGCATTTGCCGCCAGAGAAGCCCAGCACAATCTTTCTTTGCAATCAGGCATACAGCACAGAGTTGACTATTCGTTAAAAAAAAAAACACAAAACAAGCGTCGAAACCACACGATAGATGATAGGGCGACTGTGAACATGGGACCCCCTATATATGTGTTCCTGGTAAAGACTAGGTTTGCACCTGCTCGCAAAAAAAAAAAAAAAGGGGGGGGGGTGACGTCATTCGAGGGCAAGCGCATGCGTCTGGCTCTGCCGCCAGAGAAGCCGAGAGCAAGTGAGAAGCCCGCCGAAACGACGAGGAGCTTTTCATGCCATCCCCCATCAGCATCTGTAGCAGTTTACAAAAGCTTCGCTGGACATCCCCTTCGCACGGCGGGAAGGCGACCAATTTTTTTTCTCTGGCCGCATCACAGCTGACGACGTGTCGCGCCGCTATACAATTAACGCGCCCATGCACTGCGCGCATTGTCGTCTCAAGGCTGGTAAAGTTATTGCCGTAATGCTGCAATACCCTAACCCGACAACCTCCTCCCACGAAACCAACTGGTCGAGTGGTGTGTTATTCAGTCGATGCGAAGAGATAATTTCATTTCCCATGTTACATAGCGAACTTTGCAAATGAGAGCACGCCATGCGCGCGAGGTCAGCGCGCGTTCACCGCTGTAGCTGCTTCCAAGAGACGAACGCAGGAACAAGCGGAAATGCCGAAGGTGACGCAGGAGAGCGACCATTGCCCCAGAACGTCAACGAGGCACAGATGGAGCAGGCGGAAACGAACGCGCGAACAGCCGCCACGTTCCGCTACGAACAGACAGACAGACGCGCTTTCTCAAACACACGGGAACGGTGTCTCCGGAAGCTTTTTTCCACGCGCCACGACAGCAGAGCGCGCGATTTCAGGGGAACGTCGAACGATAACGCTTAGGCAACAGTGTTGATGCTAAATGGTATATAGCTAAAAAGGCGGTTTCCTCGAGAACATGATGCCACGTGTAAGGTATACCTTACACGTGGTATACCTTACACGAAGCCCGTCTACCCTATAGGGTAGACGGGCTTCGTTGCCCAAACGATGATAGGCCAATCAGGGACACAATTCGCCGAAGCTACTACGCTTGAACGGATGAGGACAACCACATACGAGCGTTTATACAACATTGCATCTCGCCTTCGTCACATGCAGCCGCGGCGAATGGCAATCGAATCCACGATTTTACAACGTCGCATTAGTTAACGCGTGCCCGCGTAATCTCATAACAGCGCATAAACTTGATAACGGCAAGCTCTTGGTACCGTTTTCGTAAATAAGTATAACTAACAGCTCGAAACTGTTTTCGTTTCAAGTTTCGCAGTGAGGAGTTTTTAGATCCCCCTACTGAATGGGGCCAGCAGCCAAACCCTGCCCGAGTCAGCAAGCAAGGGCCCCTCGGAAGCCCACTTTATAATGTACCGACTTTCGCGGTGATTATCCGCGATTTAATGCGAGCACTGGGCCACTCGACAGCCGGTCAGACGCGGCCCACTAAGCAGAAACCTTTCAACGTGTTTAAACTGTTTGTATGCATTGCGGGAAAGGAGACCTGAAAACTGGATCATCTGGGGGCCTGGGCCAAAGCACAAGGGCAGGAAAAATTGTAAGGGGAAGGGGGGTCGTTAAAAATCGGAAGCCAATTTCCCAGCGTGCGTGTTTTTCCTCTGCTCCTGTTTCCCACAAAAAGTTCCGCTCCACCGTTTCCTCTTCCGGGCCAAGTTTCTAAACGGCTTCACAACTTTCCAGAACTGCCGACCTCACTACGAAATATCATTTCAGCGAGACGTCGTTTTTTGACCCAATTTACGCAGCGACAGTCTACGTTTGGGGTGTGACGAAACAGCGTGGTGTGGTTAAATTAGTATGAAGCTAGCGCAGTCCCATTTTTACTAGTTGTCTCTTCGCATTGCTTTACACTTTTTTATATAAACAGTCCTGACGAATACACCCACGCCAAAGTGAAAATAAACGAAAAACCACACGGTAAAATTCGGCGGAAGCTTGCGCCGTCACATTTTTACTAGTTGCGCCGTTTCATTGCTCGCCGTTCTCTGTTATTACTATTATTAACCAGTCCCGGCGGGGCTCACAACTCCGCGGAATAAAAATAACCGAAAATAGTGATTCAAAAAGTGCCTACAAGTAAGAAGAACGCGTGAAACTGGGAGATAAAAAAAAAAAAAAAAAAAAAAACCTAGTCGGCCAGCCGTCACTCTATCGTACCTCCTCCCCTTCCAGGTCGCCGATTTCGCAGAGGTAGAAGAAAAAAAGAGGGGGCGTTGAGCGCTTAATTAATCGTGCCTCCTTTGACGCGCCGGCAGAACCCGTATACGCGTTGTGCAGGTATGTAGTAACCCGCGCTCTCGGGCGAACGCGATAGCGCGTCGTGTCGCCTGTCCGTCTTCCGGGGAAGGCGCCGGCGTCATCTATATTTACACGGAGGACCACGTCCTCTTCGCCCCGCGCGAGAGGCACGTCCGGCCCCCTTCGACGAGACGCGCGCAAATCGATGTGTGTGTACACGTCGGGCAATGCGCGCGTAGCTCGCCGTCGGTCACTGACATCTGCCCCTCGACGTCGACCTTCCCAGGCACCTTGAAACTAAAACGCAAATAAAAGAAACAGCGCCATGTACGCGAAGGGCGGAATTAAGAGGCGCATGAAGAAATTTACCGACGATCACGCCACTCACCGACGCAAAAATTGAGCGCAGCTGTTAAGGTTTTTTGATGTTGCGATGCACTGAGCCAATGAAATTGAGGGGGTTTACTTTCATAAATGCAAAAGTTACCGACCACTCTGGCTCCATGTCGCAGTCGCATCGAACAAACCTTCCCTCGTGCAGCGACGTGATTCCAATTATGGTATCGGCGGACGCGTCAGCCGCATACCTTATCGGCGAAGGCGACGCTCACCGCTCACAGCACAAACAGGCGCTTCACTTCAAGCTCTTCCGCCATAGACACTTTCCTTCTCGCGCTCTATCCGCTATCACGTCATTCGTTCTCAATTACGCTCAGCGTCTGCTCTCTTTTAACCTCCCCTCTGCCTCTCGTTCGTTCGGTCGCGATGCCGTTCAACCACAGGGGTGGCCCTTTAAATCTGTCTCTAAAAAGAAATTCAGCAATGCCACCCTGGGAAGAGGGAAGCCCAGCTAAACTGGCGCGCTCTGGTGGCATTTGCTATGTTGGGGATTAGCTATATTGGTCATTTGCGATGTTGAATGTCCTTGTCAAAATTATTCGGCTTCATTTTTATCTTAGGTGAACCAAATGGAACTGGCACAAAATTAAATTGCTGACGCGAGCAGATACATTTTCTAACTTTCATGATATGTTTATTTCGCCCTTCATTTCGAAGTTCAATTACCTAAGTTAAACCCCCCTCTAATCAAGTGTTAAGTGTATAATCAAGTGACAAGGACAGTGACGCGATCTGTACGTCACTGACTACGGACACACGATGGCTATCTCTAGTGAGCCGTAAAAGTGGCTTCCGAAGAGCGCGCGGCATTGCGCAATGTCACGGCGGGGGGAGGGGGGGGAGTAGACGATACACTGCTCGGGGAAAGAGGTGGCGGCGGTGGCGAGGAGTATTAAGTGGGACTATAACCACTCCTTTCGTTGGTGGCCATGCTTCACTGCGCAACACGCAGTGTGGGAAAGCCAAGCTTAGCCCAGTCCCCTCCAAGTCGGCTCTATCTCTACACACAAATGCACTGCCTGGAAGCCATCTTACAACGACCAAGGTTACCCCGATCCCCTCAAAGCCAGCTTCACCTCTACACAAAAAACCATTGCCTGGGAAACATTTGTTCAGGAACAATATAAACCGTCTTTAGCTAAAAAAAATCACGCCATATCCACGGAATGAATGATGATAAGTGGGGCGAAGCTCGAGAGAGGGAGATCATCGGCAACCGTAACTCTCCTGTGAAAGTTCGCCCATTACATCATTAAGAAAGACGTAAGACTGTGTGCGTACATTGTACAAATCAACTTTTATTTTCGGAGTCAATGCTCCCAGGCCCAGACCTTGTGAAAGACCCCGCGCCATCGAGGACTACCCCGCACCTCCACCACAATTTGTCACGTAGGATGGGACACAACGGTAAAGAAAGAACTTTTATTTAGGGCGAACTTGTGCCCGAACAAGACGAGAGAAAACGAGCAAAGGTGCGTCTCGTTCGATCTCCGAGAACGACTGCCTGCGTTCGTGGCGTGATCTCTTGCGTGATCTCCCCCTCGCAGTGCACGTGCGCTCGCGCCTCCGTTGGCGAACACAGACAAGCTCGCGCTCCCGGTGCCGAGTTTGCGCTGCCGGTTGCAGCCGGTTCTTGCGCGTGCAACGCGGCCCACTTTGCGACATCTCCGAAAGCATGCGGCGGTCACGTACCACGAGACACAAGGGATGGACAGACCCATGGCTTTAGGAGCTTCGCCCCTAAAAAAATTGAGGTCTTGGACCTTTTTTGAATTCTTATGTATTTTTTTCAATACGCTTAAAATTTTGTTTGCCTATGCTCGGTCTGTTGCTGGAAGACGATCTGCTGTCTAGCCACAGACAGCTTCACTGCTAAAAGAAATCTTAGTCTCTTTGTGTTCTTTTCTCTATGCGAGGAGCGTCAGTCGGCCGACATCGGAATCAACAAGTTGCAGGCTTCACCGGGCCACCGGGCCAACGAAAAAGGGGGCTTCCACTGATTATACACTTAACACTTGATTAGAGGGGGGTTTAACTTAGGTAATTGAACTTCGAAATGAAGGGCGAAATAAACATATCATGAAAGTTAGAAAATGTATCTGCTCGCGTCAGCAATTTAATTTTGTGCCAGTTCCATTTGGTTCACCTAAGATAAAAATGAAGCCGAATAATTTTGATGCGATTTTCTGCAAGGCAATTTCTACACGCACAAGCTCTCCCTCTCTCTCTCGCCAGCATAACTGGCGTAGCATCAATGTCGGGATCCAGAGCATGCAGACGCGTAGCAAAGAACGTGGCATCATCTGTATACATGTAAGTGTCGCTACTTGTAATACCATCCACAACTGGACTCAAGGCGCGCGCCAATCAGAGGACGTCTTTTCCAGGCAGGTGTTGATGATGATGGTTGTATTTTGATGGCGCAAGGCTAACTGGAGCAAGGATCGCCAGAAACAAAGACGGTTAGCTAGCAGAGATAAAAAAGTGAATACTGAAACCGATTAGCAAAAACAAAAAGTAAAATCAATTAAATACAATGAGGATGCCTGGTGTAGAGGGCCAGGTTGTGATTATGCGTGATATGAAATGAGGTTTAGAAATTTAACTTCTGATTATTACTTAAAAACGCGTCTGACAGAAACCATTGGTTCATCGTCAGGAATCATGATGGGTGCTGCGGAGTGTGTCTGTGGAGTTCACGGAAACGTTTGCGTTTAGACCCGGCAGCTGTTTCCGCGGTCTTTACAGAAGGATCATCATTCAAAGAACCAGCATTCTTTTCTTCGCGGGCCGGGAAGACGCCTCAGTGCGGGTGCGGTGACCAACGTCAAACTCTGTAGCAGAGTCTGTCTGCGGCCATGCTTCGGCTCGATACGCCGGGTGCCGGAGAGAAAAGCCGCTCCCAGGCCGGGCAGTGGCCCATAACATACGCTCGGCAAGCCGCACGATTAGCACCGCAGAGGACACAACTGATAGCCGTTGACACAACACTGCCCTCTTCCTGGTCCGATAAGGAGACGTCTTTGCATGCGTGTTACGTATATGCGCGCGCCTATCTACTAGCGCCCAAGCGTAGCGAGTCTTTACTTCGAGGAAACCCGTTCCTTTGAAGTTCTCGAAGGCGATACGAATTGTCGACGGGCGCAGTTACTGTACAGCCACCCTACTTTAGACGGGTTTGGGGTTGGTTTAGGCGCTCCCGGGGCTATCGTCGCACCTTTAGGACGTAATTGAAGGATGCGGGTACGTGCTTTCTTTGTCAGATTGAAAACGGACAACCGAAGCAACGAAGACGTCGACGGAAAAGTAGCCTAAACGGGTAACACTGCGCGGTATACCGGCTGCAGCCGGCACACATGAAAGCGGCCAGTAATCTATGAACACCAATATCGCATTTTCTCAACGTGAGCTGAAGTGAATGCGAAGTTACCGGGTCCCGTGGAAATATCTGAGGATGCTGCCCAGTCTTAATCGCGAGTATCGTAGTGCACGTATATGTAAGGCCGAATCGGCGCCAAAGTTCAACCGGGTTTCTGCTAGCAAACCTGTACAGTCGGCAAAACGCTTGTCTATAACGCGCGAGCGGCGTGCACCGCACTGCGCGGGAGACACCTAGTGATAACGCCTGGTTTGAGACCGGTAGAATGTGAGCATGCGCCACTCGCATCAGCGCGATGGCTGTTTCCCTCGTCGCTGTGACCGTCTCCTTGGTTTGCGTACCTTCTTTCGTCGTGAGAAGCGCTGCCTGCGCTGCCGGGCCGGGAAACAAAAGTGTGGATTAGCGATTGTTACTACAGCGTTGACTGCGTTCAATGACGTGCAACGCTTAATTTTTGCGGCGCCCTACGCAATTTAGACAGGAGTCGTTTTTATTTTCTTTATGCGAGAAAACGAACAACAATCGCCGAAAACGCATCGCTGCCGGTGTTCTAGAGTGACTAGATATCGGCCCGTGATCGCTAGCACAGTGCAATAAGTATGTGGCGTTAGCCCGTCAGCAGTGACGTGCAAAGCCGAGCACAGAAACCGGATAGTGGTGCACGCGGTACTCATGCCGTGTACTGGCAGAACAATGACGCAATGAACAGCTGTTCGCCAAAGCTAATGAACACGAAAAACTCGAACAGCGCGCGCTAAGGTGGGTAATCTCCGCTTTTGCTCCCCGGCCAGACAGCGCAGGCATGCAGCGCTTTTTACGTTCAAAGAAGGCGTGGAAGCCAGGGCGACGGGCACAGCTAGGAGGGACACAGCCATCGCGCTGATACGGGTCAT
Source organism: Haemaphysalis longicornis (assembly GCF_048455015.1). NCBI lineage: Eukaryota > Metazoa > Arthropoda > Arachnida > Ixodida > Ixodidae > Haemaphysalis > Haemaphysalis longicornis. Next base: position 138,422,885 of record NW_027526204.1, read on the forward strand.
GCATGCTCACATTCTACCTATCTCAAACCAGGCGTTATCACTAGGCGGCTCCCGCGCAGTCCGGAGCACGCCACTCGGGCGTTATTAGAGAGTTTTAGCAGTACGTTCGTTACGTTCGTTACGTTGCTACCGGGTTTACCGGGACCCGACTGCGCATGCGCCATTTGTTCCGTACGCGGCCGGCGTCTATCCCGGCGCTCTGCTTCCGTGTTACCGGTGTTACCGTATCCGGAGCCCGCAACCGGCTTGCTCGGGTGTTGAGAACTTTAGGCTTAGCGTCCTGGCGATCGCCGCTATCTGTGCAACTGCGAATGACACTCCGTAACACAACGTTTCACCTCACTATCATCCCCTTTCTCGCATGTGAAACTTTATTTGAGCTACAACTGCCGTGAGCGACCGGTGACCGAGACATCTGCGTAGCCTGTTTCGATGCTTCCGAGGCAGGTATCGCCATCTCTCGGCCACTCGCCGCACCGCGCGCCGCGGCATCCATGGCCGGTCAGCATATGCTTGCATCGCGGCAGATATATCTGATCGCCGCTTTTAAAATAAGCCCCGAGAACAATCCCTAGCACAATTTTTCACCACACTAACACCTACTTTCTCGCAGGTGGAACTTCGTTTTAGTGATCAGATTGATTTGGAAGAACAGCGACAAGCGGTTGCTACCGTGGTCTGCGCCGGTTCGAGCCGCTGAGTGTGCCGAGCTGGCAGGCGCGACCGGCGTGTGCGCGGACTGTTTCCGATGCAGAAAACGCTTCACGATTGCCTGCTTTATCCATTTCTTGCGTACAAACCCGCGGAATCTACAAATTCAGCTCAGCGATCGTCGTAGTTGACCATGGTGCAAAAACAGTGGGCGGAGCGGCGCCGACGAGGCATCGCACACCCGCATCGGGCCATGTGTCTCAAATTCACGCGTACGACTAGTCGTGGTGACAGTCGTAACGATCAGTCGCATACGAATCGCGTGTACTAATTGTACATGTGTCTAGCGCTTCAATCGGGCAAGGCCAAGGCCATTCCTCCACGTGAACGGCGCGCGACCATGTCGTCACCTGCGCTCGCTCTGGTGCCGTCGCCGCCACCGCAGCCCCTGCCTCACAATGCGTCCGGCCGAGCGCGATTTATTTTAGATTTGCAATGCTTTAGGGGAAACTGCGTTGTTTATTTACGTATTTTTAGCGTGCGGATTTTTGCAACTACTCGGCTAATCAGCCGTCACACGGAACGAACGGTACGACGCTACGGAGTGCTAAAACACGTTTTCCGTCTCACTCTACGGAAAGAACCCGGTGCGTACGCGCGCATGCGCAGTCGGGTCCCGGTAAACCCGGTAGCAACGGAACGAACGTAGCGAACGTAACGAACGTACTGCTAAAACTCTCTATTGACAAGCCTTTTGCCGACTGTACAGTGCGCGTCAGGCTTGTCTAGGGCAAGGGAGCGCGCGGCCCCGGAGCGTGCTGGCGACATCTGCTGATGGCTGCTGGGTTAGAGATAGCTTGCCATTGCGCGTGCGCGGATCTCAGACAGGGTCGGGCCTGTCGTCATTTCGCATGGGCCACTCTTATTTGCAGATGCCACCACCCACGAGGGGCGTTGGTCTTCCCCAGTGCCAGCCATGAGCGGTGACAGGCCAGATAGACGCGCGTTTGACGCGTTTATCACGGGCAGTTACGTAATCGCCTAAAGCAATGAGCGCCAATCTTCCGACTCTCAAGCGTACCAAACGGAAAGCACGCAACAAGAATTCACTAGTGAATTCTTTTTGCGTTCGACTGAAAGCCCTGCAGCTGCAGGGCTTTCGGTCAAACCTGTTGTGCTATTACGTAAGTCCCTGGGGTGATAATGCACCGCGTCAAATTACGCACTGACCTCCGGTGTCACCACTTACGGCTGGCACGCAGAAAAGAAGCACCAGTTGCGGGTGGTGGCGTTTGCAAATTCGAGAGGCCGAAGCTGAACTACGACCGGCCAGGGCCTGTCCGAGATCCACGCACGCGCAATGGCAAGCTATCTCTAACCCAGCCGCTATCAGCAGATGTCGCCAGCATGCTCCGAAGCCGCGCGCTCGCTTGCCCTAGACAAGCCTGACGCGCATTGTACATCGGGCGGCCTTATAAATGCACGAGCCCCGAGTACCATCCCCAGGTAAATCGGCCGACAGGCAACAACAGAAAACGAGGTACTCGCGATAAATTCACTTGACAAACAAAAAAAATCCCACCATTGTTAACTATACCCACCGTGCACTTTTTTTATACATAAACAAGAATGAAGAAAAAAAAACTGTGGTTGATTCTTCTGTCATAGGAATCGGCAAAACACGAAAGTGAAATGTGCAGCGAAATCTGCAGCTGAGCATAATTTGCGGGACGGCGGCTGCCTTGTGGGTGTGCTTGGCGAGCGACGTCCTGCTGGCGGGCCGCTTCGGCAAAGGTGTACTGGCGTTATTTCCGTGACGAATATGACGTAAGTGAAATGTTGGTGTATCCCGGCACAAAATGCTTTCGCGTTAAACTATAAACCCCGAAAACGAACAACCCGAAGTATAACGTACTCTTTAGTACTAAAGGTTGCTTCCCCGCAAGAATACCCAGTGTGCACGGGTGCACCCTTTACAGGCCGCTTGCTTCGCTGTACTGGCGTCACTTCCGTGACGGATATGACGTATGTGAAATCTTCGTGCACCCGGGAATAAAACACTTCCATGTTAGAAAAAATTCGAAGCCCCTTTCATCTAACGAGAAAGACGGTCGAAACGCGAAGCTTCCTCTGGTCGAAATTAAGTGGGCGTCTTAGATTGATTTGTTTGAATTGGATTTGTATATTAAAAGTTCGAGTAGCTTAGAGTATGACTTACACCAAACTGAAAATCGCTTCGACCGTGTCGGAGGGGCGCAATCGAATACAAGTCAGTTTCGTAACTCGAGGGACAATAACCACGGGAAGCGTATTTTTCCTGCGGCACCTGATGTTCCTTCGCTTATCATCATCGTCATCGTCGTTTCGGGAAACCCACTGTGTAAAGCTGGCTTTCCTGCAGTGCGTCCTGGTACGACATCGAACGCCATCAGGGAGGCGTAGAAAGCTTCGCTTTAAAAAAAGGGGCGTTCAACTGACCTTAACTTCCCATGTCGACACACTCATCACCATCACCTTCATCACCACTACTGCAGTTCAAAGACGCTTAACACCACCGCAGTGGTGGATCAAGTTGGTAAATCCCACCGCACGATGCATACTCAACACGTATAGTGTTTTCCTGTTGTCCTCATGCTCCTAGAAGTTTACCCATGCAATCAGTACCAAATGGACCACAAATTCTAAGTAAATTTTGGTTTGTTGCCAAATAAAAGGTCTCCCAGCTTTAATTTGACGACAGAGCTTGATTCGTGATTAAATAGGTGTTCATTGATAAAAAAAAATCATGGGGAAAGCCCATGAGAGAATCTAATAGGCCAATGAAAAATCAAGTACCCCCCCACCTTTCAAAAAGAAAAAAAATGAAGGAGACTAACACTAACGCCTCAGGCTTAAAGGTAGCGAAACTGTACGCAACCTTCACGACCACCACGACGGTTTAAGTCCACGATTGCAGCCGATTTGCTCCCTTCTGGCTGACGCAACGATCTCTAATCCGTCATTGTTGCTATAAGTGTGAGCTTCCTTCATTTTTTTTTTGGAAATGATAACCATTGGACATCAACTTGGAGGGGGCGTATGCTGAGACGTGTCTTTCTCGTTCCCAGCAAGTGCTGTCAAGAGTACGGCGAATTCGGGAGTTCTTTTTTTTTTCGGGGGGAGGGGGGGCAATTTTGGACAAACTCCCTAAGTAGGTATGCTTGGCTTGACAAACGTGCGCCGGGGACGCTGGGCGGTCGTCTTGAGGCACGCACACACGAGCGCTAGGCATTTTCTTGGTTTTGTTAACTGCCAGGCGGTCGCCGCGAGGCGCGCACTCACGTGCACGCTTTCGGCTATTTCTTGGTATTTTTAATTGCGGACACAAAAAATTACGATTTTCTAAACAGCTTCGCTGTTAAAAAGGCGGGTTGGAGCTAAAGAGTCCTAATGAAGATCGCACTCCGCAAGACAGCACACGAAATAAAAACGACATTCGGACGCAGCGGAGGGAGATGTGGCCGCAGCGCCGGCGGCTCGGCTTTATTTCCAAAGCGACCCGTGCCGCTGCGAGAACGGGAAGCAATGGCTCATCTCCAATCTCCGTTCATCAGAGACGGCGGGCGATAGCGCGCTGTATGACGGGGGGCGCGCAGAGATGCGGCTCTCGGGAGATCAACGGGCTCCTCCTTGGGACATCGGCCAGCTCGGCTCATCCCAAAGACTAACCATGCTGAAGTTACTCCCACAGGCCTCAGCACATGTCTCTAACCCCCGTTTTTAAGTCGAAGGCCACAAGACATTCACTCGGGCCGCATTCAGTCAGCCGATTCACCGAGCTGTGGCGGTGCCCGGGGGCGTGTTGATATCGTAGTGCTCCCGAGGCGTAGTGTAAGCACTACGTAGGAGCCGTAGTGCTCCCGAAACGTCATTTGTATATTTTGACTTTGGCCAGTGACCGGTAAACCATTTCAAGCGTGTTGATATCGATCGCATCATCCAGGTGGCTCCAGGTTAGAAACGCATCGTATCCAGTTCTCTTTTTCAACTGAATCACTCAGCTTTGTTTACACGAGCTTCCCTGGGAAATTTGCCGTCAATATGGTAGCACTTGACCAGTTAAAATCTTATTCTTTGAGCCATCGACCATTCCGTGTGACACGACGCCCGATTCAGCACATGCCGAACACGTTTTCGCATCAGAGATATGAGGTACTGCCACGTATATCGAAAGGAGTAACGAAGTCGGCGCTATGGACGAACACTACAAAAAACAGTTATCAGTGTGTTAACTGCACGATAGCATTCAAGTGATATGCGGTCGAACGGAAGTCCCGCTACAATCTCCTACCCATGTTTCTTGACGGAGGCTTAGCTCGGCGGCCGCCAATCGCACTAACAAGATTCGGTGACGTCAAGAAAAGTTCCTGGAAAGTGATTGATTGATTGATTGATTGTAGGGCTTAACGCGCCGACGCAACGCAGGCGTGAAGCGCGCCGTAGTGGAGGCCCCCGGATTGATTTTAACCACTGCCGGAAAGTGGCTAGGCAGTCAGTCATCGCTGCTTCGTGGGTTGTCTTCAATATCTCGATTACTTTTTTTTTTACGAACGGAATAACACAGCAGCGAACCCAGCTAACGCCGCGTCTACGTCATGTCAACGGCAGAATTCGCCCTGACTCGCTGCGATGCGCTTCTGCCGCAGCCATGACGTAACCGCGGCTTATGAGTATCTGTTATTGCTCGCGGCCACATTTTGCTCTCGCGGAGAAGGTGACGGGACAGAACATCGCCGACGATCGCATTCACCGTCGCCCGTCGTGACCGCTGGTTCGCAGACGCCGACAGGTCACCCTTCGGCGAAAACGTCTTCGGACAGCCCGGAGGATTCCCGGTAACGCATAAGGAAGAATAAAGAAAAATGAACGAAGGACGACAAAGCCCGACGTCCACTCAGGCTTGCAAAAAAAAAAAAAAAAAACTGGAAGCCAACATGACTCCATGAAAAAAAAAAAGAAGAGAAAAATGCGGGATGACGAAGCCTTTCAAAGCGAGGAGAAGCGAAAAACGAGAGAAAAACGAGGAAGCCACCACCACTCCGGCGGCCGACTCGGCGCCGCGTCATTTTACGGCCGACAACACGCTCCCACCACCAGCGCGCGTTCAAAATAAACGAACTCCGCGCCACTCAGCCGGCGCGCGCGGGGAGACACCAAGCCTCCAGAGCCGACGTGTCGTCGCCGTCATCTCGTACGGCAGTCTCTCCACGAGTATGGGGACGACGTCCCGCTGGGTCTACAAGTCGCTGCGTCAAATGGACCCCGCAGACTACTCCCTCGTCGATCGTGTAGGGCATTCCAGGCACGCTGTTCTTCGCGCTGCCGACAGGGTACGACGATGAATGCGCGCAGTCATGCCTGACGAAGACCAAGCGTGTACGGCTAAATGGAAACAGGTTTACGACGAAGGCAGCTTCTTTTCTCTTCGCGCCGCGGACGTGAACGCCAGTTTACGCCACGACCCTGTTAGGCGACGATGAACCAACGTGAGATACTCGTACATAAGGGCACACAGCGCTCCAGAGGGTGTCCCGTCACCCAATTGTGGACCGGAGGGATTCGCTGGTAGAGGAATGGTGACAACGAATACGGAATGCGATTGCGTTTCTGGCCAACTAAAAAACACCAATCCCCTTCAAGCTGACTTTATTGTTTTTGCACAGCTTGCACTTCAATACGGTGGTACTGGACAAAAACAGCAAATATCTCGGTCTCAAATATCTAATACACAGCACATGAGGTGTTCCGCAATGGTCAAGATCAAGGCGGGGAAGCCGTCAGCTCTTTGCTAAGTGGTTACTCTCACAAAACAGCCAAAATCTGGTGGGCATCTTCGACGTCCGCTTCGCAAGGATGCGCGGTGACAGCTCAAGTCACCTTGTGGAGATTACAGTCTATAGTATATATGAGCACGTTTTATACAACATATGTGGGGCCACAACCGACGTACGGGAACGACACATCGCCATCTCCAAGAGTTGAAACCATTCCTTTCCTCGGAGTCAGGCGGTTGAAAGGAGGAGCGGAGGCGTCGTGACCCTTGAAGCGAGAAGTTCAATACTGCGTCATCCCCTCGTCACGTTATGCCCCGATCACCCTATCCTATCCCCTCTGAACGCTTAGAATCCAGCGAGAAACTCGTCCCTTTTTATCGGTGCATAACGTGCGAATAAAAGAGGAATAACCAACGATTTTTTTAAAACCCAATTTAGCCGCTTCCTTGAGTCGGCACCCCCGTGTTTCCCCCGTTCGTCCCCGCCTGAAACGCACCGTGCACGTTGCAGCAACAAATGCTTCCTGTAGGAAATGAGAGCGACTGACGGTGCAATAGCCGGAAGACCAATTTCCGGCAAGAGAGTCCATTGTTTCAGAAACGACACAGTTGACCCGTAAAATTCGCGCTCCCGGATGCACACAGGCCCCATCGAGTTGATCACTTCCTTGATGCACGATGCGTTGCGAGTGTCTTTCGGGCTTTGGTAGTAACGAGTACTAACGTTCAACGCGTCGTCCAATATCACCTATCGCATTTATCCCTTTTCTTTCCGCAGGATTCCCTTGCAGTAGAGCACCATGGCGAATTCGTTACGCAGTCGGTGAAACAAGAGACGATCCCGGTGCGACGAATTTTCATCATCATCGGCAGCAGCAGCAGCAGCAGCCTACTCAGGTCCACTGCAGGTCGAAGGCCTCTCCCACTGATATCCACCCGCTCCTGTCCCGCGTTTCCGAGTCTATGCTTTGCCGGCGAATTCCCCTATTTCGTTCCTTAATCGAGTTAACGGTTCTGTTCTAGTCCCTCGGTATCCACTCTGTTACCCTAACTGTCCGCCGGTTGTCGGTTCGTCTCCCTACATGGGCTGCCCAAGTCCACTTCTTTTTCTTTATTTGAACTATGATTCATGAGGCGAAACACGGGGACACAGAAGTAAAGAGAGCGCAATATCGATATCATTCTCACTACTGTGTCACGGTGCCGACCGCCACTTCTATTACTTTTTTTTTATCTTCGACAACGCAACTTGGCGCCATACCAGCATACGGGGCGCTTCTTAGCGGACCGAAGGCCGACCAGCTTGGCGAGGTGCTGGAGCACGGAGCGTCTCCGTTCGGTGCAACATTGGGGTCGCGCGGACGAACGAGTCGTGGACGCGGCATGCAGATGACCCAGGAACGTGACTCTTTATCGACACAAGCGCAGGCGACGACGTCGACCGGGCTGCACGCACGGCGAGCCGGACAGACAATGGGCTGACCGGCGTCCCGTGAAAACAAACGCGCACAAAAGGAACCTCGCAGCGGCCACTGGCCGCCGTTGTCCGGCGACTATCGGCTCTGCGAAGGTCAACGCAACCAGCCAGCTCGTCAAGGGACTCCTCGGACAATAAACGGCAGCAGGTTGCGTGATTCCTCCTTGCAGGCGAAAAAAGAAAGAAAAGAAAGCGGGGCAACCGGAGATCTGGTTTTCCGGTTTTTGCACGGCCAGTTTTAAAACGGAGACGTACGGCGGTGGTAACGAGACCACGTGGCGGAGTCGTAAAACGAGCCAAGGAGCTTGGCTGCGGCGCCAAACGATGCTGCCTCTGGAAGTGAAAACCCGTTAGCCGTATAACGCCCCCCTTCGGGTAAAGCACGCCTGCTCGTTTCGATTCGCAGATTCGGCGAACGCCGTACTTCCTACGCTTGTTTGTGCTGCATTATGAACCTTGAAGAAACTGCGCTTTAAAAGACATCACAGCAAACTGGACAGGCACGGATTCGTGGGTGCGGTGACACGACCACCCCCAGCTGTCACGACCACATACGACAGCCGTGACACAAGTCGGGAGCTAGAGGGGCTCAGAATCGGCCCGGGGACGGGGCCACTCACGGCACACTCCTCGAAAAAGCCAAGCTCAAGAGATCGCGTGCCCCACATATCCAAGAATACGCAGCCCCGGAGAGAATGTGCGCGCAGGAAAATAAAATCAGAGGAAGAGGCAAAGGTGTTGGGAGGCCCGGGTAACTTTCGTCGCTGTATCTTTTTTTTTTTTTTTTTCCTGTCTTGACTTTAGCCATTCTATCTTATCATTCTATGCAGTATATGACGGGTAATTCCGCCATAAGAACATGGACATGAGCATCTTGACATACGGTTCCGGATAATTGTGGTTTCGCCGGCAGAGATGAAAAAAGGTGATGACAGCACAATTTTATCCACGCGACAAAACCAACACACATTACATATCCACATTGATATTTCTCTGTATGTTCATGTATCCGTTTAAAACCCGCGCTACATAAGAATAGAAAAGGGGCCACACTAAATGACAACTGCGGACCAAATTAATTACGCAAAGTAGTGTTTGCGGCATCGCACATTCCCAGGGCGCAAACTTCAGCCCTTCGACGCAAACCGCTGAACCCGTTCGTGGAACACCTACCTAGCATTTAAACCTCGAGGGTATCTGAAGTTATATAACGGCGAGAACGGTTACTTCGCACGCGCACAGCAAGTTAATTAGCAGCTCAGCGTTGAAGCGCTGATAACCTAGCTCGACTGCATCAGAGCTCTACTCGCCCTTCCCCACGTCCCAATGGGACCCAAGGACACCACAAGAAAGATAAATAAAGCGATAGCTGTACACCAAGCGAGTGGCTTTATTTGCGAAGATCGCGCCCGACAATTCCGATGTTTAGGACCAAGGGACGAATCGCCCGCTTGTTCACGCATCAGCACACCGTTATCAGAAGCAACAGCGTAGACGTTGAACCGGCCCATCAAACAAGCGACACAGCGTCGCGATATGCCGCGGAGTTAATGCGACTTTCTCTTTTCTTGACGTGACCCCCTCTGGCATCTCGTAGAAGCGCACGGCTTGGATTTCATCTCTCATGGGAGTCCGCCCACAATCCGATCCCAAGCAGGGGACCTCTGAGGGGAGCGTCGCGCTGTGAAGACCGTAGGCTGCAGCTTTTTGAGTCGCGCTTGTAACGCACGTCGCAATCAAAGCACACACCCGACACGGACGGCAATCGCGCGAGCGTGGGCCGCCCAAGGGCGACGCACTCAAGCGCAAAACACGCGATTCTGTCACTTGTCTAAAGATGGTCTGGTTTACAGCGTTGAGGTTTCCGACAAGCGCGCTCCTCGCGTTCGGGTGATACCGGGAGGGCAACTCACCGGGAGGTGGCGGTTTTCTTTTTCTCGAGAGTGGAGAAGCGGCTCCCAGAGTCGGAGCTGGAGATGCTGTGGCCTCGTGAGTGCATTCAGAGCATTGGGGAGGTTGTTTTGTTTTTGTTTCGTGAACCTCCACAGGGTATCCGTGCGTCTCCTCAAAGATGTCCACCGTACACACTGGCTCAATCCCAGAACACTTTGCGACATGTTTTGAATAGAGCAACGCTTCACAAAGTACACTAGAAATAAAACAGTATGCAGCGTCATCTGTAATGTCTACCAAAAAGGCGTTTTGACACATTTGCTTTATTTCAAACTAAACAACGCATAACAAGTTAAATAAACATTTATACAAGCACAATGATAGCTACAGTTTTATACCGAGGAATATTTCTACCTCTAATTGTGTCCGCATAGCGCGATAGCGCTGCTAGATGGTCGTTTGTGACGTCACTCGATGACAACACGTCAAAATGGCGCCGTCCAAGTCGGGCGAATTACTGGCCCGAGTAAATTTTCCGTTGTATTCGCTGAATGTAATCACTGAAAGACACATCCTCGTCGCTGGAGGTGGTGGGAAGTCGAGGACAGGCATACCGAACAAAATTGTAAGTGGACCAGTCCTTAGAGCGCGACGCCATGTCGTGTCGTAAGTTTCGGCTTGGCTAGCATCTGCGATGAGCGGTCTCGACATACGTGTCAAAGGAGAACCACAGCTGATTCCACATAACTCGTTCCGTCAGATAACAGTGACGTCACGAAAAGTTTTGCATTCTGCTTGGAATTTGTGTAACGCTATCTTTATGCGTTGCATCGCTTAATAATACGGGCTGCCTTGCGTCTTGACGCGTTATTGAGCGATTTTTGGGTTCGCGCATCCTTGGTGAGGACGATGTCCTTGTTGAATAGGAAAGCAGGAAGCTAATCTGACTGCGGCTGCGCGGAGAGTTGCAGGGCTCTTGTTTGCTTTAAGATATTTGCACTCACTGCGTTTTTAAGATCTAGGTATGTCCTTTGATGACCGACTACCAGACTAAAATCTCTCTTAAATTACAACCATTGCGTGACGTGAGCTTTCCGCCTAGCAACCAAGCTCTGCTCCGACCTTTAAGCAAACAGACAAAAATACTGTGATATAACTCGCACCTTTCGCTTTCGTAGCTTTCATGCTAGAAGTGCGGAAAACGGTCTTCCATTGTTCAAAAGACGCGATTTGTACTTATCGGTCGACTTTTCCGCGCGCCGATTCAGCGCGCGAGTAAACGGGACTGTTTGGCTGCGAATAATCTCCCCTCAATGTGTATGTGTCGATAGACGTCTAAGACATATACGTGGCTAAAATATTTTATCTCAGCGTTAAAAAGTAGATCGGACGTATGACGCCACATTTTGTGTTTCTTGACGTGCGGCTAACGTTCGCCAGAACGAAAGCAGAACGTTGTGCTCTAAACGCGAGCGGCCGTGCCTTCAAGGGTGAACTGTGAGTGGAGTTTGCCTAAACAGGCCCGAAACTATTTGGCATTGTGAGGTATCATTTCTGTGGCATAAATATGTGCACAGGCGTATTGTTTCATTTGCTGCAACGTTTTGTATTTGATTGGCAAAAACGCCGCAAAGATAAGCGGACATATTTTGAAAGATGACAAAAGGGTGCGCGGAAGGTAAACACTAAATAACAGATGCAAGTGTTCACAAAAATATCTTGACAACCTGTTAATGTGAGGCTAGTAGCAACAGAATCAATGGAAAAAGAAAACAGGAAGAGAATGAAATCGCAAAGGCAGTGAGGATTATACATAGCAGGCATTACATAAGTGCAGTTACATATGCGCAGTCACACTGCACTTAAACCACGTGCATGGCAAATGTAACAATGTGTCTAAAAATATACCCCCCCCCCCCCCCCTTTTTTTCTTTTTTCAGGAAATCTACGAGCTCGTCCCGACCAAGACGACATGCAAGGCGGAGCCAGTGACGCGCTACTCGACGGGCGACTGCGCCATCATGAACTCGACCGTGTTCTTCCACAAGGGCCGCAAGAGCTTTGCACTGGCCGCAGGGGCCGACGAGCACTGCCGCATGTACACCATGCGGTACTGCCTCCTCGAGGACTGCTACGAGGAGGACACCGCCGATGGCAAGTCTGACTCACGAGGCACGTCCCCTGGGTGGTCGTACTTTGTACATTAACGTTTATGTCTAGCGGGAAAAAGTTTACTGGGGAGGATTGAGGGGAGGCAGTAGTCACTGAGTCGAACCTGCTAAACCAGCATACAGGTTCCTTTACGCCAATCTCTTTTTTTTTTTGTGTGATTTGCTTAGTCGTCACGACGGATATGTTGGTCTTGAGGTGCTCGTTCTCGTTTTCACAGGGCTCTATCTGGTTCACTACGTCTAAAATGTGGTCACTAAATTATCAGCATGCTTAGTAGACGGTGTTTTGAACTAACTATGCAATTCAATGGTGCCGCCTTTTGTATTTGTTTCTGTATCTCGGAAACAAAAATAAACGACGTGAGGATGTCCTCGGATAATAAAAAACCATATACTTCCAGTGAAGTGTAGGGCATCAATAACTCCTCGTCATAAAAAGAAGGTTGAAGTTCAACGTGTTATTCGACCTCTGTGCCAGTCCACAGGTCGGCGTGCTGAATCACTAAATAAGGACATCAAATTATAGCAGTTGTGGGGGTATTGGTAGCTAGGGCTCGGAATGCGCATCGCAGAATTGAGACAGACGCTTGAGAAACGACGGCCTCGGCCTTAGCCAATCCCAGAGCTTGCACATATGACATCATAGGTTCTGTTGCGGGAAATGAGCTAGTGGGTCGCATGGCCATTCCCTTTTTTCCTAATTATGTAGCTTATTTGTGCAAAGTTTACGTTCAAAGTGGTGTCAGTATGATTCTAACGAGGCAATCTTTCGAATGAACCAAACTTGTGTTTTGTCTGCATGGTGCCTTTAAAAAGCAAGTAGAAGCAAGTGCACTCCCTTAAGAGCGTCCTGATATTTATCACTATCTGTGAGCCTACTAGTTCAAACAACTGTCCCATTCTCTGCCAGATATACAAGCTTTCACGCTAGCATTTGCTGATTTTGTCAGCTTGTGTTAGTGATAAAGTTACAACACCTTTTGCATAGGCTTTAATCCTTCAATTATAAAATAGTCTCCGCAGGTGTAAATTACTCAGACAAGCAGTTAGTCATATTTAAGAAAGAAAATTGTGTTTTCCTATTGTGTTTTCCTACTTCGATTACTACTGGAACTGCTAACTACGTGCCTACTTTTTGTCGTCTGCACAGCAGGCCGGAGAGGCTCCTCGACAACTACAGTGCGGCGGAGACTCCGGACAGAGTCCTCATCGTCGTCGTCCAAAGAGCGCGGTGAAGGTGACAAGCCGGAGAAGGTGGAGAACGGCCTGGCCAATGGCGTGGCCCACGAGCCAGCAGAGTCGGCAACCAAGCCGGAGCCAGACACGAATGCCAACAGCGTCCGGATTGGCTTCTCAATCCGGCAGACAGACAGTTTCCAGACGGATTTCAGCCCAAAGCAAGAGCCATTCCAGAAGGTGGTTCGGTTTGCGCCCGAGTCAGAGATCCTGTTCACCGGTGGTGCAGATGGCTGCCTTCGGGCCTGGAAGGTTGGTGGATTGCGTCTTTTTAGCAAACACAAACGAGCGCGTTTTCAGGTCAACCTCGTTTTCATTTCTTTTTTTTCCCCTCTTATATGAGTGCAGACTTGCTCTGAACGAGGGGGAAAGTGCTCTTTTCTTTTTTCAGTTCGGAGCATTTGTATAACTGAATTGAACCGCACTTGGCAGCCAGTGACTATTAAGGCTACACATCCAGTGTATGAGCAAACAACTTACGGTTTTCCCTGCATATGTCGAACTTCCACCATTGTGTTTTGTTTGATGCATCATTTGTGCTCACTTTTTCGTATTCCTGTAGCTTTTGCATTGATACTTTTCATATTTCTTGCCTGTGCGCAGACTTACAAAGGTGTCTGATGATTTCAGCTGTTTCATGAAATTTTTCTTCTGCTAGCTCCACAGCCTCTTTCGTTTAAATGTTCTCTGTGGATTTATTGCATGTTTTATAATGAGAAAGCAGTGTGTTATGTTATATCTTCCACCGAGACAGTATCAGTGCTCAATAGCGTGTTAGTTTCTCATTCCCATTTTATAACTGTTCAGTTCTCACCACTTCAAAAGCAGCGTTTTTCTTTTGTTGTGCCAGTGTAACTTTGTTTTTACAAGTCTGTTGAACTTTTATGCCACATTAAAGCTGATTTAACCACTTCGTGATTTAACCTGACACTCTTTTATGGGTGCCTTAGGATGTGTAACAAATAAGCCGCGGCGGCTGAACATCCTGGCATTTGGGGCAGTGGAGGGCCCGCATTGTGTGCTGTACTTGTGCGTGTAGTCTGGACGTGTGGCCTTAAGTTGACTCTTCTTTTTTGTTATCCCCAGTATCCCCAGTACGCGCCGATCTACAAGGTCCAAGCCCATGAGGATGAGCTCGATGATCTCTGCATTTCGCCTGATGAAAGCAAGGTCAGTCGAGGCATTTGCTTCCTTTCGTTGCTTTCCCCTTCCACCCCCACCACCCCTTTTCGTAATCAGTGCTGTGTACAGTGTAATCCACTTATAGCGATGCCAGGTATAAAGATGTATGCCTAACAATGATCAGGTGGACCAGATTTCTCAGTGTTTATATTGCCTCTATGAAACGATAATCGGTGATAACAATGTGGTTTTCCAATTTTGTCAACATCATTATAAGTGGATTGTGCTGTAGCAGGGGAGCACTCAGTACCACAACTGCATTGGACAGGGAACTTATTCTCCCCAAGCTTGTTTTTTAGCTGATTAGGTGTATCTGTCATGAATGTGTGTGTGGTTTTGTCAACTTGCGCCAAGTCCAACTCGGTGCAGGTTGCACCCCAGTCTGTGTGCAACTGTTTGCCGCAGTGCCCTAAAGAAAAATAACTGTGTAATGACTCTTGCACTGTGATTTGTATGAATTGGCTTTTTTTTCTATCTGAGGAATACCAATAGCGCATTGTAGTGTGTGTATGCAGCCAGGTAGAGCAAACTTCGGGCAACGGTCAAGTGAAGTTGTTGAATGAAACAGGTGCCTCCACTGTGGCGTGTATAGTATTAATAACTTGAGAAGCAAAAGAATTTTTTTAAGGAAACGCTGTCGGTGCGAAAATGAAACCTGGCGCAGGTGGTGACGGTGTCTCGAGACGGCCACGGCTACGTGTGGGACGCAAAGGACGGCAAGAAAGTGTGCGAGCTCATCTTCACGGCGCCCGGCAACAGCTCCGAGAAGTACCTGTTTAGAGCGTGCAGGTACATATGAGCGACCACTTTGAAATGGCATTCTTTTGTGAAGCGCATGCAACTTTCATCTGCTGCATAAACTGGTGCAATCTGACCTGCATGTGGCTTGAGCACATGTGACACTTTAACACATAATCTGCTAAACTGAGGCTGAGGAGCTTAAGTCTTTGTTTCTGTTGCGCTGTATTGTTAAGATGAATCACCAACTCGCCCAGTACTACACTCTGCCTTTCAACAACACTTCCGCCGGCCGAGGGCTGTTGGTAAACCACCAGAGCTTGTGAAGAATGTTAGCCCAGTGCAGCAGACTGGAAGTTGTCACCCATGTTTTAGAAGTGCGTTGTCCTCTTACGTGTATTTCACCAAGGTGCTGATGTATTCTTTTCGTAATTTAAGGAAATGGTCCAATACAAGTGGGGTGAAATATTCTGTTCAACAATTGAAGCAAACACAGTGCAACCGTTTTAACTAAGAGCCATCCACTGACAAATGTTTGTGAGATGCTCTCAAATCGTCGTTCACTAAATAGACAAATGATCACAACTTCATCAATGGAGCAAAATAGTACAAAGAGGGCCTTGGGGGTCTAAAGGCTGTGTGCCCCCCAATCTTTATGCAGTAGAACTGGGCAAAGTCTCCTTGTTAGTGCTTTCGTTAGGTGCGCGCAGTCATAGTGCTTGGCGGTGTAAGTCCAACTCGGGGCGGTTAGTGAACAGCATTTTGCGCTTTCCTGAAGGTTTGGCATCACGGAGGGCGACAAGAGCAACTACCGCCTCTTCACGATCTCCAACCCTGCGGTGCGCAAGAAGCCCGCCTCCCGCTGCTACCTCGCCAAGTGGGACACGCACCGATGGGTCCCCGAAAAGATCCAGTCCACAGGGTCGGACGTCCTCTCCTCCCTAGCCGTCAGGTGAGCCGACCTCATCTCCTATTCCAGCTCCACTCTCATCCCTGGGTGCAGTCTCCTCCGAGCGAGGCATTTGAGATCATTGTCTGTGCCGGAGTATCCCAACATCCCATGAATAATTTCGTCTAAAGGGATAGACAATCGATTTTTGTCGAGTGCGTGTCCTTCAGCTCATATGAAAACCAGCGTTCTATATACGTACAAGGGTAACCGGAAGAGATTTCCAAATAAACTAATGGAAATTAATTTTAATCGATCAGTTTCAACGCATAATTCAGAAACCGCAATAAGGAATAGGAGAGGTTGCACATTGTGGTTGTTTTAGGCGGGGACAAGTTTTTAAAGGAGCCATGAAGAGAAAATACAACTTCGTTTAATTTGAAAGAACTAGAATTCAGTATTTCACTCAGCTCCATTACAGCCAGAAAAGATATTTTTTAACGAAAAAAAAGCAAGAAGTATTTAAAAACATTCAAATTTCGCACCACCGTGACGTGTTATAAGCAAGAATGACGTCATACGCGCCAACAATAAAACATAATTTTCAGTGCGTTAACTGCACGTTAGCATTCAAGTGATGCAGTCAAATGGAACCAGAGGCCCCATTACAGACGTCCAGTCATGTGTCGTCGCGACAGGTCAGTTTGGCGGCCGCCAATCGCACAAACAAGGTTCCGTGACGTCATAGAAAAGTTGCGGGAAATTGGCTAGGGGGTTGCGACTGCTTCACACGTTTTCTTCAATATCTCCGTTATTTGTTCGAAGATTGCGATGATATTGGTATCATTGTTATCGGGACTAAGCAGTCTTTCGAATAAACCCAACTTGTATTTTGTCTTCATGGCTCCTTTAAACACCTCTTTTTAAAGGAGCCATGAAAACAAAACACAAGTTTGTGCTATTTGAAAGATTTCGTGTTTTTTAGTGCCCCCAGCGCTTGTCCGAATGCAAACGATGCTTTATTCACTGAGAAATTAATAAATTTAAGTTAAAATTTTGATTTTCCTGCTAAATCGTGAGTTTTCGTGGCCTGCAATGACATCAGAGGGCCTTGTTTACCATTAGAGAACCTAGATAGCGCCACCACACCGCGGAAAGCCGTTTTCTGCCTTTGGTTTGTTTGTGAAAATATTTGTACCTGGCTTATTTTGTTCACGGAGACAATCGTTTTGAAACATGGTGCTCACCCGACAAATATGGTCACGTAAGACATCGTCGCTTGCGTCAATCGGCCAGTGTCGTCTGAAACAACCCCAAAGCGCCGCATTCCTGTCAGCTAAACCAAGCATGCGCTGTACCAACAGCAGTATGCATCGGTACTTCTATGTTTACGTGTGCTTTCATAACTTCCATTGTTTGTCCCACCATTCTTAGGGCTTTCAAAAGAATGTGCCCTAAATTTAAGCACAAATAGCAAGTTCGGCAAGCTTTATTATAAGCTCTGCCTAATATGCGTTTGCTTTTGCCGCCCTCCGCCAATTGCAGAGCTGTCTGGTATGACATCACAGATTCTGTTGCGGGAAATGAGCTAGTGGGTCGCATGGCCATTCCCTTTTTTGCTAATTATGTAGCTCATTTGAGCGAAGTTTATGTTAAAAGTGGTGTCAGTGTGATTCTAACGAGGCAATCTTTTGAATGAACCAAACTTGTGTTTTCTCGTCATGGCTCCTCTAATCTTGCGTGCAGTTAAAAGTGTGTTGCCGCACAGCTCACCGTCATTGTTGCCGGCATTCCTTTCGGCGGGACGCATATGGCTCGTAGATCGAAAAATTTCAATTTCAAAAGTTCTAGGGCGCTGTCAGCATAATCGTGTTGAGTTAAGGTGAGGCATTGTCACTGTTAACGTAATAGAGCTCAGTGGTACAAAAATTGCAGCGAGCATTAGTGTTGGTCCCAAGGAGGGATCAAGGCACAAGGAAGGCCCTTGTGATGAAAAGGCAGAGTTCCTATGCGGGCAACTCAACAGGCATTGTGTTTTGACTAAATTAATTATCGCCGAAAAGTTGGGGACACGGCACTTTAGCACTGTAATAGCACCAATAAAATGTAATCTTGTGTAATGAAGCCACACGGCAATTTCACTGGCCACCTTTTTGAGATGTTCACTATCCTATTTAATTAATTGGTTGCAATTCCTTTATTTGGTGCACCAGTGATTGTGGGCTAGCTTAAAGAGGAGACGGGACTAGGGAGAATAAGTTTCTTTTCATCTCATCCGCCTTTTTTGACCAGCTAAGTGGCAGTATGCAACTCCCAGTGTTAACTGCGGGAGAAACATTTGGGCATTCTGATGTGTTAATAGGAATTTATATTGGGGTATTTTGCGCGATGATTTATCAATACATCAATGTTTTTTCTTTTCCCTTCAGATTTTGTGTATTTTGATTTGCTGCACTCGTTGAGCTCAGGCCAGTAAAACTTATGGGAAACTTTGACCTGTTTCTTGCAGTGAGGACGGGCGGTTCTTGGGAATCGGACATCTCTCTGGTGCGGTTGAGGTGTACATTGCATTCAGCTTGCAGGTGAGTGGGTGGACAGCCGTACTGTCTGTGCTACTCTGCACTCGTCTCTGCATAGCTTTGTGGAAGGACTGTGTTGTAATAAAATGTTGAGCTGCATGGTGATGCTGGTGTAATAAAAAGGCACAGTGACATTGTCGACACTTCCATGTTTCAGAGGCGCTGCTTGTTGTTTTGCCGAACTTGTTTCTGTGTTTGGTTTGTTTTATTTTTTAGCTGCATAAACTGCTTAATGGCCTTTTTTTTATAACCGTAGATGCTTACCAGGGGGATTTTTCATATTTTTTCTCTTCTCAAACTCCATTTACAGCTCCATTGCAATCGTTCTTCGTTCCGCCACAGATAGCTAAGCCATCGTACTTCATGCAACATTCTGCCATACATAACTAATTATCTGGTCTCTGCCCTCAGCCTTCCCTCAGTGAACCTTGTTTATATGAGCCTGTTGCAGCAGTCTACAGTCCAGTTGCTCTTCTTCTTTAGTGGGGGTGCTTGGTATTGCTTGAAC
Organism: Haemaphysalis longicornis; assembly: GCF_048455015.1. Taxonomy (NCBI): domain Eukaryota; kingdom Metazoa; phylum Arthropoda; class Arachnida; order Ixodida; family Ixodidae; genus Haemaphysalis; species Haemaphysalis longicornis. The sequence goes on from NW_027526204.1 coordinate 138,442,021, forward strand.
GTTCAGCAGAATCATCCTAAATCATTCAGCATTTCTGGTAATTAGGTTTGAGCAATGTTCAGCGGTGGCTGCAACTTCCTGTCACAGAAATCGATCAGTGCTTCTGCTTGTGTAACATCTACCTCGGTGCATGCTGAAGACGGTGTGAAAATAGCTTGCGCATAGCTGTTTCATTCCCTTCGTGGAAAACTGGGAACAAAAGTGTAACTCAGGCCTTGTGCTTCGACGCAGCGGCTGTACCGTGCCGAGCACGCCCACAACATCTTCGTCACGGGACTGGAGTTCCTCAAGTCGTGTGACGAGACCCGGCGCCTGGCAGGCAACTACGATGCTTCTCTCATCAGCATATCTGTGGACAATCACATCGTCGCGCATCATATACCTTATCCCGGTAAGGAGTAATTTCACGTTGTCACCACATTGTTCACTGTTGGAGACAAGGTTTTCAATACAGGTTCCTTTTCACGAGTCAAGTTAAATTTGTTTTGATGTAACACTTTTCCACACTTAATATATGACAGTAAACCAACGTGAGGCAGTTGGTAACTCACGCTTAATTAAGCGCTGTGCATAAACATTGGTGTAAACACGAACGATGGATCTCCTCAGCTGCTCAAGTGCCCTCCATTAAAGGCACCATGAAAACAGAATACAAGTTTAGTTAATTCAAATGACTGTTTTGTGCTGATAACAATAACACCAAGGTTTTCGCAAGCTTCAAACAAAAGAGTGAGATATTGAAGAAAACATATAACACAGTGGCGACCCCCCCCCCCCAACCACTTTCCGGTGATTTCTTTGTGATGTCACAGGATATTGTTTGTGCGATTGGCGGCCACCGAGATAAGCCACCGCCAAGAATCTTGGCTGGGTGGTTGTAGTGGGGCCTCTGGATCTGTCTGATCGCATCACTTGAATGCTAACATGCAGGTGACGCATTCATAACCATGCTTTTAGCGCTGGCCTACGTTACGTCACCCATGCCTATAATACGCCAATATGGTTGAAAACTTAAAAATTTTTCAATGCTTTCAGTGTTTTTTCAGTTAAAAAACGTCATTTGTGGCTGGAATGGAGCTCAATGAGTTACCAAAGTCTGGTTCTTTCAAATGAGCACAGTTGTGTTTTGTCTTCATGGCACCTTTAAGAGATGAAATTTCTATCGGGACCAAGCATGCACCGTTGTGTAGGAATAAATGCCTTCCAGATGCACTGCAGTACTCATGTGCACAACAATTTCTGTGCAGCCACCACTGGCGTCATGGGTCTGGTCGCCATGTTTGTCGGCGTGATACTCATGGTTTACCTGCTGATGGATTTCATCGGGCTTTGAGGAGAAGTGCCGCCCCCATGTGGACCACAACAACGGTCCGAGTGCAATCTTAGGAAATGCCCGCACCCGTCGACAGCTGCATTCCAATCGGCCTCTCCTTCTGCAAATCAGCTGCAATTTGTTTTCCAATCACTGGCTACCTTTTGCGATGTTGACCTAGGTCAAGTTTGTACAGTCTGACGGAAAACCAGCACCAGAGTGCAGTTTTTTCCCTTGCTCAGAAGATGGTGCGTGTTAGTCTTGTGCGTTTTTAGCATCTATGTTAATTGTAAGTGCTAACGTAACATGTATTTATGTTATCGTTTACACTCGATGCAGAATGCGGGGGGTAGGCAGCCTGGGAAATAAAAAAATTCAAATTGTTTTGCACATAGGTGCCATAAAATTTTTCGAAAGGCTGCCGCATTCAAACAAATAGTATTAGAGGAAATATCCTTACGTTTTTTTCGACTTGTGTAAGGGAAAGCAAGCCTTGTTAATTCTTATAAAGCATTTTCTTTCTTTTTTTTCCCCCCTTGCTGAAGTAAGACGTTTTTCTTGTGTAGGGGAATGGGGGGGGCTTAGAGGGTGGATTTATTTTTCGCAAACTGTGAGGCATTTCTGATATAGTGCGTGTATAGTTTTGTTAAAAATGCGAAGCCCTGTTGGAGGATTGGCTCTGCTGTGATGTTATTATGTACAGAATTGTTCTAGTTTCCCTAATAAAAATGGCATGCTTGCTCAACAATCACTTTGGTGTCGCAAGGCCTTGGTGGTGTAGTTTGCAAGAACATGCTGCCTATTTTTGTTTCATTAAACAGTGTTTCTTTTACGGGACTGACGTAAGCTTGCACCTAAAAGTGTATGCCAAAATGAGCTGACAGGATGTTGAAATTAAAACCATAATTTAGTGTGCAGGCTGTTTTGGGTTTAAAATGCCTTATAAATGCATTGTATCTACATGCCCTTTGATTGGTAAGCCACCAAAGACCACCAACTGCTTTTTGAAACGGCGGTCCCCTCTAAATTGTTTTCTGAAACCATTTGATGAAAGAAACAAATAAACGTACAATGCATGATCAAAATCAGACCCAATAAACCTGTTGCAATAATTCAGTTTTGTAGCTGATATTTTTATATTGGCACATTTTATTATGAAAGATGTTGCTTGGTATATGTGAAAAAGCTCCATGCCTTCGCTAGTCAGGTCTCGTAGCCTTTTTTTAATCAAATAAAGTAAAATAGTTCATCAAACGTTAGTCTTGAGTTCTTTTATTAGATGCGAAGCATCTCATGCTCGGGGCTGTGTCCCTCCCTCCCTTTTTGTCGTCTGCCGTCCGCATTCTACTGCGCATACGCGTCTCTTAAAGCCCCGTCAGCGTTTGGCCTGACGTCAGCGCAGTCCACTATAAAAAAAATAGTTAGGTGGCGCTGGGTTTCAAATCCCACGACTCTCTGGCCGCAACGGGAGGTACGTGGCGCTCTTCCCACTGCACTACAAACCGAGACGGGAGCATGTGCTACGAATGCACCTTATGTCCTTGACTCGTTCAAACTATGTCAAGAAACTACTGATACAACGAAGGCACGCGAAGCTGAATGTCGACGGAAATGACTAGAGGAGGATGTTGAATTTCCCGTGAAAAAGCTGTGGCGGGAAGCGCCACGTGCCTTGCAGCTCAACCAGAGAAGAGGGCGGGCAGCGGGGTCGGAGCGTGAGCACGCAATAAAGACGAGAACCAGGAGGTGTTTGATCGGGTAATGCGGGTGTCGGTCTCTTCGCCGTCTCTACATGGGGTTCACACTACGTTCCCATTCGTGCTCCGATAAATGAAACAACATAACGGCAACACAATGGAACCTACACAGAACCCCCATGATGCTTCGCATTCTCCTCATGGTTCCCCAGGGGAAGATGGTGTAATTTTTTTGTACCTTTTCAATTAGCAAGGCACAGCTGACAATTCAGGTAAATAACCTATGGCAGGAAACATTGCTAGGCCCAGTCCCTCCAGCACGTGTATTTTTCCGCTTTTCTTTTCTGACATTTAAAAAAATGCCTGTCTTCATTCAAAATACAGTCGAACTACTTCCCTACCCTTTCCTTAGCATTCTATGCCGCTGACTTTTCCAGTTTTATATTAGGCTATATGTTTATGCACACATATCACAATTCATAGCACGTGTTCCATCACAGCACCTTCTCTTGTGCAGAAACTGCTTTTGTGGGCTTCTTTCGTTAGTATTCTTGACGGATGCGAATTAGTAATTAAACTCGGTTGTGTGCATAATTAAAAGACGGTATTCACAGAGAAGTTTAGCTCTCAGTTTCTTCGCTTGGCAACACTGGAAATGGACATGGCACGGCTTGTTCCACTGCGGCTGCATGCCGCAGAAAAAAAAAAGCACCAGCGTGCGTCGTCTGCTCCAATTCAAACCGATTCTCAATGGTGGTGTCAACAGAGATGTTATTAAACGCATTCACATTGGAGTCGAGGCATCACTTGGCGTTGGGCGGGGTAGAGTTTGGAACGTCCAACACACGTTAGCACGGACAAGGGCCGCCATCCCGCGGAGCCCGAAGCAACCAGCGACGGTGCACTCACATGGTTGCCTGCATGCGTGCCTAATCAGTGAATACAACGCATATTGTATGGTAAACATGTCCGACAAACAGTGTTACTACAAGGCCTGTCTGCTTCATTCAGAGCCCTGCTGTAATTCAGAGCCCTGCTTCATTCAGAGCCCTGCTGCTTCATTCAGAGCCCTGCTTCCTGTAAAGTGAAGCCAAAAAGATGACTGACTGTTTTGCAACAGCAGCGCCCATGTTTCTCTGCCTGGATTCTTTAGCCAAAGAGCACAAACTGCTTGTACTGAATGAAGCAACCAAAGACATCTATCCTTGCAGGTTGCGTTTGCGTAGAACGGCCGCGGCAATGGAAGAACAGTATTCAGGCAGAGGCTAGACTCCCAAAACAGACTCGCAATCTTGTGAACTGAAACTACACCTAGGCTATGTACAGTGCTGCAGCATAGAGCTATAGTTTTATTTACATCTCGCCCCGAACTCTCATGGAAGATTTCTAGGGATGCAGCCCCTTAGTAGCCGTGGCTGTGGGCGTCTCATGGCGTCGTAACCATCGTCTCATGTAGACATGATACTAAAACACAGGGAAACTCGTTTACGCCTCGCGCTAGAACGCTTCGTGCTTGAGACACGGGACTTTTACAGCAAAGCTGTATACCTCTACCCCCCAACGGTTTCATCTCCGTGGGCAAAAATGCCAAGGCACCAAGAAAACACTTACACACTACATGCTTTGCCCCTCCCCAGGTTTTACGTTTGCGGAGATGGCCCGGGATTTTTTACCCCAAAACAATTTAGGGCCACCCATCATAAAATGTGTTACGCATATCGGCACTCTAAACATTTTTTTTTATTTTTTGTTCGTTATTTTTGCATATAATACATAATCAAAATGTAAGCTGTGTGTATGGTCTACCGGAGACGTAACTGGGACTGCTTTTGATTGAGTTCAACAGTACCAAATATTTACACGAAGCAACTCACAAGAGCAACTCGTGAAGCAACTCACAGTTACAAAAAAGACAGTTCTCACTCTTGGAGGTTACGAGCTGGTGGAAGAACACCAACCACTTTTTATTAAATAGTCCTGCAAAAGCTGGCCAGCGCTGAAAAGTCACGCTTGAGGCGAAATGAAGTAAGTCATCTGGTCTCCCACATCGACTCTGCCGTCGTTCGTTTCAAGCTCCACCCCGTTCTTATCTGGCTTGATTCGAAAGACAGCCCCGTCGGGAATGACAACCTTCCCCGCTTCTTCACTTCCCAGGGTGGGAATCTTCCGTGGTCCCATGACGGAATCCTCGTACCGCAACAGCTTGACGTTCAATCCATCGAAACTGCTATGGCCGTTCATCCTGCCCAGGCGTTCCACCACCTTGGCTGCCGTGTCCCCATCCAGAACTGGAAGTGAGACCTCGAAGCAACCCGAGGATGGCTGCTGGTTGACGCAGCGCACGTTGACAAACGTGTCGCTGCAAAAGACGGCCCGCGGCTGGCCCGGACAGCACTCTTCACGGATGACCTCTTCAGCCCGCGGATCGTCGCTGAACCTGATCTCGATATCATCCACTTCCAAGGTGTTGAGAATGTACCTTGAGTTCTCCAGAAGAACATCTCGCTCATCAAAGTCTAGGGTCACATTCAGCGCCTCATTCCCCAGCCTTTCGACTTTCTCGCGAACCGCCTGAGCAAAGGGCATGACCTTCTTCATGTGCTTTTGTAGTTCGGGCTTGCCCTTCAACTCCGCTGAGACGACCTTGTTGTCTGGAAGACCGCCGTGCTTCTCGGAGAGCTGCTTGAGCGTCGTGAGGATGGTCAGCTGCCATGGAGGAAAGGTCTTGGCCACCCAGATTGTGGCCCGAACCATCTGCGGCCCCGGAGGGTGCATCGAGAGGTCTTTCTTCTTGCCACACTTGCTCCCGGCTGTGCGGAAGGCCTTGAGTCGCAGCCTGAATTCGTGAACGGCGTCCATCAGGTACTGGGACGACTTCAGGAGCACTTCATCGGGTGCAGGAGCAACAGGCCACCTGGCGTGCATGATGCTTTCCATTTTCCCGAGCAAGGACCAGATGTGCTCACAGATGTGAGGGCATATCGGGCTCAGAATGACAGCCTGCGTTTCGATGAACCTCAGCACAAGGTCCCGATGCATGCCTTTTAGCACACACAGCTCGCGGTACTTGTCTCGCGCAGCTTGGAACTCAAAAAAGCCAGTTCTCAGGGCCTCCTTAAACATCATCTGGTCGTAGTGTTCCTTAGTGACCTTGATTCCATGGTTCATGTCAGCTTCAAATGCTCGGTCAACATAGCTGTCCTTTGGACCTGTCCGAAGTGAAGGAAGTGAGGCGAGGGTCTCCTTGACCCATTCCAAGAACGTGTACAAGCGCAGGATTCCAGCGTCTGCCATTGCCTCGACGAAGTTTGCGTCTTCGATGCCGTCCCCAGCATCGGCGAGTGCCAACCGCATCCCGTCGGCTGAAAACTTCTCCAGAGCATCGGCCAAGGTTAGGAAGTTCCCCGTGGACTTTGACATCTTCTCCGAGTTGAGAAGCAAGTGACCGTTGGCTCGCATACCACGGACCCACTTGTCCTCCGGCCACATTGCGCAGTGGCAGAAGATGCAGTAGGACAGGTGGTTCGGTATTAGGTCCTTGCCGGAGCAGCGAAGATCCATGGGATACCAGAACTCAAACTCTTTTCTCATGGCATCAAGTGCCTCCTTGTTTCGCAGCTCTGGCTTGCTGTCAGCGTTGAGGAAGACGTAGTCCCACGCTTCGGGTGTCATGTCTTCTGGCTTGACAAAGTACGGAGGACAGCCTGTCGTGTTCATCAGGTCGCCCCCTTGGAGGTAGTGGGCAACTGTGTAGTAAGCCATGTAAATCGTGGAGTCAGACAGCGACTCGATAAGCCAAGACTCATCCCATGGCAGCTTTGTCCCAAGCCCGTAGGTTCTTGAGCAGGCATGCTCACACAGCCAATCCAGCGTAGCCAGGAAGTTCTTGCGGACTTCCTCAGAGTAGGTCTCCATCTTTGACAAGGCAGCCCTCGCCATTTCTTTCCACTTTGGATCAGCATAATCGAGGTACCACTGGTCACACAGTGCCACGACGCACTCGTCACCAGAACGGGCAATCACTTTCTTCTCAGGCTCCATGTAAATGATGGCGGAACCATCGTCAACCATGCCCTTTTGGATCTCTTTCTTCACGTCCTGGATCTTTTTTCCCTTGTACGGTCCGACCAGCAGCACTCCTTCATAGAAGCCCTTGAGGTAGATTCGCTCTTTTGCCTCCTGAAGCTTCTCACGGTCATTCTGACTCTGAATCTTGAGCTCGTCGCAGACGGCAACAGCGCTGAGGGAACCGTACCCAGGGATTTCCAAGATTGGCACCGGCTCAAAAGGCAGGACCATGTTGTCCGCAACACCATACTTTTGCCTGAGGGGCTCCTTGTTCTTCAGGTCACGCAGTGCAGCGTAGTCGTCTGGAGAGTCAGACGGCACACACGTCACCACCCCGGTGCCTTTGTCCTCCTTGATGGTAAGCATCGGAAGAGTGTAGATGACCTTGTGGCACGTGAGCGGCGATGACAAGCCGAGGCCGATCAAGTCTTGGCCTTTCAGGTGGGCAAGAATTTTCACCACCCCATTCTCGGGTGTGAAGCCTTGATAACTCATGTTGAGAGCAGCTCGGTAGGTGCAAACAAACACGTCCCCGCTCTTGAGCTCAAACGCCACGTAATCCATGTCGGGCCGAACCCAGCAGTTGGTCTGCCCATACATGGTCTCTGGGCGCAGTGTCGCCGCCACCAGAAACACCGTGCGGCCTTGGAGAGCGTTCAGAGCCTTCGGAAAGGGCTCCACCGCCTTCATCTTGACAAGAACGTACTCTTGCGGTCCCACGCCCTCGCCGGTGCTTCTGTCGTGATCCATGCACGGCTGGTTCGTCTTGGGAGAGAAAATGGTATAGCGCTTGCCGAACTTGATGCGTTGCCTCTCCTTCAGCCGCAGAAACTGCCACCGCACAAACGAGTCATAAAACGGATTCACGTCCGTGGTCAACAATGAGCGCCGCCAATCTGCCTTGAGACCCATTTTCTTGAGGTCGTCGCGAATGATCGGAGGGAAGTAGTGCAGCCAATAGCCTGCGTCCGCGAACTTCGCGATTTCGTCATCCGACAGGCCCAGCGACTGCATGATCTGCCACTGGTACTTGGCAGCCACAGTCTTGGCGGCTGCTTTGCTCTTCTTTCCTTTGGCTTTGCTTTTCAACAGCGCCTCTGCCGAGTCGCCGGCGTCAAGCTCTTTGACGTCGGCAGCGTCGTCGGGAAAGACGGGGGGACAGCCGAACTCCTCCATCTCTCTCGCCAGCTTGTCCGCGCAGGCTTTGATCGGCATACCGGTGGCGTGAAAGCCGAACGGGAACAGGCATTTCTTGCCGAGCAGTCGCTGGTACCCGACGGCGAACTCGCACTTGGAAAGGGAGAAGGAGTGTCCCAGATGAAGACGTCCGTTGACGTACGGGTAGGGAAAGGTGACGAAAAACTTGCCGTTTCCCCCGTCGTCCCCGGAGTTTGCTTCGAAAACTTTATCGGCTTCCCACTTTGCTTGGACGTTGGCTTCGATTTCTTGAAGAGTCCGCACTTTAAACGTCCCCTTTCTTTCACTGCCGGATGCCATACTGTCGGGTCGCTCTGATTATTTCGTCGGCAAAAGTTCGCTGGCGGCACGACGCACAGAGAGCCGTCGCCTTTCAACGCGCAGACACACCGGGTTTTCTTCAAAACTAATTAACTACAACAAGCCATATGACGAGGTTACCACCAGGTCCCACGTGTACGGCAGAAAGTCCTGACAACGCAACACGAAAAACAGCAACAAGAAAAACTGCTAAACGACAAGAATAGCCGGAAACTGCGGAAACGCCTATGGCCGGAAGTAGCAAATGATCCAACAAGAGTGTAAAACGCTTACCAAACAAATAGAAAAACGGTTTATTACCTAAAAATCGACTAGATTGTGAACTGAAACATTTATTTTATTTGTTTAACTTTATCAGCAAGGACAGTTTACATTAATCCAAAGCAAGACGCAGCCTAAGCCACGTGAAAAAAAAAAAAAATTGTGCGTTTTGAAATGGTTTTGGTCTACTTCACTACTTCACTCCGGTTCCAAAAAACGTTGAATCGCTACAACCTCCATTGCATTCCACACTGATGTGCTGTTTGTTTCGTACTAATTGTAAGGAAACCATATGGCCTGACTACGTATGGCTAGGTACCCGAGAAGCCCAAGAAGAGACGCCGTCGCGTGTATGTACTTCTCGCACCGTGAGGCACAGCTTTGAACCAGATTGCCTTGAACGAGGCAGAGTGAATGAATGAATGCCTTTATTGCAGTTTGCATCTCTCCGCACACCGCCCTGTGGATAGCCGCGCCGTCCGAACTGCTCTCGCCGCGAGTCTTGAACAGCGGGAGTGCGGTATGGCTCACAGAATACTAGCCACGGACACGAAAAAAAAAAAAAAAAGCAAGAGGGGGAATGGAATTTCCCAACCATGTCAACAAGCCTAGACGTAATACAGGCAAACACCGCTGTCTGTTGTGTACACTAAAGACCATAGTATTGGACCACACACGAACTCTGCACGGACAGAACTCTGGGTACTGCCCACTTGTTCCATCTGGAGGCCGGCTTCACAGAATGCTAGACACAGCCTTCCGGAAAGGATTGCACTCCAAAATAAATGCATGCAGACCAAGCATTACGTCATTTGATTCGCCAGCTGTCTACTGGACAGGATAGATTTTTTTGGTCCCTCGCATTTTTTTGGGGGGGAAAAGGGAGCACATGTTCACTTGACAGGGGTCACAAAAATATATTTCAGCTCGCAGACATGCTTGTCGCTAACACCTCTCTGTAAGCTGCACTTGGACGTGGCAGAAGTGAATTCTAACCTGGGCCTGTTTGCCCGAACGCGATAAGTGTGGGAATAAGTTTTTAACTACGACTTTAGCGCTGTCTAGGCAAGAAGTCGTTCGCCCGAAACTGATACACACGCTTGGTTAAGGTAGCGTTTCCGTTGGGTTTTCTGGCAACCGGCTTATTTGCCGTGGCCGACTTCGACTTATTGGCGTCTTCTTCGTAAGCGCGAACTTAAACAAGAACTTATGCGTACGGGCAAACGGGCCCAGGTCTTGTTCACACAACCAGTGGAAGATAACGGCCCCAACCAAGCTCGTTCAATCACCAACTCGCCCAACCGCCTCTGCTTCCCTGTGATTAACACCAAGCCTGTCGAAAGATCCCTTGGCCTTGGAAAACAACAATGTCATCCTGGACGTCGTCTCGGATGGCGAGTTGATGCAGTGCACTGGTGCCACAATCCACACCTCGGAAACGCTCTGGCGAAACATGCAGATGCTGGGGCTGATGCGAGTTCAGTGGGCTCAGATGTGCCGAGGTGTTCCACCAAGGGAGCTGAGAAGCTGCAATACGAAGGCTACTTGTGGTGTTGGCATGACAAGGCAGTTTGAGCAGTAATCAGGGACAGAACGCTGGCAGCTACAAAAAACAATTGACGTTGCAAATTATGTACAAGTTTAAAATAAATTCCACCTGAGGTTCCACGCTCCAACAGCTGCGTTGAACGATGCTTGCTAGGGGATAACAGTGAAACACCTGCTCGTGGAAGACATTCTCAAGCCAGGTTCAAGGGATTGCTGGAAAGAAATTTGCTGGTTTTAAACTACATTTTTTTTTCGTATTCTTTCCTTTTCTGTGTCACAATCAGCAATCACAATGGGTGTGTGCATGAACATTCTGAAGTCTGGAACTTTTGCTGTCACAGAAATGAACGCCCCAGTTAACCTTTCTCAGGACTCCAAAACTGTTGAGCATCTAAATATTCGCATCCCAACCATGAGGTGAAATGCACCTTCGTATACCTAACCGACATAAACCATAGGTCTACAAATGAACCATGCAACCCCGAATTGCAGCTCTGAAGGCACGCTCGAGCCTTTGTTCCTTGGCTCGAAACAGTTTCTAACCAAAGACTATGAGGTATACTGGCCATGATGCAGGCACAGACCACAGACACCTTTTTTAAGCAGTCTGCTCTTGCGCAGGGCGAACCACTTTTTAGTGCCACGGTTTCAACCTCGGAAGCTTTCGGCAAGAAACTGCGTGAGTGCATGCAAATTTCTGCGATAATATTTAAATAGCACAACCAGTTGGCAAGGTGTGCCATAGAGACAAAAAACTCAAGATGAACTAGCGCTAATACCCTGAAATCAAACCCACATCCATTGTGCTCTTCCATTCACCCACTCAGCTTGGGATCAGCAACAACGCAATGACAATTTGCTTTTTCATTTCGACTCAATTTGCCTTTTTTTTTTTTTTTCAGTGCAGAACATCATTTGTACATTGGAAATTGTTGGGGCTCACTAATTAAGTAAAGTATTCAACAATCTTTATTAATTTGCAGCCTATCATTGCTAGAATCACAATGAATATAGGAGCTTTACAATACACAGCACGACTCCTATTTTACAAAAGAAACGGTATTTTGATGGCACCTGCACTAGGAAGGGACCATTTGTACCACTCTGTTAGTATCGTTCTGTTAACAAGACCATGGTTCTTACACTTTCAGATTCAGTTGTCCACTTTCAGTATCAGTTGTCCACAATGTCCGAGACCATCAGATACTGTGTGATGGCCTGCCAACAGTCTTCGTTGAGTTGGTCTATCTGAGTGCAACCTGCAGCATGGCACTCCAACTTTTGGCAGACCACTTTAGTAATGATGAAGTAATTGGCCCAAATAAACTGCCGGGCTGACTTCACAGCCCTCACTGCATCGGCTGGGCTCATTCCAGAGGCCGAAATCACGCAAGGAACCAAGGAAGCTTTCTCCTCAAACAGCTCAAAGGCTTCCGCACACGCTTTCCCCACGTCTTGTCCCAACACAAAGCGCACAGCACGGTGGAGACGCACCACATTGCGCTGCACAGCTCTCCTGCTGCACACCGTAGAAGAGTCCGCATTACTACACCCATGGAGAAAGCTGAAGTCGGTGATGACCTTGTTCTCAAGCAGCGCTTGCGAAATCGCATCCACATACCCTGGCTCCAGCTCACGACTGCACATCAAGGTCACCTTGCACAGGGTTTCGTTTGTCTCAAGCAGCAGGGCAACCAGTTCCACAAGCATGGTGTCCAGATCTTCAAATTTTATTAGCAGCTCCGTCACAGAGTCATTGAAGCAGAGGCCCTGTGATGCAACTACGGAAGAACCCCGGATGTCACCACAAGTCTCCTGAAGAGTGACGCACTCCAGGGAGGTGTTCTCTGAGAGCACTTTGTGCAGGCCGCTCACTTGTGCCGGTGTCGCGTTTGAGAGGGTGACTGTAAGGCCACGAACGTGGAGACTCGAAGAGAGTGCGCGGCACAGCATGGAGAAGGATTCATCCGTGAAATGGCTGGTGTCCAGGCACAACTCGGTCGGGCACAGTGACTGGTCAAGCAGCGATGCACTGAGACCCACAGCATGGCTGTCATCCCATTCCATCGGAATGCGGCTGTACCACTTGTTCCTGTCCACTTCTGCCGACAGTGCATGCCTGCAAAAGCCAATTAATATTGCATACAACAATGCCCTATGCAATGTGCATTCTGTCTATAAAGAAACAAACTTTCGTAAAAAATGCCTCTTCTTTTTTGTAATGCAGGCGAATGTCAGAAAAGAGCAACTCCGAGTACTAAAACTTCACCTCACTTTGCCCTGTCGCACAAGGAATAGTCACACTTCTTTAACCCAAATGATAAGAGGAAAATGTGATACTTGAATCAAATGCAGCGTTGGGTTGTTGGTTTATCACCGATTGATTAACACGCCAAAGCTGCACTTGAGCTATGGGAAGCACCACAGTGGAGGGCTCCAGATTAATTTTGACAACCTGGGCATCTTTAACCTGCGCCAAAATCTCAACACTGGCGTTTTTGCTTCTTCGCCTCCATCAGAAAAGCAGCCATTGTGGCTGGGACCAAACCTGCATCCTTAAGCTCAGCAGCGCAACGCCTTAGCCACAAAGCCACACAGCCGGGTTGTTGGTTCATCACTACGAAGAAAGGTTAGAAAAAGTTGCCTGGCAAGGGCACACATTAAAAAAAGTTGTCTACAAAGGCACACTCGTCAATACAGAAGGCCCACTCACACACATTGTTCCCTTACAGTTAATATGAACGCTTCAGAAACTGCACATGCTGTTAAATCCCCACTTTTTCTTAAATAGTTTTGTTTTTTCCACCTCGGGAGAATAATTACAACCTTTGCAGTGAAAAGGCAAATTTGACCCTGTTCCAAATTTCATTGGAAGGGCATGCTTTTGTAAACACAAACTGACACATCGGCCAGTTCGGCCAATGCATCAATGGTTCTGCTAGACTGACGCACAGGCTGCCCAACATAATTCTGTCACATGAAATTCCAGAAAAATAGTTGACACGATACATGCAGAAAGCTAAGAAATGAACAGAACACCAGGAACAACTGCTGTTTTCTCTCATATGCGAGGTTGTACATACTGATGATACGCTACAATGCATTCAGTTTTACAGCTTACCTCTCAGCCGCAGAGCAACCATAGCAGTCCAGCCGCAATTGAACCATGGTGTTCTTCTTCATAGCATTGTATAAAGCCAGCTCCGCAGGGAACAACAGCTTACTGTGCGACACACACAGCCGTTTTAGTGTGCCGTTTTCCTGCAGTCCCTCAGAAATCAGCACTGCAGCCTCATAGTCCACTTTGAAAGTGAAAAGCGTCAACGAGTGGAGCCCTCGATTCCTTGCCAACATTGACCTGAGCGACACTCCCACGTCACGGCCAATGTGCTTTTCGGCAAAATGGTTCCCCGAGATTACCAGGTACCTCAGAGCAGTGTTGGTTTCCAGGGCTTCGAGACACTCGGTTAAGCCATGGGGCGTCAAAGGTTGGAAGCGAAACGTGCTCAGCCATGTGCTTTTCCTCAGTAGGTCCCCGACGGCCGACACATCGTGCTCACAGTCCCCATCACGGCCTTCCCTCAGAGACAGCACTTCCAAGGTCTCCATCGATTGCAAGCACTTTGTAAGCTGGGACAGGCTATTCTGGTCACAGTTGACAGCAAACCGGAGCTTCCTGAGCATTTTGCAATTGGCGATGCCGCTGAAGAGAATGCCTGCAGGACGGCCCCCAGTGGCGCCTCCGGAAAACCTAAGTTCCGTGACTGAACTGGCACTGAAAGATAGCACTCGAGCCAGCTGCGATGCAAAGCTGTCAGTTACTACATAGAGCCCTCGGCAACACAGGCTTTCAAGTCGTTCGAAGGGGCCTATGGAGTCGAGAACGGCAGCCCAATTGAAGTGCGCATAGCCTGTTTTTAAATTGCCTCTGATAAAGATCTTCCGCAGGCCTGGTGGACGCAGACCTGGTAAGGGTCCAGGAAGAGCAGCATCGTCAACATGTAGGTTGCATCTTTCCAAGTAGAGTTCCTCGACACACCAGTGCTTCCTCGGGAGCCACGCAATGATATAGCCAGCGTCGTAAGGGAATCCGTTCCTGCTGAAGTCGTTGGGAGATTTCAGGGCATGTGTACGAAGGCAGAGCTTCCCTGGCTGCTGCTCCACAAGTTTGAACTGAACAGCACTCAGAACAAAGTTCCAGTCATCTAGGTGGTCACACAGCCAGCACCTGTCTTCCACCGATGCCCCGGCCGTGCATTCGCGATCTACGTCCAGCCGTGACAGACGACCACTCCAAGAAGAGGGCGTATCCATTTGGAATGCTCAATGCAGGACTTGACTTTGCTTGTTTCTGTTTTCACATGTAAGGAAAGCAGAAACAGAAAGCACCCGTGAGAAATATCGGAGTAACCACAATTCCAGGACAGGATGCCAATGACATAGCTTCCTGCTCGCATTATGAAGGATACCAACCGAACTCCTATCTCACAAAGAATCCAAGCATCAACCACCACTGAATTCCAGTGGTTGACTGCAAGCAAATTTATGGATGCTTCACTGGCCATCTCAGATCGACTTGCTTAGATGCGAAGCCCTCACTCTTGCTCCTGCATGATTCTTCAATTCAATCAGAACTGTGTTGTACAGGTCCACTGGGAACCGTTTGCAAAATGTCAGATTTTCTTGGTTACTGCTTCAAATCGACCAGTGGGGTTAAGCCAAGCAATATGCAAAGCAGAGCAAGAAAATTTCGACCAACAAGCAAAACAATCCCACTAAGATGAACCTTTGGTTCCTCATGACAGAAGCACTTTCACTACTGAGTGCACTGACCCAACGTTACCGCTGAAACCTGACCCGACACAAAGGGACAAAACAGGATCATCCCTGGCATTACTAGGCTACATCAGCATCGCATCTATAACATCTCCTGATCACGACAGAAGCCCATACAAGGAATACTGCACATTGACATAGCTAAATGCAGGCTTCAGATTTTCACATTAAGATTTCATATTTCATATTTCATTTAAGATTAGAAGAAAGCATTCTTTACGCAGTACGAATTACTACTGAAGCACACATTGCATTCATACTAACTTCTTCCGTTATCAAAATGGAAGCGACAGAGCCTCCAGGATTTCACTGGCAGCAAGTATGCACCACAAATGGCACTTTAAGCTGTTATAAATTTTGCCAATGCATAACCACAGATGGCTAATAGAGGGCACCTTCTCAAAACATAACATAGACACATTTTACAACATCAAACTTCATCAACACAGTCGACATGATTACACAAACATGAAGAAATGGTTCAAGTGTGGAACAGGCATCTTCCAACGGCCTACCTGTGCATAGTGTGGGTATATCAAGAATGCTATCTGAACTATAAAACTGAAACTGAGCAGGTCAAAAACCCTGTGCACAGTTTGTTATTTGCCCCTTTCCTCAAAAATGAAAAGCTCATTTTATTCCTGAAATTGACTCATTCATTGATGATTAATATTTCATTTGCATTTATAGGGAGGGGGGGTTAGAAGCAGTAGAGGCCAGTGCAAGAAAGCATATTGAGCTGAGGCCACTACGATGCTGCGATGTGTACAGGCTATGTACTGGGAAGATGAACTCAGAAGCTAACTGCAAAGACGATGGGGTGCTTCCAGGAACCAGAAATTAAAGAACAAGCCGGCTAGGCTTGCATGAGCTGGTGGACATTCTGCGTAATCAGTTACCCTTGCAACCTCGCAAATAGCCTTGTAGATAAAGTTTCCACGTAGTATTATAACCACTGAGTTTGGGACTTGGAGACCTGCAAGTCCTATGTCCTTCTCAGGTCCTATGGCGATTATATATCTACGCATGGACCCAAGCAGTAAGGAGAAACTACCAAACAACTTTATTGGGGCAATGCCGCTTCAGTCATATTTGCGTGTCAAGATCGGAGAATGCACGGAGAGGCCAAACGCAGAAGCATTGGTTCAGCAAGGCGCCGTGAACATTGCTGGCAATGCATTTCCATTCCATTGGGTAACTAACTTACACAAGAATGCGAATTTTGGAGCATGCAAAGGCCAGACCTGCAGTACTTTCTATATGCACTGTTGGTGTAAGCGCAAGAGCTCGTTCCAGTAGCTCAAGTGCAAGCACATCACAGTGATGGCAGCCCCCTATTGCCTCAGGAAGAATAGAAAGGTCATCACGGGATGTAGGGCATGCACCTCCAGACTGCAACACCCAAACAGCTAGCCAAACGAGCTAAGCCACGCAGCAAACCTCAGAGCTAAGACCCCTTTTCCTGGTTTGATGACGGGACTTCATTCAGGAGCGTACGTCAAACGCTGCGACAACTGTTATTTCCTTCCTGCCTGCATATTGCCATGATTTTGCCACTCCCAATCACGGGCCAGAATCATACTTACAGCGTAGAAACAGAGCTTCCTCAGGTAAAACGCTGCATTGCAACATGCAGGAACCGTATTGTTCTTATGATTAGTGCGCACTTTGTAAATCTTTGTGTAGTCACGCATACAAGTGCACTTTTGTCACATGTTAACGAACTTACAAAATTCAGTGCCGTCCGTCTCGTGCTGTTCTCTCCATTCAGACCGGCCACACCAGCCACACCATCGCGAAACTGGCAAAAACTTTCAGGAGCTACTCGCGTTGCCCAGTAACCAACAGCGCCACAGCTGGCGCAACACCTGCTCCACAAAACCTCGACGCGACTTCAGGAACGCCGCACATGCATTGTGCACGTATGCGCCGTCGCTGCGCCCTCCCTGTCGCAGAGCCCTACCTCGCATGTAATGCTTGGCATGAGGAACGAGACAGTATCGGTGCATATGATGATGACTACTACTAGCACAGTTCAAAGTGACAATGGGACATGTAAACAAAAATCAAAAATTTCAAACTTGTAAAAAGGCGTGGCAATGTGTCCTTCAGTGCTCGCGTGGAAAGAAAGCCTGCAGCTTCGCTATGGTTCAAGCCAGGCGTGACTTAGTGCAAGCTTGGCCAGTTTTTTTTTCGATAAATAAACAAATGAATGAGATAGTTCTCAAATATTTCTCGTGCTTTGTTTGAACTTGAAGTGTTTATACCAGGTCCAACCAATTTTAAAGATGTTTGTCTAGGCATGTTTTCAGCGTCTTATTTGAGGGGCGAAGCCCCTTAGGGCTTGGGTTGTCGGCGTCTCATGTAGTCACGGTACTGAATCACTGGGACACTCGTTTAACGCCTTGCGCTAAAACATAATGCGTACTAGAAGTACACACCAGGACACTCGTTTTCTAACGCCTCACGCTAGAACATTAATCTCTGTGGGCAAAAACGCGTACTGAAAGAACTCAACGGGACACTGGTTTTCCAACGCTTCGTGCTTCAAAGACACGAGACTTACAGCAAAGCTTTAAATATACCTCTACGCCCCAACGGTTTCATCTCTGTGGGTAAAAACGCCAAGGTGCCAAGGCCTAAAACGCTGACTGCTCAGCATCGAAACCACATTACTATACACTTCATAACTTCGGAACCGCATCAGACACTTATACATTGCATGCTTCACACCTCCCCAGGTTTCAGGCTAGTAGGGATGGTCCGCTTTTTTTCTTTCTCCAGCAGCGAGCTAACTATAATTGCCTAAATCAATAAACAGAGGTCCCAAAGGCGAGAACGACGATTACAACTCTTGATGCCTACTGCCTACAACATAAATGGGAATATGCCTCTGCAGAACTGGAACCGACGATCAGTGCCTTTCCAGAAGCCGCCTACACGCTGATAATTGTCGTGAGATGTGTCGGCAGTGACCACGGTGTCTCTAAGCCTTTAAATAATTGTGGCTTTTTGTGGGTCTCCAGGTGCAGAAGGGAGGTGGAAGCTAAACAAGTGAACAGAACACTGCTGCTCGTGCACCCAGAGAGCAAAAAAAGAAGAAAAAAAAAAAAGCCAAGAAGAGAATCGATGCAACGCAGCGGCCCATGCACTGCTCAAGGCCTAAAAGGACACCTTTTGATCGACCTGTTAGGAGAGGAGGCCATGTGAACATGTGAAACTCTAGGCTTCAAGAGCACGCCACAAGCACGCGCATAGCCAGCTGTTGATCACGTTCACTATGTTAGCCGGCAACGCTGGGGCAGGTGTCGGCTCAAAAATGAATGAAATTCAGAGGGCATAGGATGGGAGACGGAGGGAATAAAACGAGCAGTGAGCACCTCGCTAGCTGTCTGATCACAGTGAGCTTCATCTGCTATGTCGTTTAACTTTCAAGGACGTCTCAAACATACAGCTTTGCTTGAGAGTCTCTTGCATGCTGTTTGTTGTTACTGCCACCGGGCATACTTGGATAATGCCCCTTGGAACTGTGGCCCGGCATCAACGACGAAAGGCGATGAGGGTGTGGCTGGCGTGCAGTCTCTGCAGGCTCCGTTATGGCTGCTTGCAAATAGATAGTCCCTATCTTGAAGGTACACCTCTGCATCACCACCCATTGTGTTCTGCCTCTGCATAACAATATGTATACAGTGCACAGTACTGGCCATCTACTTCTGTTGTCTCAATTCTGAATGCTCAGTTGTTTTAGTTGACTGTGTTTGCGCTAGTAATGCGGCGTCATTGGTTGTGGAAAGCATGGGTGGGAACGAAGGTGTATGAGGCAATGGGAAATTGCAAGTGGGTCTCGCCAATAGTGAGAATTTGAAGGGAGCAAAAGCAGTTGATGTGTCGACTTTGCAAGTTCAATCTCGGGCTGAACTGCCCAGATGAGAAGGGCCGCTAGTGCATCAAGTCGAGCAACTCTTGCAGGCAATGAGGGAGGAGAGGTTTTAGGGGAAGGCTCTCGAGAAGCTAGCGGGGGTTGAAAGCAAGTTGTGGAGGGCCCCCATTCCTCGGAGCAATGAAGGGTGCTCAATGCCAGAATCACGGACTGCGAAGTGGAAAAGTTGCCAGAGGCTGAGGCAGGCAAAGGGCACCATGATGGGAAACTACGGCAGACACCTTAGCGCAGATCCTCATAACGAGTCAGAGGTGCAGTGGGGAGAGAGGAAGAAGAACGACTGCATGGCCAGCCAGGATGGGAAGTTCGCCAGATCATTTGCACAGGTGAGCAAGGAGACGGAGCGGCTGTTAAGTATTGTTGGTGTCTCGACTGTACGCAGTGTGGAAACAGTGATAAGGCACATACGAGAGAGTCGAGTTTGGCACACTCCCCGAACGAACAGTGAAGCTGCAGCGGGGGGGTGTGACGAAGGAACTAACCTTGGTTGTAATTATGGGAGGAGTAAGTGGCATGCTGCAAAGACATGGGCAATGCATTGTAAAGCAGTCAACCAAATATGGCAGCACCGCGCTTTGTTCCTGAATAGCCCCACGTGGCACCGCCACTCCAAGGTGGTAGCCGGCCCCCTCCCATAGATAAAAATCCTTTTCTTCATTTTACAATTAGGCAGGCCAGTGCTGTTGCTGTGCAGCGAGACAGGCCACACAATGTTAAGTTTTTAGCAAGAACTAAAGAATGGTTGGCTAAGCCACTCTTTTATTGTAACACACCGTAGTTCAGGAGCAGGCCGAAGCTGCCTGGCTACTGTTGTGGGAAGGCGAAGAGTGACGTGTGCGGAGGAGGTTGTGGGTGCAGGTGTGTTATCCGTGCGGCAGAACTTTTTCAAATGACTCCTTGTCACGACTTGTCTTTGACGTCACATCCTCAGTCTTGTTGGGTCACCTGGTCCCTTGATCAATGCTGTCCAGAGGGGGTGCGACTGCCCTCCCTGGGAATCGAGGACTTAATTTAGTTCTGAGCGCAAAAAGTGCCTCTTTCCACAAGGAAAAACAAGCAGTGGCCTTCTAGACAAAAAATGCGCACACATTGATAGAGAATACATGATGATTTCGGGTGCCCTTAGCCAGCATTGAAAGTGCAAAGGAGGCAGTAATTGTGCTTGCCTAAATTTAGGAGTCTCTGTTTAGTTCAGCCTGCTTGTGCCGGTTTTCAAGCTTGGGTCGACAGCTACCGAGTGCACAGTGCAGCATACAGGAAGTCGTGGGGAAAAGCCTCACTGCCAGCGGTCGTACAGTTATGTTAATTGAGACGGGCACGTCTTGCGTGCGACAAGGGCCTGTCAAACGCAGGTGTTGCGTTTGTGCTGTCCGAGTGCATGTACTGCACATGCTATCTCTTCACGCATAAAGGTAGAGCCGTAATGAGAGCGGGCTGTGCATATAGAAACAACAAATAATTTTTTTATGGGCTGTGGATGAACAGCGCAGCTGGAGGCATCGTGCTCATAGTGTGTGTGTGCGCTGCATTTACGGGAGAATTTTTAATCGAAAAAACACACTGCAGCCTGCACAGTTGATCGTTAAATAAGTGCACATCTTTGTTGGGAGGAAATCAAAATTCCCCCATGAGCTATGTTTGTGGCAGAAGCTTTTGCTTGCAGAAGGTAAGCATGGTAAGTCATCCTTTTGAGGCTTGTAGTAACAATAGTAGTCCTGTTGTTTGTCGAAAATTGCCATGTCCTAGAACTGCTACAATTACTCCGCCTAAGCAGCACTACAAGCTTCGATTTAAAGCAACAGAACGTCACCGCTCTTCACTTAGCCCTGCAGACCGCAAAAAACCCAGCAGTCGGCCAGACGCGTCCCTTTGCACAATCCAGCAGCCTCAAGAAAAAATGATGTCCCCTGCGGCAGCATGTGGCACTTCTAGCTTCCCGAGGTTACAAAAAAAGTTTGTCCGCTTCAAGTTGGGGTTGGTACCGTCCATACTGCAGTGGTTAATGCGTGCTCAGGAGTTTCGAATGACGCGTTTAATCTCATGAAGGTACTCGTCATGGAATGTTGTTTGCCGCGTTTGAAAAAGTGAGACTTACAGTGGCTGTCACTATGTTACTCCAGCTCCACAAAAGGCAGTGTTTGGCTCAAACCAATGTGAGCAAAGCTCCCAGCATAGAGTATACGTTGAATGTAAAGAATGCAAGTTGAAGAAGGCATAAAGCCCTCTCTCTGCACATTGTTCAGAAAATGTGAGACATGAGCTGTAGTTTTTAAAATATAGGGCGAAACTTCCGGAGGGTTTACTCAATTAAGCCAGCTTTCAAATGAAGTTTGTCGACATAAGGTTATGCTGTGCTGCTTTTGACCGGTACTTGAACGTGTCCCGAACAGAACGGCAGCACAAAAAGCCACCACGTAAGCGTCAGCCGTCAGCTTTTAGTGGTTTTAGTTCTAACCAAGGAGGATATCCTCCTTGGTTCTAACCAACCATCGAACGACGGAGTGGAATGGAATGGATTGGCTAAGGCGTTGCGCTGCTGAGCACGAGGTCGCGGGTTCGATTCCCTGCCGCGGCGGCCGCTTTTCTGATGGGGGCGAAAAGCAAAAACGCCCGTGTGTACGAGATTTCGGCGCACGTTAAAGATCCCCAGGTGGTTAAAAATTAATCCGGAGCCGTCCTATTCGGCGCGCCTCATCGCCTGCGTTGCGTCGGCGCGTTAAACCCCACAATCAAGAATGGAAGGGATGACTTTATTATAGGAGGAGGCCAATAGGCCCTGTTGTGGGACACGGGGAAAAGGGGAGGGGAAGATTGTTGATATAGAGTCTGCACTGCACTGTGAGCGTTCACTTAGCACGATATGCACAGGTGAAGTTGTGGCGAGGACACTCTAATACGACCATGATCGGGGTATCCAAAAGGAGCCGTTCAGGAGCCTCAAAGGGTGTGTTCGGGGGGACATCTAGAGAGTGGGTGAACGATCCGCCAGCATACTACTTTATAGAGACCTGTTTTGAGACCGAATTCTGTAGCTTTCTGTAAAATTTGGGGGTTGTTTCTGACGTGTTGGACATGCTCTTCAGAAGTCGTTGGGCGTACTTGCGTTGTAAGCAACTGGTTGCGGTCAGTTGAGTAAGCTGAACAAGCCCAGATGAGGTGGAAAAGCTTTGGTGTAATGTTGATGCCGCAGTAGGGGCACCGAGGACTAGCAAGGTGCCTATGCGTTGTCCATTTGGAGATGACGTCCAGAGTGTAGGCTGTTAGCAATATTTTCTGCAAGCACATACTTCATCACGCGTTCATCAAACCAGCATTGAAGGACTGGAAGGACTCTAATGAAACCAACACAGCATGCATGCGTGCAAGCCAAGACTATAGTAAGTTAGTTTTAGATTTAGATTAGCTAATCTAAAAACATTGGTGCAAGTGGCAACTAGCGTGGCTGCGATGACGATTAATTCACTTCAACGCATTTACGTTGGGAAGTTCTGGTAGGCCTGAATGCCAGGTTTTTTTATTCGTAGTGATATTTTTTGCTATTATATAATTTATAACAGGAGCATTGCGTTTCAGGCACATGTCTTTTTTTTTTTCTCTCCATCAGGGAGCTCAGAATGGCCCACATGATTGGACTGCACTAACAAACTACTGCAAAAATTTTAGAAACAATTGCGCTGAAACAGGAGCAGTAGAAACAATTGTGCCGAAGAATAGGGCATACAATTCATACAAGTGCAGTTTTGTACGATCCTAAACAAACTTACCCAATTCTGTGCTGTCTGTCTGGTGCTGTTACACCTAGTTAAGCCTTATTTAGCGACACTAGTTACACCCATACAAATCGACCACACCGGACAGTGCATGAACTACAACGATCTACTTGACTAGTTCACCTATGCGCAGCCATAGAGGGAGCCTGAACATGTCCCGAATGGAGCGACATTAGGTACACAAAAAGTTGTACAAATAAACGTCACATTTTAATGGTTCTAGCTGTGCCAAACTACTGAACGACGGCGAAATATTTTCTGGGAGCAAATGTTTCGTCAACACGTTGATTGCTCCAACAAACCAGGCGCGCGTGCCGGCGCCCAGTAGCGTAGATTCGTTCAGTCCGACGCGTTTACGTTGGCGTACGTTGGGAAGCTTTCGTAGGCTCGAGTGTCAGTTCTTTTAATTACATTGATATTTCTTGCTAATATAAAAATATAAAAGGTGTAGCGCGTTTCGGGCACACCGGCTGTTTTTTGTTTGTTTTTCATCAGGTGTGCTCATGTGAGTGGACTGCGATCCGGAAAGGCTCTATGAGGCCTGGGCTGACTGCATGAGAACTCGAACTTACATAAGCGAATATTCGCCCCAGGATGGGACATGTGTGGGTTGTGGCAGGAATAAAGAAACAATCGACCACGTCATAGAGATAATATACTTACAGAAGACGTAGCAACAGAACGCCAAAAGATTCAGCCAGATAGAATTGGGGGGAACGTCCTACCACGGCCGCTGGATGAGAGGCGCACCTTGCGTGCGCTCTCATCCAGCGGCCGTGGTCCTACTTCCTGAAACTCTATGGAACCATTAACTGGACAGCAGCGGAGAAAAAAAGCAGGGAAGAAGTCGGCAAAGTGTCATCCCAGTCAGGGAAGCGGCAGGGCAGAAGTAAAAAGGAATATGAGTCGAGGGTTAACTGAAATTAATTCAATGACTAAGATAAGCTAGATAGCGCACGCAGTCACCTCAATTCAAAGAGGAGGCCATTAATTAGCATTATCATCATTATGCACCAAAACAAAAAGTCAAAAATTATTTTAAATAAATATATTGGACAATTAAATAGCCATGCCAAAATATATTTTTATCTCAATAAAAAATCTGTCCATTACTGCGCTTTTTACATTAAGCGAGACAGTTTCCTGCTGAACGCTGGTGCACTTCGTTGACTTTGGCCGCTTTGGCTGCTTTGGTATTTGTTCCGTGTTTTCGCCCCTGCGCGGTTCTTTTGTGTGGTCAACTTGGTGAACGGCGTGAACACTCGTGGTTCGAGGATTTCTGTGTGCTCTAACTTCGGTGGACGCTCGTGTCGTCATTTTTGTAGACTCAATTCGGTGTGGCACTCAGATGCAAGCAAGACAAGGTGACGGGAAGGCACTGTGGGGGTTGTGCCTGTTGTGCCATATCTACGACGTCGAGATGATCTCGCGGAAGTAAACAATGGCGCCCTTGAAGGTTGGCTCGTTAGGCCATTGCGATGGCTCCGAGGCAGCCATGGAGTCCGACAGCCAACATGCCCCTGCCGCAGAGACGGTGAACACTTACGCAGCAGATCAGCGAACGCAAAACTCTGGCGCTTGGGACAGTTGCTACATCTATAGCCGAATCGGTGAAATCCTTAAATTCTTGGCATCCAAAGGCGTCGGCCTCGGCGATGCCTGCACCGACGGCGCTGGGCGCACTTGTTGGCTGTGCTGGAACACGACGCCGTGGAACAGACTTTTGGCTCCTCTGAGCCTCGAACTTGTCGTGTCGGGACCCGGAGAGCATTGCATTCGCCCCATCGATGTTGGTAGCCGAAACAACGATACCAACGCCCGTTGCGACGGCGCTTTCGTCTTCGCGTGGCTACTCAAGCAACACCGGTGCGTGAAGACTGTGCATCTGGAATCTGACGTTCTCTTTCGAATGCCAAGGTACTGGCTAAAACTGGCCCTGAACTCGAGCGCCAACTTGCGCCATCTCAAGCTCGTGGGCGACGGCTGGAAGCTGAAGAACTTTCTGGAAACCTGCGAATTGCTGGAGTCCTTAGTGGCGCTCGAGAGCTTCGAGTTCTGTAAGCTCAAGGTTACCCCCGTGCTGGCGTCGAGCATCGCTGCCCTCCTGCGCCGAAACAAAGGTCACCTGGTCAAGGTCAACTTCGCGAACAATCCAATGTCGCAGCGCAGTATGGCCACCCTCCTGTCCGCCCTTATCGGCTGCAGGGCGCTGACTGAGCTGTCGTTCATGTGTTACGGGCTGAAGGGGCGCAACGTGAAGACGATGGCGCGGGTGGTGAGAGCGGCCAGGCAGCTGAAGCAGCTCTCCCTTCACTGGAGCCTCGGTAGCGAAAGCCAGTGGGGCTCCATCGGGGCGGCCTTGAAGGACCACACATCGCTCGAGGAGCTGAGTTTGCGTGTGGAGGAGGCGCGCCTGGGCCCAGTCTTCGAAGCCCTGGAGACCAACACTACCCTGCGACACCTGTACCTGCAATTCAATTGCAGGTACAGGTACCCGTGCCGCCCGCCCAGGCTGTCTAGCCTGGCCCACCTACTGTGTCGCAACAGGGGGCTTCGCCACGTGGTGTTGCGGTATTGCACAGTGTGTGGCAATGGCACAGTGTGTGACAATTCGGCGCAGCAACTAGCTGACGCAATCATGAAGAACAGCACCCTTGAAACGTTGGACCTCTCCACGAACAGCGTTGGCATCCAGGGCATTTCGGCGTTCTGTGCTGCTCTGAGGAAGAATAAGACACTGAAGACCGTCTCTTTCAGTTATCATCCAAGTTATCTTCACGACGGAGAAGACAGGAGGTACGTTTTTGAAATTGACTTAGGTAGTGCCACTAAGAGTCATGCCACTTGTAAGGCCAGTATCTATCATTTAGTGGCCATTGCTTTGTTCCGTCTCTCCGTTTGATAGATACTGGTATAAAAGCAAAAACGCCAGTGTGTTTGAGATTTCGGCACACGTTAGATCCCCGAAATTAATCCGGAGCCCTCCACTACAGCGCGCCTCATTGCCTGCGTTGCGTCGGCGCGTTAAACCATACAAAAAAAAAAAATCAAAAATGTGCCTTTGGCACTTTTTTGTGCCTGCCTCTGCAAAGTCCGATGCAGCTTTCGTCAGGGGTGATGCAGTCGAGACTGAAGTCCTAATAGTAGAGACCGGGAAAGGAGAAAATGTTAGCAGGGAAGGAGACGCTTTTGGAAGAGCTCAACACAAAGGCTACCGGTGAATTCCTGTTCCCATCATGCTCCAGTGGGAGCGGGCGCGTTACAAAGGTGGAATTAGAGCACCTGCTCTTCGTGGGAGCAGTGTGCTGTGTACCATAGCTCGGCGACTGCTTCAGATCTGCCATTGAAATTTAACAATAGCGGCTGCTACTGCCGAAACGTATTGATGGGTTACCAGGCAGCGCATGGGAGGGATGGTTTGTTCAATCCTGAGTTGTGACATATATGCATCACATATCCCAAAAGCTTGAGCAGTGCAAGTGCAACAAAAAAAGAAATTACTAATTCATTCTTCGCATCAGTGACGACGTAATCTTGAGAGCGTACAGGTTGCTGAGACACGAGAAATTGCAACTTCTTAAGAAAACTGAGACTTGCTCCATTGTATTATTTTTGCTTCATTCTACAGTGTTGTCCTCTCCCTTATTTAGTACTTAAATCTTGACCAGCTTTAAGGTGTGCGTGTCTGACTTTTTCCCTGCTCCATGAAATCACTTCTATCCCTAGTTCCAAAAAGTTTTGCTTGAACTTTCCGTCGTGTCAAAGGTGTCAAGTTCATTTGTTTACTGTGCTTCGTCATGCTGATTGCATACCAACGAGCCCACTTGTCAATGTTATGTGAAGGGAGCTGTGAGTTCAGTGATTTGCTTTGGCACTGTTTATGCACGCCATGCTCTCGCATCAAAAGGGGTGCAAACGGCATTATGAGAGCACATAACGCACCTCAGTTGGGCAGGGTGGCATGTCCATGTACTGAAGATAGATAGATAGAGAGAGAGAGAAACATTTTAATGAGCTTAATGAGCCCAAGTCACCAGGAGAGTCTAATCCTCAAGTTCACAGCTGCTCAACAGTGTCTCCCACAGCTCAGGAAAGGAACAGGAGGAGAGGAGTAGCAGGGTTGGGTTGTGTGGACATTCTAGAATTTAATCATGGAGGGTACCTAGCTGTGGACAGAATTTGCATAAAGCAGTGTACTAAGCGGGAAACAATAAATTAATTCAGACTGGGTGTACGTACGCCCTTGTTTGTAAATACCGGAGTGTTATTTCCTGACTTTTGCTGAGGTATGGGAATTTTCGTTGGGTGGTCCGGTAAAATTGAGTTACATCCTGATGGGTGAAAAGTGGCGTTGGAGGTGCGGTGACTTGGTGAGCCTGTTGGTGGGTGAAGTTGTTGCCCGTTACAGGGGCATAGGCAGGTGTCCATGCGATTGCCACTCGGCGAGGTGAACGGTAGTGCTGAAGACCCGTAGGGTCGTTCATGCCACCCCCCCTGACAGGAAACTGCTGCAGGCTGCTTGAGAATCAGTGATGCTGACTTTGCTGGGGTATTGGATGAGGGCTAAGGCAATGGTGAGTTCTTCGTCGTTTCGAGGGCAGGTCATCTGGATGGACGCGCTTGCAATTAAATGATTTCTGGATGTTGTCACTGCATCCATGGTTTTGTTTGTTAAAATGTGCAAATACATTTGATTGCAGGTAGCATGAGGGTAGTGGCATTGTACCATTGCCATTTACATACACAGACACTGTAAGGCGTGCCATTTGTTACGTTGTCATTGTCGATACCCATACTGAAGAAGTTATACTACTATCCTCAATTTCTGGCCAACAAAGCTCCCATGAGGTAATTAGAGATAATTATAGAAGTTTCACGTGTAACTCTTGGCACTGCATTTAGTTGCTGCTCACCATATTCCACTTGGTGAACAAGGTGAAAAGCTTATTACCTAATTGTTGCACTAGCATTTCCTGTTCGCTAAGGTTTCAGTCAGCAGGGCATCCGAGCTCTTTCATAGCGTATGCAGCCTGTAAAAGTGTCTAAATGTACAAGCATCACCTGCATGACACCAGGCATGATACTGCAAGCTGCAGTGCTATCAGAAATTCTGAGGGGTAAGTATGGGAAAATGAATTGTTACAGTAGATGAAATTACTAAATATTACGCAGTGTTGCACATTTCAGTCTGCTTGGTGTAGCCCCTGCTACTTTGACCACTGCATCGGCCTGAAGTAACATGAACTAAATTTTGAGGCCTCCATTTATTTGCCCTGGTGGCGGTTTGCCCTGGTTTGTGATTACCACTGAAGCTTTCCCCTCTGTTGTGCTGACTTGCATTCACATGAGAGCATTTTTGTCACATCTTGCAGGAGAGGCCTGGCTCGCCTTTTGTACGAGTCTGGCTGCTATGGTCGCATTGTGGTGCCCATGGCCGACCCCGACCTGCCACCGCTCACAGTGGCGCTGGCACTCGCGTCGCAGTCGCCGACGAAACTGAGCCTCGGGAACATCAATAAGCTTTCTAGTACACTTTTGTGCGAACTGTTTGACGTTCTCGCGAGCAACACTGAGGTCAAAATACTGCAGGTCGAAGCGGACGTCTATGAAGCCGACAAGGCAGACGCACTCTGCCGAGCCCTGGCCGCCAACCAGTCCATAAAGAGGCTCGAGGTGCGTGTCGACATAGGCGGCCCTTGTAAGTTTCTCATCGAAGACATTGCCAAGGCCCTCATCGTCAACACTTCGGTCACCGATCTCATCATTCGCGCATACCACACCCGCCTGGTCTTTTTCGAGGCCTTTGCCCGCATGTTGACACAGAACAAGACCCTGACGACGATCTCCCTCCGCTGCAAGGTACTGGGATCCAAGCACCTCGAGATTCTGTCGCAGGGCATGCTACAGAACAGGGTTGTGACCTCGTTCGCAATCGACCAGGTCCTGCCCAGAAACCGCGCCGCCTTCCGTCTCCACGAAGCCGTCAGGCGCAACACTGCCCTCCTCAACATGGGGGCGCTGTTTGTGCTGCAGGCCGACGTGACCAAGCGCTGCGCCCAGGCGTTCGAGACGCTCCGCTGGACTTCTTCCCTGGTGTCGCAGGTGGCCAAGGTGTCCGGCCAGTCCGAACAGGAGGCTGCGGCGGCCCTGGATGCGGCCGATGGGTTCATTCGCTCGCGCTTCCTGTTTGTGACCGGAGTGGTGAGAGAGGCCGTCAGGTGCCACCCCGGGAGTGCAACCCAGGCGGATTCGCTCAATGACTACTGCTGGCAGGCCATTGCAGAGTACCTAAAAGTCTCCGATGTGCGCGACGGACAATAATGTGCCAACAGTGTTCGAACAATAGTGTGCCAAGCCGTTTGTAACAGTGCTGCAGTGCCATTCGTGCCTGGCCTAGTTGCGGTTCCTGTAGTTTTTATATGTACAGGTGTACACAGAGCACTGGACAAATACAAATGTTTTAATATAAGAATGTGTGGTGAAGGCACCTGCCGGGTTTCCCGAATTTGCATGGTTTTGTACGATTGTACGAATGAAACAAAAATATCCCGAAAACGCACCCGTCTTTGTCCAAATCTTTTTCCCAGTCTGGCCACAATGCGCCGGAGGAATACCTGACAATCTTACCCGACACCATTTGGCATCGTTATTAGTAAAGTGCTTAAAAATCGTAGTCTGCCATGCGCAGACGGTGAACCTGTTCGTCCCATTGTTAGTTTACTGTTAATAGAAACGCAGCGCCGCTACCACTTTCATTTACGCACGAGCAAGGCCGTTCTGAAGATTTATCAAGTCTCCAGTGGTGTAGCTTGTTAGTTTAGACGAAACAACAAAACAGTTCAGTTCCTGCTGTTCTGTATTGCGCTTGGCAGTACTATTTCCAGGACTTTCTGAAAAGGGAGGCGTCAGCCACTTCGAACATTTACGTGGTGTAGCTTGTTGGTAGTTTGGACGAAGAACCAGTTCATTTCCTGCTATGTTGTAAGTAAATAAAGAAAATGCGTGTAAAGTTACCTATTCTATTGTTGCTACAACACCCCCTCACGTCAGATCTCCCTAATGCCATCTCGGCAAACCTGGCAGGTATGGTAATGGCAAGTGTATGAATGCCGTAGCAATGTTTTTAGCTCCCGTGTACTGCTGCATTTTTCTATAAAGGCATCATTGTACTTCTGTATGCCCTTCAAGGAATAAGTGGTGGGTGCGGTTGTACAGTAAAAAACTATCTAACGGAACCAGATTTTACAACTTTCCCGATCTAATGAACAAATTCTGATTCCTCCGCAGGCGCCTACACAGCTCAACGCTTTTATTTAAAAAAGGAGCAATTTCGAGTGTGTTTCATCAGAACGCCAAGAAGAATATTGCACCACGTTAGAAAAAAAAAAAAAAAAAGAACGAGGCATCTAATGGTGTTGCGGCGATAATTGGAACACTTTAAAAAATTTTTCCTGAGCGAACCGCTGCTCTGTTCGCGCTCAAAATTGCCACGAAGGTCGCAATTTGTGGGCTATTTTGTTTGATACCGGGAGAAACGATGGTACTTACCTGTGTATTCTAAAAATAAATAAAAACGATTTTCGCCTATGGGAAAATGGCGGCTGATTTGG
This sequence comes from Haemaphysalis longicornis, assembly GCF_048455015.1. Lineage (NCBI taxonomy): Eukaryota > Metazoa > Arthropoda > Arachnida > Ixodida > Ixodidae > Haemaphysalis > Haemaphysalis longicornis. The sequence goes on from NW_027526204.1 coordinate 138,472,581, forward strand.
GCGTGCGAGCCAGCGCAAGTTTGTTTGAACGACGGAATCACCTGCAGAGTGCAACGCATGTTTTGATTCACGCACGCAGCCAAATGGTGCAGCAGACGATCAGAAAATGCACCTAGAAATGAGCTAACAGACGATCAGAAAACCCGGTTTTCGGGCTGGCACGTCCAAATCGCCGCCATTTTCCCATAGGCGAAAATCGTTTTTATTTATTTTCAGGATAAACAGGTAAGTGCCGTCGTTGTTCCCGGTGTCAAACAAAATGGACCACAAAATGCGACCTTCGTGTGAAGTGTGAGCGCGAACAGAGCGGCAGTTCGCTCAGGAAAAATTTTTAAATTGTTCCAATTACCGTCGCAACACACTGTAGTGTAGCTTTTGCCGAGCTCTGAACTCGACACCCCCAGCGCTTCTAGATCACGGTGTCCCGGCGAGCACACTTTGCACAATCTTGAAAGGAAAGGACGCCGTCATATATTATTCGTCTGGAATTGTGTCGAATAAAAATATCCTCAAGGGCAGCTTGCACAAAAAGTTGGAGGAAGCCCTGTTTAGGTGGATCACGGATATCAGAGCTACGAACGTTCCGTTCTTCTCGGCAGGAAATGGGTACAACAAAAAGCGCCGTGTTTCGCGCATCTACGGGGGTGCGGCAACTTGAGGGCAAGCTCCGGCTGGCTTACTTTCTCGGCGGACTTTTAGCGCATTGCTAAATTAGTGGTGGACGGGCTCCAAGGCCAACGATGTAATCGTAGCTGCCGGGGTGCGCCTCCCCGTACACATCGAATTTATGTAATCAGCTGCTTGAAAAAATAAGTCCCGATTTTACAAATTCCAGATTGAACGCCCTATGACTGCTTTCGCTTCTTTTCATAGGCGCAAAGTTCTGACGGCTCCGAACTCTATAGTATACGCGTGTTTACCACTCGCCGATAGAAGTACGGAAAGGCTGAAAGTCAACCTGCCATCCCGGTATCCACCTAGCTGTATGTGATTATTACTTGTCGTTACAATTTATACACGTTTCTCCACGCTGATGAGTTCCACTCTGTTCGTCGATTTGTACACGCGTACAGTCAGGCTCAATTTGAAGGTTATCGCAGTTATCGCGAGAGCACCGAGCAAGCAAGACCAGAGCGCCGTTCTGTGGCACTTTTGTTCATTCGCAAAGATGAGATTATGCTGCCTTCCCTCACCCCTTGGCTGTTGCATAAAATTCGCTCACCCTCTTCTCCAAAGGCCGACTGCCGCATTCTTGTTCTTCATTTATTTTCGGATGACGTATCCGCGTTTCGTTCCTCGGCAGCCTGATAACACCGAATATACCTCGGGATTGCGGAAGCTAATTACAATTTTTTTACACAACAATGCCCCGGCATGCCGGCATAGTTACCCTGAGAAGGTTGCGTATCAGTGTGAAGTATGTCGACGACAAGAGAAAAGGATAAAGAAAAAAAGAAACGACGTGGCCTTTATCGTTTTTGAAGGCAGTGCGCGCACTGCCTGGAACAGCCATGGGAGAAGCAAACCTAGCATAATCTCGTTGTGGCTGATGCTAAAAAATTGGCCGCGTATCTGCTCCTTTCGTTGCAAATGTCGTAAAAATACGATAGTCTTTGTAGACAATTGCCAAGGAAATGCCCCCTTTGCTTTCCCGCTCACCTCTCATGCTATTCCTGTACCGTCGCGCTCATCCCAAGGTAAAAACACACTAAAGGTTTGCGCAAGGCGATTTGAATTTACCGCGTTCCACTGCTACAGGCCCGGTTCCTCGATGCCAGCGCTGCAGTACGGCGGAGACGCGCGTCGCCGCGAAGCGACTAAAACCCGCCCGCCGACCGGACGTTGTTGCCAGCATACTCGAGAAACGCGTGCTGGCAACACTGATTTGTTCCGACCGCGACCGACGCTGGACGCTGCCCCTCATGGCTATGCTGGCAACACTTGCAACGCGCCCGGAACAACGACCGTGTTGCGGGCGGGTTTTAGCACGACCGGCTCCGGTCGTGGGTTTTATTCGCTGCGGTCTGCTGTGATGCTGCCCAGCACGGCCCTGCACTACAGAACCTAGTACCGGGTATCGCGCATCAGCCGATCTACAGAAGAAGCCGATCTCCACTGTGCAGCGCCGGAAATGTGCCCATCTTGCTGGTTGCTTTCATCAAACTGCTGCTGAGTGTTCTCCGTGCGATCCTTGTGTGAAGTTGGCTCACCTTGGTGCATTTGGTGCAGCACCGCCACCCGTTTGTGCCAAGGAATCTGAGAGTGGAAGGCGAGCTTTACGCTCCCTGCAAGCTTTCGACATTGCTGCCTGTGCTCCTTCGTGTATTAGGCGGTGTGCTTCCGGCCGTCACTTTTATCTCGTAGTTGTGATGGAATATGCCTAGCAATAGTGACTAATTACTCAGGACTTCTATGAATAACCTCATTCTACTAGAGCCTGCAAGCTCCGCTTCGGTATGTTTGTAGTGTATCAGCTTGTCAAGTCTGTTTGAATTTGTAGTGTATTCTAGCCTGTGGGATCTTTAGTCGTTGCATAATTTGACGTGTGCCAGCATTTGTGTTCCGTTTAGAAGAATCGAAAAAAGCATGTAATCTTAAGTTAGTGCGAAGGGTGAACAAGGAAACGGACAATGCATTTTAACTGTACATAGAAGCTCTAGTTACTGCATGTGGCTTGTGCTACCCACTATGATGCCTGCATCGCTTATTAATTTCAGCAAGGTAGGTACAAAGACATACACAGCAGAAAAGTGCCGCGCTGTTTTATGCTTGTATTTGGCGTTAGGATGAGGTGCTGTTTTATACCAAATCGCCCAGGATTGAACTAACAGGACGGACGCTACTTGCAACTGATTTATTTAGGATATGTCCATCATGTATGAGAAGCAATAACAAAAGGCCCCAAGCATTCGACCAGAGCACACACAAAAAGAACTTATCTAAGAAGGCACATTCCTTGGAGTAGATTGATAAAGAGGGGTCTCACTCACACATATTGTTCTCCTTCATTTGATACAAACTTAATGTGCCATTACACCACAGCTTCCTTCTGCTATTTTTGTTTATCAATTTGGGTACACAATTACAACCTTTGCAATGAAACAGCCTGGGTAATTTTCTACCGAAAGTGCGCATTTTCAAATGGTCCCTATTACATTAGGTCATTTGGCTGATGTAAACTTGTCAAGTCAAGGGTGTCTCATCACACACTTAACAAGGAGCTTAGCATGCTTCTTACGACAAGCTGTGTGCAAGTGTGCTGAAGAAAATGGCACATGCCCACTCGAGGATTGGCAAGGGCAGGGTATTATGAGTGCACACGCACTAGGGAGGCTGACCTTGAGATATTCATGCACGTGTCTGGTGCCTCAAAAGCCGAACCCCTCCGACGGAAACGCTTGAGTTTGTGCAAAGCATTTCCAAATTGGCCATTTAAAGAAAAAAAACCCAAGGAAGAGCAACTTATGCTGCGTCTCATTCACACACGCTAAAGACAAGCGGGTTCCATCTGGGCCCACTTAGTAAGGGCTGTAGCTGCACAGGATACACAGAGAACGACAGTAAGGAGAGCAGGGTAGAGCATATATACAGTAGACGCTCATTAAGACAAACTCGAGGAAACCGTAAAAATGTGTATTACCAGAAATTTGTTTTAAGCTGAGGTTTTTGCGTTGTGGATGTTACAAGCAAGCAAAAGTGTTGTTCATCCTATTCATGGAGTTCGTCATAACTGGAATAGAGGCGTGAAGATTTGGGAAAAGAGAGCTGAGCACAGCCAGTGGTCAACTTACTAAGACAGCAAAGAGGACAGCCGCCGACTGTGAGAAGCGGGGAGCTCAAGCTCAGTTTTCTTACAATATATATATATATCCGGGTTCCGGCCTTTGCGGCTTTATTGCCTCGTATTCGTGCAATGCATTGGCTATGCAAGCTAAATAGTCTCACGGGTGGACAGGCAAAGTATTTCAAGTGATATCAATGCTCAGTGTCACACTCGTCAGTCTGAACAAAAAAAAAATCAGAACGATAATCAAACTGTGCTTCCCCCGCTCAAGTGCTACTACTCACACACTGAAGTCAAACGACTACCAAATTCTTTTTCTCTATAATGGAGGGTATGTAATTTACAGAAAAAGCATGCTGTGCGTGCTGCTTCAATTGGGGAAAAAAAACTTTCACATCCTCCAAAGAAATTAGATTTACTACTCCTGCGATACACCTTTTTGCAGGGGTGTACAAATATCAAATTTTGTACCGCAAATCACTCACGAATAGAAAAAGTGACTGCAGATGGAATAAAATATGTTTGACTGGATATCATTGCTTTAGCATGTTTACAGCTTTGAAAGCAGAGCTCAAAGAGAGAGAAAAGATAAATTGGTTAATCACAACCTGACATGTAGAGTTTGTGCACTGATTTAGAAATGGTACAAAAAAAGGTGAATAAGAGACAGTGGATTAGTAAAAAAAGTTTGGCACACATTTTCTTGGAGACATGTGGGTTCTTCAACGTGCTCTGAATAGAAGTATATTTGATGGGCTGCAGCCCCTCCAGTCATTGAAATAAGGCCCTTGCTATGCATGCCTACTAGGACCAGTATGCTACCGAGACATAACCAACAAGTAATAACTTAATTTCTCGTTCATGCCATCCCATTGGCCGGACACTTCTTTCCGGCTTATTAACTTTTCACAGGTAACATTCCACTTCAGTTACTGTACACTAGAGTTACCACTCTGGCTTTGCTCAAGGTGTTGCTTGCATTAGGCTTTCTTGCAAGGCTTAGTCGTCGTGCAGAAAAGCCGACCCAAACAGGCGTTCGTTGTGGTGAAGCTTGGAAGGATTGCATGTTGTATGGCAGAGCAAACTTTTATAGCTTTGTTCGTAAATTTTGAATACCTAGAACGGTAAAATTGCACTTCGGATGGAAGAACCGTACAGCATAAATCTGCCATTTGCTCTCTATAGTAGCAAAATAGCATTAACTGAGGTATACATGCGTGGCACCTGTGATATCCAGCCGGACGTCACATTTGCAAGCTGGCTTTGCTGACTAAATGTGGCCCTGCCTGAGGCATAATCAAAATAGGAAAAACACAGCATAATTTACGCTAAGTCACTCACTTTAGAGGTGCTGTTAGAAGTTTCTAGGCTATAGCGTTCATGTGTTCCAGGGTATCGCATTTTCTCACTACTTACATTTTGAAAGCTCGGTCCATATAAGTTTGGATAACACATTTGCCTTAATCGTAGGTCTCTATTTTGCGATCTTCTGAAAAACGTCTTCAGGATCTGCCATGTGTTCTATAGCTTGATACAACTTAAGGAGCTGTGCGTTCTGTAGGGAACCTTAGCAGGTTATTGATGCAAACAAAAATTACCAAAGGCACTTTTTGTTCTGTTTTAAATTACGTTTCTGCTAACAAGAAATAGATCCAGTGTAAATTGAAACCATTATGTACTACCCACTGTAACGGCCCAGCGGCTAGGATGTTTCACTGCCATGATCGAAGATGTGGGTTCAATCCCAGCCATGGCAGCCATTTTTCTGGTAGAGGCGAAAAAGAAAACCTGTGTGTAGAGATTTTGCTGCACATTTCAAGGTCCCCACGTGGTCAGAATTGATCCATAGCCCCCAATATGGTGTGCTTCAAGGTGCATGTGCAGCTTCGGCACACAAGTTGAACAAAGCCTCTCTCCCCCCCCCCTCCCCCCCCCCCCCCTCACACACACAAAAAGGGTATACGTTTCAGCTGTCGGGGTTGCTCAATTACATAGACCAATATAGGACCTTTACTTTCAGATTTTATAATATTAAGACTCAAAAATTTAGTGCTGCTTTGACAGGCCAGTGTTGTTTTATTGCAGCCTTTCAGAATTTGGGGTATTGTTTTCAACAGTGAGCAAACCATGGTTTACACCAGATATTGCCTTTTCAGACAAAAATAGCAGACAGGTAGGCAACACTCTCAGTAGCAGTGCAAAGTTGTGCCACCTCTGTAAACATTTCGGTCGAGTTGTTGTCCCAGTCATGTTCCGAATGGGAGCTCCTTCAATTTGTAATACTGCCATGGAGGCCTTTCCTGCCAGCTAGTGTACACAGACCGACAGACAGTTCTTCAGTGAAAATTTTCTATATGTACTTAGTGAAAAATAAAGTAGGTTTGATGGCTTGCTTTGCTGCCATATTTTCATTTTAATCTGTTATGCAGGACCTGGCGGTGAAGGTTACTCGTAGGACTGACACTTGGACAAGTAGATACAAACTATATTGACAAGGTGCAACACAAGAAAAGGAATCACACTTGTAAATAAATTTTATTTACACAAATGCACTGTACACGCCATTTGTGTGGTTACAATGAGGTGTACAAAATAAAACTATAGGCACCAGAAAGAATAGCAATGACCATGAGAGGTAAACACGTACCCATTCAAAATTATATCCTGGCATGCTGCAACTGCACTTCAACAACAATAGACATATAATCCATGCGGATTATGTGTATGGTCAGGTGAAGAGGATGAATGAAAGGATCTTTTCTTCTGCGCTGTTTTTTTTTACTGCGCTGCGGCTAAAACCAGGCTGGCTTCATAGATAGCGACCTTCCCATGGCAGCTGGCGACAATGAGGGCCAGCGTGCTGAAAATTGCTGGGTAGGGACGGCGCACTCCATCAGGTGGTGCTAAATAATCTCCAACCTCACCAGCTTCACTTTGCTCACAGAGTGACTGTTGGCACGAAATGCAGTGGCTGTACCAATAACAACCGACCGTTCTAGTTAGTATGTATCTCACCAGTCAGCACCTAGAATACAATGGCTCGTCCAGACCTGACTCTCACCAATGAAAAAGTCAACGTATACAACTAAACCACATGGGTACCACACTGTCTGGCTCGACTACCATCATTAATTTTTGAGCATTCCCATTCATTCAAACCTTCGTAACCTTTACCGACCTTGGCTATACATGGAGAAGCTTTCTTTTGGCGTGACGGTCATTTGCGCACATGCGAAATTTGACAGGAAACGCTTGAGTTTGTGCAAAGCATTTCCAAATCGGCCATTTAAAGCACGGAAATGCCGTCATTCTTGCGCGGGAGCATAACAATTTTCCAGCTGCAGGAGCACTAGTTGATCCAAACTTCTTCAGGGGCTGCGGCTCTTTCACATAAACTGTGCCACTTGTGTAGCACCGTCCTCAAGGTGGCTCGCCAGCCCTACAAATGGCAAAGTTGGCAAACGAGAGTTGGCCCCCGTCAGGGCCGGCGATGAGAACCGTACACATAGTTATCTTCGTGATACCTTTTTGAGCCACGCCCGTATACCAAAGCGAAAAGAACCAAACAAAAAGAAAATGCTTTTGCCATGCCGGTGCTGGCCTTGCTCAGCTGTATGCAACAGTAAACCATCGGGTTGACTCAAAGTGCAATGCAAGAAAATTGCACAGGATCTCATCATATTAAACAGGATGAGAGCGCGACAGCGTCTTTTATGACTCGGTTTGTTGTCGAGCGTTCCGCCAATGCCGCCTATAGCCTACAATCCCGACAGTGCACTCGGTGCAGCCACTCATTACAGAATCACTATCCATGCTGCTGCGGCACTGCCTCGACTGAAGCAGAGGGCCAACAAAGACTGCGGGAGCAATTTATTTGAACGCACGTTTATTTTTGTGTTGCACGTCTTACGGAGCGTGTTGCAAGGAAATCGGAATTGACCAAGCGCCAAATGTTTCTTTTTCTGTAGCAGTATATGCAACAAAGCACACCAAGTGCTTCTTGTTTATTTCTTTCTGGTCCACGCCATGGAACAACCATCCATGGAATGCCATGGATGTGCGCACCATTCTGTGACGTGGAATGTTAGGAATGCATTAGGAAATTGTCAGCTGTTGTGGTAGCAAGTAATATTTTCGCATTTACAAAGCGATTCACTGAAGCACACTGTCGAGCCCACAGGTGTACTTAGCGCAGTGTCAATGAGTCTATAATAAGTGCAACAAACTGAGGAGGAAGCGAAATACCATTGACAACAGGCCGGACAAGTAGCTCACAATGCTTCAATGGGTATCACAAGCAGCACAAGCTGGTGCACTGGCATAGGAAAGAACTAAAAAAGGCCAAACAAGGAGAAAAAAAACATTTGGCATCGGCAAGCATGGGAGGTCACTGTAAAAAAGTCGGTCGGAGCAAAACTTTTTCATAAACCCCCTCTCAATTTTTTTTAAAACCCATTCCTCACTCCGCCGCTGTCATTAAAACAGTTGCACGAGGTGTGCATTTCTAGAGCAGCCGTTTTTCTTATGAAGGAACAAAATTGCCTTCGTGCGCAAAGTCTTAGACAACATTAATGCACCAACTGGTTTAATTAGCCGATAGTCTGCAACTACGGTATGCATTACAGCTCATGTATGGCTTCCGTGCATTAACCTACAAATTTTAACTGCTGTACGGAAAAGAAAGCAAGCTTCATTAAATATATGTGCTGACAGCAATGTAAACTTAAAATTCCTTATAACAGAGCTAGAAATTCTTTCAGAGCTAAAATGATAAAATTCAGTGCTGAATGATGCAAGGCACCACTAAGTACTGTCATATGTACACGCTAAGAAAAAAGAAAAGAGTCAGTAACTCTTCGTAAAACTTTTCTTTGTGCCCTTTGGCAGGGCATGAGCAAAAAAATGTCACTGAATTGCTCCACAACAATCGCTTTCTTCTTGTTGCTCTGCAAGTGCCATGGCTCCAGTCCACCGCTCAAACAGATGAGACACTCTACCCCGCTGACCACGAACAGAAGTTCTTGGCTTGCTCCAGGGACACAACACCGGTGGTACCAATCTGCACTAAGTTTGTTGCTACCTGGCTTGTGGCTCCCTGCTGGCAAAAGAAAAAAAAAATGCGCAGTGAGAGTTAGACAAGGGATTGCAGGGGGAAAAAATCAATTTCTCCTTTTAAAGGATTGCAGGGCACACTGCGATTTCACGTATGCATTAGCAAACACACATGCACTCCTTAATGGAGGCTCCATGTCAATGAGGCATGGGTGACATAACATTGCCCCTTTGGAAGGGAGGTGTGTTCTCTTCATCTTGCTGGATGGCATGGCCAGCATGACAAGGATGGCAAGACCGAGGGAAGGAATGATGATGTGAACAGAAACAGTGGCATTCTACTAGTTCGTAACTGTTGAACATAAGAAGCTGCACTACTTCATGACTTTCTTACATTAGTGAGGTCCACATCTTCTTGTAAACACAGTTGCGATCCCGCTCATTGTTCCCCACCCTCTCCTTAGCGGGGTGCGGCTCCTGCCCCCGAGTCAGTGGCGGCTTTGACGGCATGTCGTGATGCAAGTAGTATGGATAAATTTTAGCCCAAGCTTGGTAGGTGCCCTACCTTACCGAATCGCATCTGTCATTTTGTCAGTGTGGAGTCAATGGGCATGGAACAAAAAAGTGACGTGCAAGACAGAAAAAAAGAGTGTAACAACGTTAGACCACACAGAAAACACAGTGCAGTAGAAACAAAGGACAAGGTGAGGCCGGGGAAAGAGCTAACTTTCGACAAATGCTTTATTGCAGGACCTGCACTTATAAAAACATCTGGCTCATAATAGGAGAGAAAGAAAGGAAAACATCAAAACGAACAACGAAAGATGAGACAAAAACCACCACGCGCCGCCTACGCGAAGAAATAAATCTCTAGCTTTCATAAAGCCATAGATGGTGTATTGATGCGTTGATCACCGGACCATGCCATCTCAGTTGCTTCCACAAGTTCTTTCGTCAGTCCAGACTGGTGGTAATGCAAAGCAATCACCTCGTCGTGCAGGGGATAACACAGGTATCCCGATACGCACTTTTTACAATGGGCAGCCCGCTGGCCGTCAGTGGCAACGCTACTTACTTTATTCTTGTACTCTTAAATGGACATTCAAATATCTGCTTGTTTGGCAGGTATAGTTGCTGCCACATGAGAGTGAAATTTTGTAGACAGCACGATGCCCACAGCGTACCAGCTTAGAGCAGACCGGTTTCTGCGCACGCGTTAGGCAAGTTAACCTGCACAAGCCCAAAAGCCTTTTCGGGGCTGTGAACAAGACATTGATCCCACTAACAGCCACCTGGCTGCCCATTGTAAAATGTGTGTATCGGGAAACCTTTGTTATCCCATGTATGACTAGACAATTGTTTTGCATTACCACTGCTCTGGGCTGACGAGAAACTTGTGGAAGCAAGTGAGATAGCATGTTCTGGTGATCAGTGTGTCCGTAGACTGTCTATGGCTTTACCAAAGCCAGAGCTTGATTTCATGGTGTAGGCGGCATGTGGCGGGTTTCGTCTCATCTTTTGTTGTTTATTTATTTTTTCTTATCTCCTCTTAGGAGCCAGATGTCTTTATATGTGCTGGCCCTGCAATAAAGCATTTGTTGAAACCTTGCACTTGTCCCGTCCTCGACTTATTGTTTTTACTGCGCTATGTTTCTCGTGAGAGTATGAACCAACACGCCCAAACATTTTCCCTTCTGTTAGACAGCATCCAGGGCATAACAAAAGTTCACAGAGCGAAAGAATGTTAAGTGAGCAAACGAGCTTTTCTAGGCAATGCCCAGGGGCATCGGGTATGCTAGGTACAGCAGTTGCTGCAAGAACCAACGGAGAGTGCAGTAACTGCACAGAGACGGCAGTAAGAGGAGGAGGCTAGGGTATATATAGTCAGGATCCAGCTTACATGGCCTTATCGTCTGGTGGTAGAGCAGCGCATCGCCTTTATCACCTTCCAATAGTTTCAGGGAGAGAGGCCATGTAATTCAGCTGATATTAGTGCTCATTATCACGCTTTTAGAACTTCGCAGAGTAAACAATGCCAAGGTAATCATGCAGTGTTGAACCCAGAATAGTGGCTCAACTAGTTGCACAAAACAAGTTAAGTAACAGTCACTAAGCAGTGCTTAGCATGCTACACATGCCCTAAGCAGTGCTTAGTGACTGTTCGAGCGCTACCCCATCGATTCACATTAGGTAAACAAATTTTTCTCATCCGGCATGCATTGCATTCTGTAAGCATATATGCTGGTGCATGTATATATGTGTGCCAGCTTATGTTGTATACATATGCACTAGTGGCATAGGCAAGATACATAAACTTGTGTATAGCTTCCTAGCCAATGCATTTTGGCCTTGGCAACTACAACACACCCGAAGGTAAGACTAGCCAGATTAAATTGTGGTGGAGGAACTCCTGACGTTTGTACTGTGGATACAGGAAAATTTTGATATAGTCAGGTACACATCACATTTTCTGATAAAATGTGGCACTCCCAGCATTCAGCTGAGCGACAGTGGGGTGCTGGTACTGGATGAATTGCATGGACATTGGAACGTAACGAAACCCTGCAGAGTATGAGTATAGCATTCCAGGTTACTCCATGTGAAGTAATACGTGATAGCTTAAGCAAAAAGCACCATATTCGTTTGGTCGTGGAAGTCAACCAATGTGTAAGCAAGGTGCTCACTGCATGTTCCAAAACATGCAAACGTCTATTGCAATCTCGTCCTGTCTATTATGTTCGGCTATTACGCACGCTTTCAGTGTTTGATGAACTTCTTATTTTCGCTACACACGCCCATTGAACGCCCGCACCACAACCAGCTGCGCCACCGATGCCGTGAGCAATTTTTGCGAGTGTCGCCCTCGCCTTACCGCGGGTCTAATAGGATCATACGTTAACACAAATTTACTCGTCAATTTTAACCCCATAAAAATCAGATTTAATCAAATTTAAATGTTTAGAGAATTATTCGATCACTGACTGATTCGCACAATCGTTACTCGCAAGACATCCAATCGTCATCGCATCGTCACTGCAAGTTCTTGATCCGAAAATCGGCACATCGTAACGGTCATTCTACGTAGTTTTTAACGAAATCGATGCCACAAAGCAAGTTACACTGGCTGCAAATCATGCCTGAACATCCAAGGAGTACTATAAAAACAACGGCGCAACCGCAAACAGTAGGGCTCTGATTTCCAGTCTCGGACTCGCCGCGGACTCCCCGAGAAGCAGTCCGGCATTAGATTTTCGCATGTATCCCTATGACTTCGGGGAATCCTCGGACTACCCACGGTGAGTCTGAGACTAAATCGAAGAGCCCCAATGAAGCAACCAAGTTACAGCCACGGGACGTGCGACAATGCCGGTAAGCAGTTCGGCCTCTTCCACTGGCTAATATTAGTACTTTACACAGGTTAACTGTACAGAACCGCTAGGCTCCGAAGCTTTTCCGGCTTCGGGTGCGTCATTTAAGCTCAAAAACAGCGTAATATAGACCGTAACTAATGAATAAGCGGTATTTGAGTTCGATAACGCAATTGCCGTAAGCATACATGGGCGCCGCCATCTTGAATGTTTGTTTACATCAATGTTACCAGACCAGCATCGACATTTCGCTAAATTTAGCGGCCACTTACAATTATTGCGATCTGAGTACTCGTTAAGCTTCAAAAAATATGAAATGGTAATAGAGAAAGCCAAAATAGCATGATATTACTCCACACAAACGCGAAATCCGCTGTAGCAAATCATGGTGCACTTGTAGCAATTGTAGTATGTGCTTGTAGCAGTTGCTTCAGCATGGTAGATTGGCGGCAAATTTTAAATGCATACAAGCAGATTTGTCTACAGTGTTCGACCTAATCTCTTGTTAACTATTGGTGACAACATATTGTTATTTAGGTACGCTGTCTTTCGGTTGGTAAGCGCGCTTTTTTTCCGTCATGACGCTGCTGCTGACTGTGTGGCTTGCTGCTAGTTTTCTTTCAAGAAAGCCCCGCATTTATACGTTCCTTTCTGTGTGACCAGCCATTGGTAACAGACACGTTTTCACTGTCTTTTTCATGTGGTGCAAGCTATGTTCCATCAGGTGTATGTGACACCTGAGGTAAGCTTCCACAAATTTCTGCATTCTCCAAACGGGTGAAATAGAACAAGCTATGAATCTGACAAAAAAAAAACCGGCGGGCAACCAAGAATAGCTTGTTTTTTTTTCTTTTGGTTCAGAAACAGCGATTTCTTGTGTATGGTTGGAGCATTGTTGGAAAAATACACTGGCACACTGGAGTCCAGCCTGATGATACCTTTGCCCTCTGTGCACATAAAGCTGAAGTATCATTCGAAAACTCGGAATGCAAAATAAATGTGCTGAGTACTGTCGGCAGACCAAGTGTGTTTTGTTCTTCAATTGCAGTGAGCTGTTTACGGTGTGTGATTTTGAGATTATTGGTAGCAGCATATCTGCATTGGGTGTGCTAAAAGTAAACATGATACAAAACTAGGATACTGCAAACTTTTCTGAACACTGCGCTAGGAATAATCATCAAAGAAAAAAAGACGGCTCAAGAATACGATACTCCCTAATGCAAAATTTGAGCGCAGTGCAAACTGCAGTCTTCTCGGTGACAGCGTGTAGCTGCTGTGTCTCAGGAAGTGATCGTGTCATCAGTGAACACACGACGGCGGACGCTACTCTGGCATTTTCTCACAGCGCCTCGGTGCCACTGAGCATGTCTCGCGTGGCCTCTGCGTACTGCCCTCCCTTTCACACTTTCATTTTACTTTCCTCCTCCGCCTTCCTGCTTGCTCTATTTCATTTATCTCCAGTGCCCTCTCTCAGTTACAACAAAGTCGATGGCCACACGAAACCACAGGGGTCAAGCGGGCACGTAAAGCCAACTGCATTCAAAATTTCAACCTCTTGAAAACACCATTTCCGTATAGTCTGCTGAAAAAGAAAGCAAGATGCAATATACAACGGCTGAAATACGCGTGTGGACGCCGCAAGCGGTCAGCAAAAACTGGCGATTTTGAAACCGAAAACGAGGAGAGCGCGGCCATTAAAAAGTAGTAGAATAATTAAGTGAAGCATCAGTTTTACAGTTAAAAAATGGGTGAAAGAAGTAAGTCCACCATGGGTATAAACATTTTAAAAATGAGATGTCTATTTATATGTTGTATTAGCTGGCGCAGAATCTAGCAGTACACCCGATGTCGAACCACATTCCATACCGAGACATGGTGCTAGTAACTCCAATACCTTCGACAAACATCACGTAAACTGATAGGTTCGCCTGGTGCACTGTTGAGGCACGAGTCATGAGGTCCCCAGACAGCTCCGATGAAAACCACGCAATCTGATGGCTTCAGCTGGGAGGCTATGGAGCCCTGCAGTGTTGTGGAGCCACCAAGGACTTGCTTTCGTTTTGTATGTTATTTCTCCTTGTAAGCCATGCTCCATGTGTACCCAGGGAATATAGTGGCTCTTCACTGCTTATAACACTAAATATTTATCCTAATGGAGCAGATAAGGTTTGCAGCTCATTAATACAGAAATAAATGTTGGCTCTGCCACATGACATGCAAACTTCCAAGCTTCACTGCATGGCATTTTCTTTAGTGTTAGCTTTTTTGGCACGACGCCGAAGCCATGCAAGAAAGCCTACCACAAAAGCCTTGCACAAGAGTGGAACTCTGGCAGCCAATGTTGGCTGAGGTGCAATGCTACCTGGGCAAAATTTTTAACTGGAAAGAAGTTTCCCATCAATATGGTGGTATGAGTGAGAAATCAAGGTTTATTACTTGCTGGAAATGCTTGCATTAAAGTAAAGGTCATACCAACCACTAACGTACCTAACCTCTTTTCAATGCCTGGAGCAAGCCATTCAAATGCAGTCGACTCTTGATCATCACCTAATTGGAATTTTCGGGTAATTGGAAGCAATGCTCTGGTCCTACCAATGTTACATTCAATTCAGTAAAAGAAATTGCTTGGTAATTTAAAGCTGAAACCCAATTTTTCGATTAATTGAAAGTTATTTCGAATAAAAAGCATCAAGGTGAACATCACATCTTGATAAAATTGGAAATTTTAAAGCGTCAAAACACCGCCGTGTCCTGCAATGTTGGCACCATCACAACCGAGGCAGCGCATAGCTGATAAAGCAGCCGGTCACTTGAGACTTGTGCCAGTGTAAGCATCTCTCTTTTGAGGCCCTCAACCTTCTTTGTTGCGCACAGCTCCGTGCAAAAGTTTGCGTGGTGAAAGCTTCAGGCTTCGATTTTCACCACAAGTCTGAACTATCACGGCAAGCTGTGTCACATTCGAATAGGCAACAAAACAAAACCAAGAAGAGAAGATTGTTGCGGACCAATAGCAATGCGCTATTGTGCCTTCTGTTTTTTTGTTGCGGACTTTGTACTAATGGTAGCCAACTGTATAATTTCTCTGGTCACAACATGTTGAGGAAACCGCATTTTCCACGGCAGGGTGTGCCAAATTTCATTCCGCTGCCTTGCAATACTGTCTTAATCTTTTAAGGGGAAACCACACGCAGCGACAGCGAAAAGCGACGTGAAAACTGTAACTCAATGGGTACACCAAACAGATAGCACGAGTGACAGCAACAAGTGAAAAAAATGATCAAACTGCCGCCAATGCGCTCCGTCGTCGTCGTTCGTCGCTGCTGCTCACTTGTGGGCTGCTTCTGTACAGCAAAAAGCAAGCGGCAGCGTCAGCCCGTCGTCTTCTGCTGTCGACTCCCTTAGCAACCTGGTTATAAACATTTTCGCTTGTCACCGTCATCCACACTACCGGTTTGCTGTACCCATTGAGTTACGTTTTGCCGTCGCTGCATGTGGTTGCCATTTACTTGCCATTTTTTGTACCATTTTCCTAGCGATACATAAATATTCTAATGCCTCAGGTCCTGACGACTGCCTAAGTTATCTTTTTTTGTCACTTTGTTTTAAAAACTCTATAAACAATGAAAAAGATATCTGTATTCGAATATATTTGATTCATTCAATCCAGTCAGTTTTTGCTATTTGTATTTTATGCACAGTTCGAAATTTCCTGTTTGCATATCTCTTGTTAATATATTATGCAAGAATAAATGAATGAACAAGCTGACCAATTGTTCAAACTTTCTAGGGAATGTGAGAGCAGTCGAAAAAACGAATGTACACAGAGAACGAAATCTCACTGGTAATAATCGTGTGTAGAAACCAGGGTCGGAGCAAAAAAAGAAATGCCAAAAGCAGATATCTAACGCACAGTAAATGCCCACAACGAAGTAACTTGTGATGTTTCCATGTGAAGGAAGAGAAAGAGCAGGCTCAGAGGAGGTTGGCACTGGACAACTTCTTCTGAGCCTGCTCTTTCTCCTCCTTCACATGGAAGCATCACAAGTTTCTCTGTTGTGGGCATCAATTTCCTGACTACCTGTGATTGTGTACCCCTTCTCTCTCTTCTACCGTCTTATCTTTTCTTCATATGCTGCATGGCCAAAATATGAAGTAAAAAAAAAAAAGAGGTTAGCAGAGGGTGGTACATGAAAATTTTAGTTGAAGGCTGTAGGATAAAGCGAACAGCAATAGGGATCCTGCGGTTATTGCCATTTTAACCTCTCGTCACGGCAAACAAAAAGTCAGAAAAATCAGATGGTGAATGGCTTCAGCATATTAAGTTTCAGACGCCGTTATACACTGGCACAATAGGGTGGACGGCAGCGCCACTGACGTGTCTGAATGATTGGACAATCTAAAAAATCAGTCTGTGACTGTGTACAGGTGCCATCATAAGTAATTGGAGCACAGGAGCTGTGGCCGAACTGTATCGGAGCGCCGTGTAGCTGCACCGGCGGTAAATGAAAGGACGAAAACACGCATGCGTGCCTGCCGACGGCGATGGCCCATCTATACCTCTCAAACCCCTTTTTAAATTTGGCTTCGAGCATTGCTCGCAGCATAGTGCCACTCTCGGCCACGGCGCTGATAGCAGACAATTCTGGCAGCGTCTCTGGCGCACTTCCAGCTGCCGGAAAAGCGGCGCGCTGTCACGGGAATTTGTAGTGAGTTTTTCGTTCAAATATTTTTACGTGTGTACGCTATCAGCGCCATCGCTGAGACCAGTATGCTGCGAACAATGCTTGAAGCCAGGTTAAAAAAAGAGGCTTGAGAAGTACAGATGGGCTATCGCCGTCGGCAGGCGCACATGCGTGTTCTCGTGCTTTCATCTACCGCCGGTGCAGCTACACGGCGCTCCAATACAATTCGGCCGCAGCTCCCGTGCTCCACTTATGACGGCACCTGTACGTAAAGATCGAAGTCAAACATTGCTTTCAGGATCAATTTTTCATCAAAGAATTTGGCATGACCTACTCGTTCGAAAGCACCTTTCGTCGCATGAGAGCTTGCTCACACCTATGACAATGCCACCAAGGAACGAGAGACCTGAAGAAGACACCACTCAGTGGAGGGGTGTGAGAGAAGAAAACCCAGGGGCAACAAATGGATATGGACAAAGCAAGATAGCAGCAATCGGAAATGCAGCAGGCAGGCCTTAGTTCTTGTTCTACAGTGTACGCAAATGGGCTCAGGACGATGACTATAGCATGAGCAATGCGAGACAAATTCTCGTCTAGTGATGTGAGACCGGCCAAGAAGTGCCCCGTGTTAGCAAAAAGTAGCGATTGCTACCTATTCTTTGATTACCTACAAGACTCCTGGAATTTCGAAACCACACTTGTATTGATTGAGAAAATTTCTGCTGAAGTGCAATTACGTTAGTAAATTGCAATCTTTAGCAATTCAATAACCTATAAAACGACCATGCTCAGCAACCCTTGTAGTGCGATTATAGCAATTGAAAAAGAGAAGCAGCTGCATTACGCACACTCAACACCAACTGTCGGGAATCAAACGTGAGTGTGTTAAGTGGGCCCACCACATGCTACACAGTATTTGTTCATTGAAAGCATCAAGTATCTCTATTGCACTTTCCCTCCAACAGAGTCATGACATGCATTCCGTGAAATAAATTCCATCTTCCAACTCCTGCATACAAACGCTGAAAATTCTCCATTCTGTTTTAAAAAAAAATTAGAACAGAAATTGTGAGGACAGGTGCAAATTGTATCTACACACACACACACACACACACACACACACACACACACACACACACACACACACACACACGCGCGCGCGCGCGCCACATATACAGGGTGTTGCAACGATAACTGGAACACTTTAAAAATTTTTCCTGAGCGATCCGCCGCTCTGTTCGCGCTCAAACTTCACACAAAGGTCGCATTTTGTGGTCTATTTTGTTTGACACCGGCAACAACAACGGTACTTACCTGTTTATTCTGAAAATAAATAAAAACGATTTTCGCCTATGGGAAAATGGCCGCTGATTTGAACGTGCGAGCCAGCGCAAGTTGATGTTGGAACGACGGAACCACCTGCAGAGTGAAACGCACGTTTGGGATTCACGTACGGAGCCAAATGGTGCAGCAGACGATCAGAAAATGCACCTAGAAATGAGCTAACAGACGATCAGAAAACCCGGTTTTCGGGCTCGCACGTCCAAATCGCCGCCATTTTCCCATAGGCGAAAATCGTTTTTATTTATTTTCAGAATAAACAGGTAAGTACCGTTGTTGTTCCCGGTGTCAAACAAAATAGACCACAAAATGCGACCTTTGTGTGAAGTTTGAGCGTGAACAGAGCGGCGGATCGCTCAGGAAAATTTTTTAAAGTGTTCCAGTTATCGTTGCAACACACTGTATATGTGGCTCCTCAACAGAAATATACTTGCACTGCACTGTCTACGAAAAACAGGATCGGGAGCGCAGATTCGGCGAAACACTTACATCCGCAACGAGAACAGTGGCACCCTGTATGCCAAGGCATGGACAAGCAGTCTCGACTCTCTTGAGGTAGGTCTGGCTCTTAGAAACGGAGCAGGTCCACCGATCAGCCACTCGTACACATGCTGGGACTGTGGTGGAAATTTATCAGCCCCTGTAACGAAAGCGCAGTGAGCGACGTCTCGATGACACATGATACGAAATAAATACCTCCGAAACATTGCTTGCTTTACATTTGTGCGTGCAATCTAAAACCCCTGTTCTGCTTACTACAGCTGTTAACGTAGTAAGCCTCCATGTAATAACTGTCACTAGTGGTAAGCATAGTGACACCATATCAGATTCTAGCCAACAGTTACGCATATGAGCCTGTAAGTTAAAAAAGAAAAACATTACGACACTAGCGTGTGTTTCGGGTGTGCTTTCGCAAGAAATGGCACGTAGTTTATCCACTTTGAAATTAGCCTACACTTCTACCACGAACACTAAAGGCAACATCACCTTGTGTGTTTTCTTCTCCGTATGAAAAGGACGATGTGACAAGTCTAAACACTTACCTCCTCACGAGCTTGTTGCTACCACCGACGTTGACGGCCACGAAACCGAGCTAGCGAAGTCTCAGACTTTGCGCGGTCGAAGCTGAGGCGCAGACTGACGTTAGGCTCGGTAGGACCCTAGGAACTTCAGTTGGAGTAAAAGCTGCGATTCCAAACCACGAAGGCACACAGGCCGCCCGGCCGTTCAGTGGTTCAGTCGAAACGGTGCCGGAGAAGTAGGGAGAAGCACGGCCCGCACGGACAGACAAGCAAGAAATGCGCAAAACAATGTTGTCAGCACGGCCAAAGGCCCTCGATTTTTCAGACCAAAGTTGGAGACGTTTTGAGGCAAAAACGACAGCGTTGCCAGCATAGTTTGGTGCGTTTAGGCCGATTTGGCGGCGGTCGCGGGCGGGTTTTAGTCGGATGCCGTCGCCGTGCTCCACGTGCGTTCCAAGCAGAACGTGGAATCTAGCTGGTGGAACTATGGTGTAGTGGAACCTTTCGTTGCTCTTGCCGCGTGATTTTTCATATGCCGCCAGGAGGCGGTGGTTCTCTGCAGTAGATGTAGAATATCATTTTTTATCGAAAAAACCAAGCATTCATGAATTTTATAATAAAGGAACACTGTAAATATCCCTTGTGTACTAATTTCCTGTCTTATATTTGCTTAATGTCTTGTTCTTGTTCAACAAAGTTGACAAGTATGAACATATAAACAAGGTTTAGACGTTTACATTTGGCTGTGAGCATATAAGACTATTGCTCAATATCAATTTTACTTTGGCCGGGTGGCTGAATCGAGTTACAGACAGACAGATAGACAGACTACAGACAGACCAAAATTTCCGGATTTAAGTAGCCCAAGAAAGACTATCGTCTTTGAAAGTGTCGCGCTGAGGCGCTGTCGTCGCGGTCGGTCTAAGGTCCCTGAAATTACTAAGGTAGCGCCATCTTTAGATCTCCCCGCCTTTCGCCCTCGCCCGCGCTCCTTTCCTCCTTCGTTTTTTGCCATTTTTTTAGATGCAACTGCATCTCATTCACTCGCCTTGTCCCTCCATACGGCGTTGTTGTTGTCCGTCCACACCCCTCTCCCATTCTCCTAGCCGCGCGAGCTGCGCTCTCCGCCGCTCACTCCCTCTCCTCTCCGATAGCGAACGCTCTCTCGCGAGGGACATTGGATTGGATTCGATTGGGTTGGCTTGGCTTGGATTGGATTAAAGTGGATTCTGTTGGATTGTGTTGCGTCATAGCCGCGGTCGTTCCAGCACTGGCCAAAGAAATAAAGAATATATCATACGCGTTCCTCACACTTTTCACGCAATTAGAGAATCAACCCAACGGAAACACCAAGTGAACCCCCAAGATGCGTCGCATCTCCACAGGGTTCCTCTCGCGGGAAGGTGGGGTAATTTTTCTTTTTCGCCGGCGAACGGCGCGCGCCATTGGCCAACAGAAAAATCACGTGTTTTTTTTTTTTGCTCCGCTGCCGGGTCTCGCCGGCTGAGACATTGCGCAACGCCGCCGCTGCGACGCCATTGCTGGCTTCCGAGCCACGGAGCTTCAGTACCGGCTTTATCGTAGGCGCCAGCTAATAGCGAAGTAAGAATTAGCTGCTCGTTCCGAAAAAAAATGTATCACCGGTGTCGCTTTATGTTGCTTCTCGGTGCCGATGTGTTGTGCCTTAGGCAGCGCGAATATCGTCAGGGAGGGCACAAGACTTCGTTATTCCGTCCGGGAAATGCGACGCAGAAAGGAGAAAAGTTTGGTTGCATAGATTCGAACGGGCATACTTCAGGCCGACGCTGCCATCACCCTTTTGCGAGGTAAGTTTCGGAATGCTTGTTCTTGCTCTGTTAAATTCTGCGCGAGCTTGAGCAGTCACTTACGAAATGCGTATTCCCTCCGCGATCGTCGTCCACCCTTTGTTCTGAGTAGGCTTTGCGCGCAGCGCCGAGTTCGTCCCGTCGCTTTGGATAAGAGGCCGTGTATTTGTCATGTGCGCGCTTAACTTCCAGCATCATTATCAGCGGCGTAGCATGTTCAGTCGGTTGTCGTAAGGTTTTCGTGACGCGAGAATTGTTCACCTGAATTCGTGCTTGTTTTGGCCGACGGCAGCTTGCGTCTGACCATGTAGCGTGTGCGTTCCGAGGGCGTGTACGATCTTTTTGGCGTGAAGTCATGTTTTGTGTGTTAGCGACCCGGGTGGTATTATAATCCCGTTGTTATGACATTGGAGTGATTTGCTGCGTAATATGGGCTTGGTCGGTGCGGCGCAAATTGAGGCTGTTGCGAGAAAAAAAATTGCAGCTAGGTAAAACAATTTAAGGCCAGCTAATATAGTGACCGCGCCGTTGACGTACGTTTGATTCGCAATTTCTGTTATCGCTTTGTTAAATTCGCGCACGTTTGAATGGGCACTTCAAATGCATATTCGCACCGTAACGGCTGTGCGCCCTTTCTTCCGTGTATGCACAGAGGAACGTTAATTACATCTTAAGTTTGCATTACACGTGATGCCGTACATTTGCAGTGTGCGGGCTTACTTCATCTTAGTAGTCAACGGCGCAGCGTATCCAGTCATTGCGATTTGAACCAAAACACACTATGTGACTATATTATTTTCGGCAGACCTATTTTTGTCCAGCAAAGCGCTTGCTAAACGGGTTTAGTGTAGCGAGTTGAGCGGACGCGGCACTGAGCAGATGCGCGAACACGAATTTGACCATGCTACGGTAGAACGGTCACTAACTCTCTTCTGCAATGCATTATTGCTTATATTTGCGGAGTGTTTGTGGCGCATCTCAAACTCGGTGGCGACATTTTTTTCCCTTCTCAGTAGGATTATTTCACGGATCAATTTGAGCAACGGATATTGGAGAAGCCTGGCGTTAAAAAAACTAAACCAAATGCCACTCCCAACATTTTTTTCTCGCAGGAAGCCACGTCAGCAGCACGAGCCACCTGCACGACGCCATTACGGACTTTTGTTCAAATAAAATATCTCTTTGGTGGCACCAATTCATTTTTGTGATTTATTGTTTTCTCTTGATAATCATCGTGACATTGGTCCTCTTTCGAATTTATTTCGGGTGTATTTCTGTGTTAGTGCAATGTACAAATATGCCAGAATATATCCCAGCACAAAACAATTCTGCCCAGGCGCCTCCATTAATAACGGCTGTAAACGACCGCGCCCGGTGAAAAAACGTATTGCATGATTAATTAACTGCAGTAACTAGTTACATAATTTGTACCTAGAGGGACTCGATCTCTGGTTCGTATGAGAAATAAGAGGCCACAAATCGGTAATTTCAGTTTACTCGATCGATTGATCGCAGTCTTCTCTGGCGCGTATTCCCAGAATTACAAGCCTGCGTTTTTCACTCGGTTCGCACATGGACGTACGGCCGCGAGTGCAGTTTAGTGTATCCGGCTGCGAAGTTGGGGAAGCAGGGACTTTTCACGTCGCTGTACGTGCACACACGCACAACAGCATGTGTATGTTTTTAATCTATTCACAGCAGCCTATGACGACATGAAGAAGGAAACATTTCTGCAAAAACGGCAAAGCACTCTAAACTGCGCGGAATTAAGGTAGGATGTAGGTCGTTAGTAAAAGCGGGCGCAGAGTAAACGCCACTGAGGATTCACAACCATCGCAAGAAAGGCGAGTTCAAGGACGCCAGCGCAGCGCTCGAACGACGGCATTTGCGAATGAAGCGCTCTGTATACTGCCGCGAACCGTGCGCAAGATTTCTGTGCAGTGATTGCACGACCACAGTCACGCGAATGCAAGAACGGAACTACCGTAACAGAGCAGTTTGAAATGTCCACGCTCGATCCTTTCGCATTCACGAGCTATCCTGAGATGTTACAGAATGCCGGACACGTAAACAAAAACAGCGCTGTGCGTATGCGCCAGCGGCATCCGCCCCTCAAATATCCCCTTGTAGACAAAAATATAAAATAAAACACTAACACTCAGTGCGTGTTGGTAAAACGGGGCTCTAGAAATCCTATAAATGCTACCAAAGAGCGATTTCGGCGCGAAAACAAGAGCAAACTGCACGAAAAACTGCAGCGAGCGCCCCGAAGCGTTGCGAGGGCGTCTGCTCTCAAGCGGCCAACAAAAATGGCGGCACCGCCACGGAGTTAAAGGGACCGCGGCGCCGCGGGTGAGGGGAAAGAAAAAAGAGGAGGGCAGCAGAGAAGGAGGGAGCAGTTGGCGCTACCTTAGTAATTTTAGGGACCTTAGGTCGGTCGGTGCTCCCGCGATAACCTTCATATTGATCCCGACTGTACGTTGAAGCCACTGACCAAAGACAAGCGCACGGGAAGTTGATTGCCTGGCCGATCCGACGGGCCAAGCGGTAGCGGACCAAGCGAGCCCAGCGGCTGCGGCTCGCCGGCTGCCGTCTGCATTGCCGGATGTAACGTTTAGTTTCCGGTTACGCCAGCTTACTCCGCGGCCATCACTGGCTATCCAGGTTTTCGTGGCCTTCGCTCTACGAAGGGATTCAGTTCGAGACCAATCTGCTCTGCCATCGCAAAGCGACGAAAATCGAAGGTTGTCTCATCATTTTGCGACGTTGCGCGACGAGGCGAATTGCCAGTGGGAACTTGCCTTTATGGGACAAAACAAGGGGAAGGGGCGAGCGGCGGCACAGGGCATACTAGAAAAGTACGACCTGTGTACTGAAATACGTACTGAAATACGTTTATTCCCGTTTTTGTGACAACTGCACACATAGAAAAACCCCGCAGCCATGTGTACTTCGATAAGCGCGTTGGGCGCTTATGTGGCTGCCTCAGCGAGCGATTGGGACGACCAATGGCAGGTCCCCGTCGCATTGCTTGTCGTTCACAAAATCCATGTGGTTACCGCTTAAAAACAAACAGGAAAGACAAAATTCGCCTCCTTGTGACAAAGCTTCGTACCTGAACGATCCTATCTGACCAATCGGCCCATGACAAAACCCCATGTGAGGGACGAGCCTGCACTCGGATACAATCATGCAGTATGTGCATGACGAATGCCTTGCCACCTTGCTGCAGCTTCATTCAACGCCCTGAAAGTTTATAAATAATGCTAAGGCATGGATTCGCAAAATCCCGCTATTTTCATCACTTACAAAAAAAAACGGCTGAAGATTACTACACTCTATGCAAAATTCATGCGCAGCGCAAACAGCATATTTCTCTGTCACGGCGCATAGCTGCTGCGTCTCAGGAAGTGATCGCGTGAAGCACGTGCTCGGACGTGACGGGTTCGGACGCGGCTCGTTCGGCTCCTGCTTTTTTGCAAAGTTTCCGCAGATTTCTCGAAAGTGTTCCCCTGAACTTTCTGCATTTTTGGATTCGTGAAGTCAAGAGGAACACGCTGATACCCGACGTCTATGGGTGGGTGGACTTTTGTGATTTTTATGGCCGCTTTTCTAGCGACCACGCCGTGACTGTGGAAACGCTAACCGCGCTCGTGCGGCGAGGCATCGCTCGCCTGCCTTTTCTCGCCGGGAGCTTTTTTCACGGACTTTGGGATGGAGTGCGAGGTGGAAGGGGAGCCCTTAGCCCCCGAGAACTTTACTAAAGACTTCGGGTGGCAGCACGTTGTCTCCCGACGTTCTTCAGTGAGAAACGCGGCCATCAACCAGATTGGCGGCAATGCGAGCGGCCTTAAGCCTAACGTCGATTCGAACGCTATGGGCCGCGCCTACCGCGCCGACCTTAAAAGCCAGATCATTCGAGGGGGCAGGATGCCTCCGCTGAAAGCGAAGATCGTCGTGCGGCCCCGGGGAGGCCTGTGTATCAGCAAGGTTGGACCTACCGCCGTCGCCGACGCCATACGGCAAGCTGCCGGGCTCGCTCTGGCGACGCGGGACACCGACACGATGTGTCCCAACTTTCAACAAAATATCATGGTGATAAGCACACCCAGCAGGGACAACGCTGCATGCTACGTCGGCGTCGAGGGCATCTCCGTCGCCGGCCAACGCTTCGAGGTGAGCGCTTACGAGGCAGCACCCCACTCCACGTGCAAGGGCGTCATTCGAGGCGTTCCTCTCAGCGACGGACCCGCGGAGATAGAAAAAAGCTGGTCAATTCAAGAAACCCCGCGGCGCTCGGCGCCAAACGAATCAAGAAAACTGGCACCGTAGTGGTCTTGTTCGACTGGTACAGGGTGCCTAATTTCGTCTCCTACGGCGGCACTATGATCAGGTGCACTTTATTTCGCAAGCAAATGGACGTGTGCTACAGCTGCGGCCGCCTCGGGCACCGCTCCGATGTCTGCCCTTCGCCTAACGATGCCGTCTGCTGGGGATGCGGAGAAGCAAACCCCGACGCTCAGCACAGATGCAACCCCAAATGCAAGCTGTGCGGAGGCGGTCACCTTACAGCCGCCAAGGAGTGCAAGCGAATATTCCAGACACCGTACCTGGTCAGGCGCAGGCGGGGGGAACGCTCCCGCGCCGTGGAGAGTTCGCGACAGACCGTCACCTTCAACGACGTCGATTTTCCGTCCATGGAGACCTCGAATCAAGCTCAGCAATCACCGTCTCAACGCCGATCCGCCCGCAGCCGCTCCCGGTCCAAGGGGAGATCCAGATCTCGTAGCCGCTCCCGGGGCCGTAGCAGGAGCCGTTCCATCTCCAGGACCCGGTCCAGGTCAAGGTCCCGAGTCCGATCCAGTCCCAGGTCCCCATCCGGATCCAGGGGCCGTTCGGTTTCCAGAACCCAGCCAGCATCCGGACATCAGCCCGCCTCTACACGTGGCGGGAGGCAACCGTTCCTCGCTTGGGCCGATTTGGTGCGTCCCAACCCCAGCGCCAATACTGGGGCCGCTCCGGGCGCTCGTAACAACCGGCTCCCAGAGCAAGCTAGGGACGCGGACGTCATTCGCTTACGCAAAGAGAACGACGACCTTAAGAAAATGATCAACAGGCTAGTTAACGAAATGGTAGAAATCAGAAAACTCGTTTCGAATACGTCGGGTAACGGTGAAGCAGTCAGGGCCACCGAGACTCCAGTCCAGGCTCCGGTAGACGGTACTGCAACATCCTCCAAACGCAGGGCAGTGTTCGATCACACATGTGAGTCGGGAGTGTTGACCGCAGTTGGCGAGATTAAGCAAACGCTCACTGCGCTCGCAGACGGCCTCAAACAGGTCACCGCAAGCGTCAGCCTTCTTAGCGACAGCATTCGGCAAATTCAGGTTGCGCTTGGGGATTCCAACAGGGGCCTCGGAGCTCTCGCAGATCGCATCGACGCCATTGAGGTGCGAATGGCTTCACCTGCCACTGCCGTACATTTTCTAACCATTCCCACCATACTGAGGGAAGCTACGCTTAATCCCACCAACGCGGTGACAGAATGTCCCATTCTTTGCGCAACCTTAACTGCCTCGCTAGGCGGTAGTCAGTTCGATCAGCCCCATAATGGATAGGTCCAAAGAAAGTTTTCGCATTTGGCAATGGAACTGCACGGGGTATTCTACCAAGAAAGCCCCGCTGCAGCAGTTTTTCAGGTCTTTGGCGGTTAAACCTCAGGTCGTCGCACTCCAAGAAACATTAGTCTCCGCCGCATCGCTTCAAGGCTACAGAGCCGTATCGGGCCAGCCTGGTGGCCGTGGTATTTGTACTTTGATCGATAAAAGGCTTACTCATCTCACCCACGACCTGAAGCTGGCAAGTGGTAGACCAGAATACGTCATGGTGGCGGTACTGCTCGACGCGCCACAGCGGAATCAGCTCAAAAATAGCGTCTTCGTCCTCAATATCTATAGCAACCCTAGGGACTCGCGCCAACAGTTCAAGACCATCCTCAAAAAAGCGATCGACCTGGCCGGCCCTCGACCCTTGGTCGTCGTAGGTGATTTCAACGCCCCGTACGGCCTCTGGGGTTATGTCTATGACACTACCAAGGCGCGCAACTTGTGGCAAGACGCCAACGAGATGGACCTTACTCTGGTAACAGACAAGGCTTTTCCTACGCGCAACGGCAACTCCGCAACCCGAGACTCTACACCCGACCTCGCCTTCGTCAAGAACGTGGAGGACGTGGGATGGGAGGACACCGCCATGGAGTTCGGCAGCGACCACTACATTCTCGAGACGCATTTCAAGGTCGCTCGGAGTAGGGTCAGGGAATTCACGTTCGTCGATTTGGACCATTTTCGCAAGATTCGGGAAGAACCCGGGAGAGCGAGTGCACCTGCCAGCCTCGAGGAATCGTGTGAAGGCATCCGCAACGACGCTTCCGCGGCCACCAAGAAAGTGGTAACCGATATCGACGTCGAGAAAATGGATAGCAGGCTCGCTCACCTCATCAAGGCCGAAAATGCCCTGCTCCGCCGATGGAAAGTTCAAAGACTCAATCGCAGACTTCGAAAGAAGATTTCGGAGCTCAACAAGGTTATCGATGACTACTGCAAAGTGCTATGCAAGCAGCAGTGGGACGAGCTCTGCGAATCCATCGACGGACAGATACGAAACGGCAAGTCCCGGGCCATGCTGAAGCACCTCGACGTAAGCAGCCCCAAGTCAAACCAGAAGCACACATTGGCCCGGTCCCTTCACAAGACCACACGGACTCACACGGTCGACGAACTAGTCTCCAAACTCCTTCAGAAGTACCTGCCCATACGGCACGACAGGGAGGCCTCACCCCGTACTGGATGAAGACTTCTCCGTTGCCGATGTCAGACAGGCCATCTTCGCGCTCAATCGCAAGTCTGCGCCGGGTCCCGATGGGGTCACTAACATAATGCTGCGAAACCTTGACGCCCCATCGATTGCCTTTCTGACCGACAATATCAACGAGGTCTGGAAGAATGGCATTGTTCCTGCAGAATGGAAAATGGCCTGCACGGTGCTCATCCCCAAACCCGGCAAGGCCCCGAACATCGAGAACCTCAGGCCGATTTCTCTAACGTCTTGCGTCGGCAAGGTAATGGAGCACGTCGACCTTGAAGGGACACTGAAGTGATATGTAAACATTGCGGGATTACTAGCGCAAATTGTAGTCCGGAGTCCCCAGGCCATGTTTCGACCACTGTGGGCGCGTTTACGCGATTTTATTTAGTAGAAAAATTAATTCGAAAATGCTGTCCTCCTCTCTACGCTCGCCCATTTTCTGTGGCGTTTTCGTGTGACGTCGGGAGGAGCCGAGCTCGCAATTGGCTGCGCTACTGCACGGCTCCCCGGCCTTCAGACAGAGTCAGTCGGCCCAGCGTTTCGTTCGCTCAGTTGAAACGAAGCCAGGACACGTTTGTGAATGGAAGAATGTGCCTTTCTTTACTTGGTTAGTTTGTACACGGTATCTAGCTCAAAGTCAGGGTCGCTTCACACAAGCGCTGCACAAGCGCACATGCGACGCTTGGCTGACTGGTACGCCAGTAGGAAAATATAAGGCCTGTGTAAGGCGGGAGAAGAATCAGCGAAATAAAATCAACTGATATTTTTACCGTACAGCGTAACACTAGGGTGCGGGAAGCACTTTTTTGCGCTGAGCGAACAAGCACAGCGGATAGCAGCACGACTACGCTTTTCCGTCTAAGAAATGCAATTGCTAGACGTGAGGTATTGTGGAAACTTGAGGGATGCTTACTGCACGAGCGCAAAACAACAAATAGCCACTTCACCTGCTTGGAATACTGAAACTAAATAAAAGTGTAAAGTGTAAACTGGTTATACATTATATACCTTCTATTTCCAAGACCACCCGCCGTCGTCCGCTTAAAAGAGTTAAGCGTATGCAGGTACCCCCTAGCGTAAAGACTTTTTTTTTCAAACTGCATACTGGAATCCTCTCTGTTAAGACGTGGATGGCAGCAAAAGACTTGTTCGTTCCATGGGGAATTGGCTGTATCATATGCAAAAAAGCTGAAACTATTGAGCATGTATTCATCGATTGTTGGGATGCTGTGTTCCTGTGGGATGTGCTCCAACGAACTCTGAAAAAGGATCTGCCTGTGGATGCCCAAGGCATACGGTACTTGCCTGTTGAAAGCGAGGATGGAATGCCTTACGACCTGATCCTGCTTGTTGGATTGAGCTCTATTTGGAAAGCAAGAATGGCCGCAAGGTACTCTGACATCGATGCGCGAAGCGCGAGACAGTATTTTAGAGAGGCAATGAGTGAATACGTGGAAAATAAAAAATATGTGTCGAATCCGCCCGAATGTCTTGCAGACATGGAATCGTTGATACACCTAAGGGACTTTTAAACACATGACGTCAACCAAAGTCAGGTTGACGGCTGTCTGTGAATGAATGTCTGTGTTCTGTATGTGCCAAAGCAGGCAATAAAGAAAGAAAAAATTCTCTGGCCGAGTGGTTTGGAGCGCTAGGTATGCCATCGCAAATGTTTTTGCAAGTCCCAAGTTCGAATCCCCGCGGGTACGTGCTTTTTTTTTGTTTGATAAGTTAACTTTTTCGTTTTCCGCCGATCTTTTCTATACTGGGTTCACCTTTTTTTGGGCCGCAACGTTCATTGCTCCACGAACTAGTTTACAGAACGCGCGCAGGCTGGCACTGGCGCGCTAGCGAGTTCTCGTTGGCGTGCTGTTGCCATAAGCACAGACTGCTTGCGGGCAGTGGGCACTGGCCAGAATCAACAGACCCTTGGCCTGGTGCGAACACGCTTTTTACGATAGAGGCGAGTGAGGCAAGCTCCATATATGGGGGAAAAGCGCATGGCTATTGAGCGTCTGCGGGGACGCGGAGGGCGTTCATGCACTGCGTAGGCCTCGGCTAGTGAATGCTACGATTCCAAGCCGTCCTGGGAGGCGTATCTTATGCATTTTACAGCCGACAACATGGCAGAAGCGCGGTACGATGATTACTGAGATTCTGAGAATGCCCATCCAACAACGCCTTCGGTTGTGTTTTACAGAACTGAAACCGAAACCGAAACTTGTTTGATTGCTAACCTTGGGTATCGTCCAATCACGGTGCCCCCTCCTCCCAACGTCACAGCCTTAGTTGGTGCGGCCGCCGCAAACCGCGCATGGTAGTTTTTCTTCTTTCGCGCTTTGTAAAATAATTACCGATTTGTCAACCGGATAAACGATGAAAAGTATGCTAATTTGAGCCAGTCTAGGCAGTGCAAGCAAAAATGGGAGCTTGGCAAATTCACTTCAGTGTCCCTTTAATAGGATTAACAGGTACCTCGAAGACAACGGGATTTGCCCGTTCAACATGATTGGCTTCCGAGTCGGACTCTCGACGCAGGATGCCATGAAACTAATCAAGCATCAAATCGTGGATGACCGTTCCAGGGACGTAAAGGCTCGGCTCGGCCTGGACCTCGAGAAGGCTTTCGATAACGTGCTCCACACCTTCATCGTCAAAACAATTACGGACCTGGGTCTCGATTCCAGATTCCACAGCTACGTTATCTCTTTTCTAACGAACCGGAAGGCCAAGATTCGCATTGGAGACCTCCGCTTCGACGAAGTGCCCCTCGGAGGACGGGGAACTCCTCAGGGCGCCGTAATCTCTCCCATGCTGTTTAACATCTGTATGATTGGCCTTTCGGAGAGGTTTGCACGAGTCGAGGGCGTCAATCATACCATCTACGCCGACGACATCACCATCTGGTTCTCCGGCGGATGCGAGGGAAGAGTTGAAGAAGCTGTGCAGGAGGCGATCGATGTGACCGAGCAGAACCTCCGCCCCACCGGACTTCGGTGCTCACCCGCGAAGTCGGAGCTTCTGCTTTACAGAAAAGAGAAGGGAGGCAGACCCAAAGACTGGAAGCCAGTATCCGAAAGCAACACAACTCTTCGCACGAGTGACGGGGGGCTGATACCCAGGGTCAACGTCATTCGGGTCCTGGGCATGTTTGTCGAATACAATGGCGGGAATGGAGCAGCTCTCCGCAAAATCATTGCAAAGACGGAAAACGCTTTCCAGCTCGTTCGAAGAATTGCAAACCGACACCGAGGCATGAAGGAGGACAATCTCCTCAGGCTGATCAATGCCTTCGTACTGTGCCACTTCACGTACACGATTTCTATGCACAACTGGCTCAGAGCGGAACTAGACAAGCTCAATGCCCTCATCCGTAAAGTAGTCAAAAGGGCTCTCGGATTACCCATCAGGGCTCATACAGAGGATCCCCTCAAGCTGGGGTTACACAATACCTTCGTGGAGATTGCCGAAGCCCAAGAACGCGCACAACTCGCTCGCCTGAACACCACAGCAGCAGGCAAACGTATCCTCGAAGAGCTAGGTTACCCTTCAGCAGGATCCTCGAGGAGCAGTATCCTGATCCCTAGGTACATTCGAGAGAAGTTCATAGTGGCCCCCGTGCCCCGGAACGTGCATCCTGTCTACAACGAGGGCAGAAGCAAGGCGAGAGCAGCAGCGATCATCAAACATATCAAGCAAAAAAACATTAGAGCAAGCTTCGTTGACGCCGCCGAGTACAGCAATGGGAAGACCTTTGCCGTCGCTGTTGTCGACTCCAGCGGCAAGATTTCTAACTGCGCTTCCATTCGCACATCAGACCCCCAAGTCGCCGAGCAAGTCGCCATCGCCCTCGCCCTGCTAGATGGTCGTGGGTCTGAGATCTACAGTGATTCCAAAACGGCAGTCAGGGCTTTTCAGAATGGCCGCATAGCTGAGCCAGCTGCTCGCCTTCTTAGCGTTTGGCGTACAGATGCTCTCACGCATCATTCAATTCACTGGTTTCCCGCTCATGCAGGATCTGTCACGGGTGCTCCCCCGAACCTCAATGAGTCTGCATGCTCACGAGGCTGCGCGCGACCTCACTGACCGCACTTCCTCTGTAAGGAGAGCTCACTCGCCTCCTCCCACCACCACACCCTAACCTAACTAGACAAGAAGCAGTGATTTATAGACAATTACAGACTTGTTCAATAATGACTTTAGTGGTAGCCAAACACATCTGCCCAGAGGTGTATGTTAGTGATATGTGTACACTATGCAACAGAGAGAGAGCCACCATGGCCCATATCCTATGGGATTGTAAAAATCACCCGCAAGAAGCCAGAAACACTACAATTCCGCCAAGATTCATGGACGCCATGAAGAATGGAAACTACGAAGACCAACTCCAGGCTGTCCAGCTGGCAATGATGATGATGATGATGATATTTGGAGTTTAATGGCGCAAGGCCGACTAAGGGCAAAGAGCCCCAAACAATAGTGATTACATGAAAGTGGCATGGAAGTAAAAGTAGAACATTTCAGTAAAAATAAACAAAGTAAAACACAACGTAATGAAGATGACTGGTGTAAAGGGCCAGGTTGTCAACATGCATGATAAGAAATGAGATGTAAAAATTTTACGTCGGTAAGAAACTCGAAAACGCGTTTGATTGAAAACATGGCTTCATCTCCTAAGAAGTATGACGGGTGTGGTGGAATATGTCGCGTGTGTAGTTGTGGGAAGTATTTGTGTCGTGTTGTGTCAAGTGCCTTACATTGTATAAGGATGTGGATCACGGATAGGGCCTCTCCGCACCTGCTGCACAGAGGTCTTGGAGACCCCGTGAGAAGGTGCGAGTGCGTTGCATGAGTGTGTCCTATCCGTAATCAAGCCAAGGCGACTTCAGTGTATCTATTACGTGTGTCGGTGGCGTATGGTCCCAAGTGTGGTTTTATTACGTGTAACTTGTTGTCTGTTTGTTCACTCCAGTGTGTTTGCCATGTTTTGCGAAGTTGTTGTCTGATGTGTGGTTTCACGTCGGTGTAGGGTAATGTGGTTATGTCTACTGTATTCGAGAGTGTAGCAGCAGCAGCCATTCGGTCCGCTGCTTCGTTCCCGGCTATACCACAGTGGCCAGGGACCCAGCAAAGAACCAGTTCAAATTTGCGTACATACACACACATAATACCCTTGACGATCAGATTGACAACGGGGTTTTTCGAAGGCATTGTTGACGACAGTGCCCGCACAACACTGAGGGAATCTGTATAGATAATGGATTGTGGGATGTGGCTTTGAAGTATATGATTGACAACAAGAAGTACACCGTAAGCCTCTGCCGTAAAGATACTAGTATGACTATTCAGAGTTTTGGTGACACTAAGGCCGGGCCCATGCGCCGCGCAAGACACAGAGGTGGAAGTCTTAGAGGCATCCGTATAAAATTCAGAGCACTCATACTTCTGCTGCAAATACAAGAAATGCTGCAGAATTGCACATGTGGGAGTTCGGTTTTTATCTACATGTGTGAAAGATGTGTCGCATGATACAGGGCGAAGATGCCACGGTGCTATAAAATCCGTTAGAGAACTTTGGATTGTATCTAAAAAGGAGACAGCAAGCTCTGACGCTTCCTCTCTAACTCTGTAAGAGAAGGGCACAGAGAACGATGGTCGATTTAAAAGGAGTTCAGTCATGGACGTATCATAAAAAACTGATTTAAAAGGATGGTGAGGCATGGATGAAATTTTAAAAGCATAAAGGAGATCTGTGTATGCTCGCTGACGTTGTAGGTTCTATTTGTTGCACTCCACATATAGGCTTTCGACCGGGCTAGTGCGGAAGGCGCCACACGCCAGGCGGAGCCCAAGATGGAGCACTGGGTCCAGCATTTTGAGGGATGTTTTACTTGCTGACCCATAAACAATGCTACCATAGTCCAATCGTGAACCTATCAAGCTGGTAAAAACACGTAAGAGAAGTTGTTTGTCAGCACCAAAAGAGATGTGCGACAGAACCTTCAGGATATTCATTGTTTTTAAGCATTTATGTTTTAGTAGTTTTATGTGTGGGATGAATGTCAGCTTTTCGTCAAAGATTATGCCTAAAAACTTGTGTTCTTTTTTGACAGGAATCAAGACACCATTGAGTTGAATGTCAGGATCCGGCCGGATACCACGCCTCTTGGAAAACAAGACACATGTGCACTTCCCTGGATTAAATTTAAAACCGTTGCTGTCTGCCCAACCAGCTAGCTTGTTAACACCAAGCTGGACTTGGCGCTCGCAGACAGACAGGTTACAAGACTTAAAGGATAATTGTACGTCGTCTACATAAATTGAGCAGGAAATCGATGGTGGTAGCGCCTTCCGAAGAGAATTCATTTTTACAATAAACAAAGTGCAACTCAACACTCCACCTTGCGGCACGCCGTTTTCCTGCACATGAACCCTAGAAAGTGCAGTTCCAACTCGCACGCGAAACGTTCTTTCAGACAGGTAACTGGCAAGCGTGTTCATCATGTGACCCGACATGCCAAAGGACTTCAAGTCGCTAAGGATGCCGTACCGCCAAGCAGTATCGTGCGCCTTTTCAAGATCAAAGAAGACTGTCATACAGTACTGCCTGTGGAGGAAAGCATCTTTGATATAAGACTCTAATGCAACGAGTTGATCGTTGGTAGATCGCCCCGCCCTGAAGCCTGCCTGGCAGCTCTCAAGAAGACCATTGTACTCTAAGAAGTACACGAGTCTCCTGTTTATCATCTTCTCTAAGAGCTTACACAGGCAGCTTGTCAGGGCAATGGGGCGATAACTGGCAGGAGAGGAAGGGTCCTTCCCTTCCTTTAGGAAAGCCACTACTATGGCCTCCCTCCAAGAGCGTGGAAAGTGCCCCGAAAGAAATATTTTATTGTAGAGGTGAAGAAGTGTTTCAAGCGTGTCTGCATGTAAGTGTTGTATCATTGTGTATGAAATCCTGTCTCCACCTGGAGCTGAAGGTTTACAAGTACCGAGTGCGACCTTCAGCTAATGAAGTGAAAAGGGGGTGTTATAGGATGAGTTCGACTTATTGCTGTCTCGCAAGGACTTCTTCTCACATGATGCTTTGTGTTGAATGAAAGTGTTGGTGTAATGTGCTGAGCTGGACACGTGTTCGAAGTGTTGTGCAAGCGTGTTGGCCTGGTCTTCGAGTGTGTCCCCTGTTGTGCTAACCAGGGGCAGGCTGTGTGTCTGTTGTCCTTTTAGCTTGCGTATTCGTGTCCAGAATTTGTGACTGTCGGTGTATGAGTTGATGGAAGTGAGGAAGGTGCGCCAACTCTCCCTTTTCGCCTCACGACGCACTCGCTTCCCAAGAGCCTTTGCCCGTTTAAAAGAAATGAGGTTATCTGACGTGGGGTACCGGCGAAGGACACCCCACGCCTTGTTCTGGGCCTCTCGCGCCCGCCTGCAGTCCTCGTTCCACCAGGGCCTCCTTGGGGTGCGGGACCCACTGGAGGCCTGGGGAATGAACTTTTCGGCGGCGTCGAGGATGTGCGCCGTGACGAGTTGGGCGGCTTCCTCCACGTGTAGGTGTTTTATGGATGTGTGGTGTAGTTTAGATGTTTCTGTGAATGTGCTCCAGTTTGCTTTTGAATCATTAAACCTGTTATGGGAAGATGGACTGCATGGGCGTTTACCTATGTACGTTAGGGAAGTGGGGAAATGGTCACTACCATATGGGTCTGTGCCCACACCCCACTCAAGACATGGAAAGAGAACTGCGGAACCAATCGCCAAGTCAAGATGCGAGTATGTATTGTGTCCTAAGTTATGGTATGTAGGCTGTTTTTTGTTGAAAAGGCATGCTCCGGAGGATGTAAGAAACTTCTCTATCAGGCGACCTCGAGCATCCGTTCTGGAGGAGCCCCAAAGAGAGTTGTGCGCATTAAGGTCGCCTGTTAGTATGTATGGTTCGGGCAGCTGGTCAACCAGTGCCTCGAAATCAGAGCTCAGAAGTGCAAAATCAGGAGGAATGTAAATGGAGCATACCGTTATCAACCTATTAAATATTATCGTACGGATTGCTACAGCCTCGAGGACAGTGTTCAGAGTGACAGGGTGGCAGGCTAAGGATTTCCGGGCAATTATGGCCACACCGCCAGAAGAGTGTGTGCAGCCATCCCTGTCCTTTCTGAAGACCATGTAACTATTCAAGAAATTTGTGTGCTTGGAATTCAAATGTGTTTCCTGAACACACATTACACTTGGCTGATTAGCATGCAGTAGTTCGTATACATCGTCAAGATTTTTAAGAAGGCCTCTACAGTTCCATTGAATTATGTTTTCTCTTCCCATTATTTAGTGTGAGAGCTACTGGAGTGTGTGTGTTTGTTTATGTGTCGTCTTTCGGGGCTGTGACTCTCGCGTTTTTTGGCTTTTCGGGAGGCTTTGGCGTCGGGACGCGTTCCTTGCGCTGCGTTGCAGGCAGGAACGGCCC
Source organism: Haemaphysalis longicornis (assembly GCF_048455015.1). Lineage (NCBI taxonomy): Eukaryota > Metazoa > Arthropoda > Arachnida > Ixodida > Ixodidae > Haemaphysalis > Haemaphysalis longicornis. The sequence continues at coordinate 138,508,981 of NW_027526204.1, forward strand.
GACATCCATCTCGTCGTCGGACGTCCGAGGGGTGCCCGACGGACCGGGCCCCCCGGACTTGGCCCCCCCTCGGGAGCCCTTCGTTTGAGCCGCCACCGCCGAGGGCGTCCGGGGCGCCAGAGGTGGCACAGGTGGTGCGGTGGCTGTGGGAACCGGTGCGGAGCCCGTGGTGTCCATCGCCTCGGTACCCTCCAACGCACTGGAGGACGGGGAGACAGAGGCGGGAGCGGCACCGGTCCCGACGGAAGAGGTTGCCACCACAACCGCTGCTGCCTCAGCAAGCGGCGTGATGGCGGGTTGGGCTGCCAGAGGCAACCCAGGGGGGGGGGGGGGGCGGGGCAGGGACCAGGTCAGACTCGCTGAACTGGGTCCCTGTGGAAACGAGACGCCGCTCCGCCCCCCGGCGAGCTGCGTCGGCGTACCTCCCCAGGGGGAAAGAGGCGAACCTCTTCCGCGCCTCTGGGAAGGTGATGTTCTCAGTTACCTTGATGTTGATTATCTTTTTTTCAGTTTGAAATTTTTCGCACTTGCGGGAGCAGGCTGCATGCGCCCCTCCGCAGTTCACACAAGAGAGGGTGTCGGATGTACAGTTGTCGCTCGGATGGTCATGCGACGCGCATTTTGCACACGTCGTTCGGCCACGGCAAGAGTTTGTACCGTGCCCGAACCGCTGGCACTTAAAACAGCACCGCGGGTTGGGGATGTAGGGACGGATGGAGCAACGGATAAAACCTGCATTTATGTGTTGTGGAAGAACTGCGCGGTCAAACGTCAAGATAATGTGCTTGGTGGGAATCTCCTTGTCGTCTCTGCGGATAGTGATGCGTCTCACGGCAGTGACGCCCTGATCCTTCAAGCCGGCAAGGAGATCCGCATCTGTTTCGTTCAAGAGATCCGTCTCGGATATCACACCTTGCGAGCTGTTGAGGCTCCGATGTGGTGTGACCCTGATGTCTAGATCAGCCAGTCTAGTCTGATCTAGAAGCTTCGTGGACTGCTGTTTGTCATTTACCTCGATTAGTAGTTCACCAGACCTTTGTTTTTTGCACTTATATGATTTTCCTATCATGGCTTCAAGAGATTTTGCGATCAAGAAGACTGACTGCGATACAAGAGGTTGGGTTGGATTGAGCGATTCTATCACAAGAAATAGAGAAAAATTATCCGGTTCAGGAAATGTTAAAGATGGCAATGAAGGAAAAGATACTTTGGTGCGGCCCCTTTTCAGGGACCGATCACGTTTGGGGGGGGGGGGGGTTTGTAAGTACCATAGGGCATACTATAAAAGCAGGGAGACTGGGGTACTTTCTTCTTTGACCTTACCCTGGTAGTCAAAGAGGTCCCGGAGCTCCCTGCCTGGTAGACAGGCAAGGAGCCCATCGGCCGGAGCTTGACCAAGGCTCCGACGGCCACCGTTTACGGCTTCTACCCTTCACCTTTAAACAACTCGCAACGGTTGGATACGGCTTATGTTGGGAGCTCGGTGTCGCTGCTCACCGTCACCATGAATACTCAAGGTGCCCCGTGCGGGGAAGATGATTCGTGTTGACGTGTTCGATAACCTATTTTCAGACTACTTAATTGGGGAGTTAAAATGACCGATAAGAAAGTTTACTTTGATCAGTTTCTTCCCCCACAGGGATAATAAATTCTTTCCTCCAAACAAGCGAGATAGCCCTTCGCAGACAATTCTCTTTCTTATGCGGTATACTTCACGACTAGACGCCGGGAAGCAGACTCACCAAGTGCCCATGAAGCTAGAGAGTGTATTGCAAGGCTTTCGAGTGAATACGCAGCCAACCAATAAATCCCTGGTTTACACAAAGGCCGTCAATCGTTGCGCGTGCATTTGGCGTGCAAATATGGTATTCTGTGCAGCTGTTGGGATAGTAAAATTGCGTGACAAACCCAATCAGAATAAATTGCGATCGCTGGATATTAGGATGCAGCGAGTTCTGTATTCTTTCAGGGTAGCGTTTTAAAAAGTCGATGTTTTCATTATATATTGGGAGGGGTTCGCTCTCTTTATTGGTTTTAACGGCTGCTTTTTTTCTTCTGCTTTTGCCGGCAACCTTCATTTCATCGAGCCAGCGCAAGCCTGGTCTGTGTCTGCTTCGTGGAATCAGCCATTGTTTAGTACTTCAATAAATACAGGTTCCAAAAAATGCGTAATTCCTAAAAGCCAAACAAATTTCATGTATATCCCTTGAATTCAGTTGCGAAAATATCTATGCCTAAAACTTCAGGGTGAATTCCTAGGCATGTAACCAGTATATACAATAACACTGAAAGGTCAATTTGTTCTTCCTCAGATTTCAAGATGTCTGCCGGGTTCATAGGCGTCCAAAAATGTCTCTAGTGCCAACTGCAGAAATTTAGGAAGTCCTCCCTCTCATCAAGTACAGAAGAAACGACATTAGTTCCAAGCATCTTCAAGCAAATTATGTCCTTTTCCTTGGCCACATTGGGTTTCAGCAACGAATATTCAAACGGAGAAAGTGCGACTATGTGAATCTCTATTAGCATCACTTCCTTAACCTCTGCCACGCGATAATATCTTGCTTTCTGCGGAGGAGTAAGGAAGCCAATCAAACCATTGTCCCATTCATGAGCGGAACACAGCAAGCGAACTGGGTGAAAGCGGCTCCGCGGTTTTCATGATAGGCTCTATGTGCGTTGCCGCACTCTGCATCGTATAAAAAATCAGATTCTTTATAACACCACAGGCCTGTGAATCTAGAGCATTGCCACCGGTGTTCAGCATTCATGTTTTTCGAAGGGGCAGCAAACGAATTTTTGTGGCGTATTTTCTTTCTAGCCCAAATTCAAGGAAATCGACTAATATACCTTGAAATGACACATTTCTCGTGAAGGATACCTGGAACGTTAGTTAACCAACTTTTAGATCCACCAGTCTTAAGCATGTTGCCGAAACGAATCCTGGAAACCATCGCAAAAAGACATGTGACAGCATAGGTTTAACTGCAGGCCACATAAGAACAATTACAAAACTTTCCCACAGCTACAATAATAATAAAAAGAAATCTTTCCTTTCCCACTTAGCAGTTTTGAGTCCCGCTTTGAAAGAAACAGATTGGTTTGCAAGCAAACGCTAGTGTCACGTTTAGACTCTGAGTAGTGCCTGCTTTTAGATTTCGGAAATTTATGGGTAGATTAAAATATTACCGCCAATTTATTGGCATCGTTTTCTGGTGGAGCCGAAAAGCCAAAACGCCAGTATGTCGAGATTTTGGCGCGAGTTAAAGATCCCCCGGGGTCCAAAAAATTCGAAACGCCCACTGCGGTCCGAGATCCGGTAAGCAAAGCACCAGAAAATAAATCAATTCGTTAGAAGGTTCCCTGCCGTTACCCGATTATATAAACCACTGGCTTTCATAAGAGATGAGGACGCGAGCTCCACAAAGAGTGGTCTGCTGTCCCTTCAGGGCTGTTAAAATGAAAAACTCTCCGGGCAGAACCCAACCAGAATATTAGAACAAAATTTGTTTCTAATATCGGATGCAGTGCCAAATTTATTTAGTTTTTTAATAAAGCCAAACTTCCGGTGTTCCATACTTATTTTCAACAGGGGCTGCTATTGCATCTGAAAACCATATTACAAAATGGTGCTACGAGAACCAACCTATAGTAAACCCAGCCAAAACCAGTTTATGAGTTTTAGTTCTGCTCGTCATTGTCTTCTCAGCAACCGTTAAACCTTCACCTTCAATTAATTTCGCACGTGGTACTGTTAGTTTTCTTGGTTACAATCTTGACTCTGTCCTGAAGGTTCAACTCCACACTTATAACCTCAGAAGGAAAACGGCCTTCGTAATTCGGGACTTAACAAATGCTCGTCAAGTTTTTCGTATAAATGTATTTTTGTTGATGTATTGTGCCTTCTTTTCTTCTCATACCTTGTACGGTATTGCTGCTTGGGGAAACACGTATGACTCTCATCTATCCTCCATTCGACTATACAAAATTAATCGATCCGTATTGCCACAAATACCTCGCCTAAATACAGTTCAAGCGATGTCCTACGGGACAATAATATCCCCCCTATTCGTAAGTTGTTTTCGTTTGCATAGCCGTTTTTTTTGTTTCCATTATGAGTGCACAGATATTGCTTGATTTTATTGATCCGCTTTTTTTACAACTCAACATTGTGACCAGGTTTGAAACCAACCTGATATTTTCTTCCTGCATCGGGCAGAAAGTATGGAAAAGTGACGTTTGCCTTTGGTGCTATTTCTTTATTGAATAAGCTGCCTCCTTCCATAAAACTGATGTCGACGTTGGCATCATTGGATAAGTCGCTTAAATGATTTCTGTTAAAATATTTGCTGCCTGTTTTTTTGGTTATTTTATCTATATAATTGAACTTTGATTGGCGATACCTGCCGTTAATAGAATATATTATATTCCTTTTGTCTCGTTTTTTGTCCTTGGTTTCGTTACGTTTTGTTGCCTGTTGTGTCACTTTGGTAATATGGGCTACTCACCCCAAGATATTGTATAATTGATTGCCATTCACTCGTTTTACGTGTTGCTTGTTTGCGTGATCTAAATCTTTGTTTCCTAGTATTCATCGAGAGTCCCGTTACAGTTTTTAACTTGGATTGATTTTACTGATTGTAGGGTTTAACGCGCCGACGCAACGCAGGCGATGAGGTGCGCTGTAGTGGAGGGCTGCAGATTAATTTTGACCGCCTGGGTATCTTTAACGTGCGTCAATCTCTTACACACCGGCGTTTTTGCTTTTCACCTTCATCAGAAAAGCGGCCGCGGCGGCCGGGAGTTGAACCCGCGACATCGTGATCAGCAGTTCAACGATTTGGCCTCTGAACCACCGCGGCGGGTTTTTTAACTTGGAGGCCCTTGCATGTATAATATTACTGGTGTACTACTTTTTGGAATCACTAATAAACTGAAAGTAAAACTGAAACTGATACCTATCTGGCAGGGCGTTTCCCTTGGTTTAATCTTACACCAGATTATGCTGGCCTAAGCAAAACCAGCCAGGACGTTAGAAAGCGACGGTATTGGATACGCCCCAGTGAGTGCTTGTATCAGTTTTTATACGCTTGGTGTTGGCACCATTTGAACAGCGTGCTAGCCAGCAAGAGTGCCTTCGCAGTGCCAGCCGCGAATGTAAATGGATGTTTCAAGGGAAACGCACCGTAACAACTTTTACGGGCGACTTGTCTGACTACGAGCAAACTTCACATCCGCAGTAAAGACATGTACAAGCGACCTTGTCGAAGGGAGAGTATTAAGCTTACGTTTAGGGCGATGGTGCTTGTGGGGTGGATCCACATATTCTCATGTGGAATCTTGAAATGAAGTACGGCTGTTTGTAGGTATACTTGAATCTGAAGATACGGAATGGCACTGATGGAGACGATGGAAAAAAATGATCAGATTGAAGAATATACGTTTTTACGTCTGCTGTGGTGGCACCATCACACGGTTCATTTTCAGATTGTATTGTGGGCACCGCCTTTCCGCGCGATAAATTGCCGAATGTTCACAGTTCTTCCCATTATTGGGCTATAATCAAAATTTCGAAACCCATCTGTAGTCAGGGAGGGAGAAAATATTGCGATAGCGTGCGATAATAAGTTTGTAGCCAAGTAGAAACTTCAAAAAATATGAACTTACATGTCATCATGTGGCTCCTGCCCTAGGGACACTGAAGTGAATTTGTCAAGCTCCCGTTTTTGCTTGCACTACGTGGACTGGCTCAAATTAGCACACTTTTCATCGTTTATCCGGTTGACAAATCGGTAATTATTTTACAAAGTGCGAAAGAAGAAAAACTACCATGCGTGGTTTGCGGCGGCCGCACCAACTAAGCTGTGACGTTGGGAGGAGGGGCACCGTGATTGGACGATGCCCAAGGTTAGCAATCAAACAAGTTTCGGTTTCGGTTTCGGTTCTGTAAAACATAACCAATGGCGTTGTTGGATGGGCATTCTCAATATCTCAGTAATCATCGTACCGCGCTTCTGCCATGTTGGCGGCTGTAAAATGCACAAGATAAGCCTCCCAGGACGGCTTGTAGTCGTAGCATTCACTAGCCGAGACCTACGCAGTGCATGAACGCCCTCCGCGTAGCCGCAGACGCCCAAATGTCATGCGCTTTTCCCCCATATTTGGAACTTGCCTCCCTCATGCCTGTATCGTAAAAAGCGTGTTCGCACCAGGCCAAGGGTCTGTTCATTCTGGCCTGTGCCCACTGCCTGCAAGCAGTCGGTGCTTATGGCAACAGCACGCCAACGAGAACTCGCTAGCGCGCCAGTGCCAGGCTGCGCGAGTTTTGCGGACTAGTTCGTGCAGCAGTCAACGTTGCGGACTAAAAATAGGTGAACTCAGTATAGAAAACATCGGCGAAAAACGAAAAGTTACCTTATAAAAAAAAAAAACAAAATCGTACCCGCGGGGATTCCAGCTCGTGATGGGCAAAACACTCGCGTTGATATACATAGCGCTCCAGACCACACGGCCACGGGCGAGAGCGCTGCCAGCAAGGGAAATGTAAAGTATATAATGTATAACCAGTTTACACTTTTATTTAGTTTTAGTATTTCAAGCAGCTTAGGTGACCATTGTTGTATTGAGCTCGTGCAGTAAGCGTCCCCCGAGTTTCCACAATAGCTCACGTCTAGCAATTGCATTTCGTAGAGGGAAAAGCGTTCGCAGATGCGTAGTCGTGCTGCTGACCGCTGTGCTTGTTCGCCCAGCGCAAAAAAGTGCTTCCCGCACCCTAGTTTACGCTGTACGGTAAAAATATCAGTTGATTTTATTTCCTTAGTACCTATATTGACTCCGCTGACTCCTCTACCCCTTCAAGAGGCCTTATATTTTCCTACTGGCGTACCAGTCAGCGAAGCGTCACATGTGCGCTTGTGCAGCGCTTGTGTGAAGCGACCTTGACTTGGAGCTAGATACAGAGTACAAACTAACGAAGTAAAGAAAGGCACATTCTTCCATTCGCAAACGTGTTGTGGCTTAGTTTCAACTGATCGAGCGAATTGGCATGACCCGTCAGCGGCCGGCGGACTAATCGTTGGGCCGACTGACTCGGTCGCGGAAGGTCGGCAAGCTGTGCAGTAGCGCAGCCAATTGCCAGCTCCTATCCTGCTGACGTCACACGAAAACGCCAAAGAAAATGGGCGAGGGTGCAGAGAGGAGGACAGCATTTTCGAATTGATTTTTCTACTAAATAAATTCGCGTAAACGCGCTCAGAGTGGTCGAAACAGGGCCTAGGGACTCCGGATTGCAATTTGCGCTCGTAATCCCGCATTGTTTACAAATCACTTCAGTGTCCCTTTAAACGCACGCATGAAGCTACAATACAAAAACAACGTCTACAAATAAAGGATGCAATATCTTGACAAATGGTCGTTTAATGTTTCAAAAAGTAGAATAACCAGCGGCCCTTTAACTTTAGAATATTTCAGATATAATTTCACTGCTCGTTCTTCCACCGACCAGCATGGCCGCATAATCTCTTGCGATGCGCCTTAGAATGAGCGTTCTGAAGTCGTCTAATACAATCTAGAAGCAATGAATGCCTAGAATATTCTCAAGTATTGTTCCGTAAATGCTGCTCCAGCTGGCTAAATTAAGGCAAGGCCATCATGATGCTGATGGTTAGGTTTTTTGGCACAAGGCCGGTTAAGGGCAAAGAGCGCCAAGGAGGATTTGTTTCATGAGGATGAAGTGAGAGTAAATGTAAAACATTTAACGAAAATATAAGCGAAATGACATACTAGGCAATGAAGATGATTGGTGTAAAGGGCCAGGGTTTTAAGATGCATGGTATGTAATGAGGTGTAAAAATTTGACATCGCTAAGAAACATAAGAGTACGCTAGTGGGTGATTATAGGGTCCCGCGTGCGGTTCCAGGGTGGGAGGTCAACGGGAGAGGCCTTCGTCCTGCAGTGGACCTGAGCAGGCTGATGATGATGATGATGACGACGCTAGGGTGATGCGTCTAGGTGTAAACGTTTGTCAAACACGCCTTCAAGCACACATGCAGGACTCAGAGCGGTAGCTGTCCCCGGCAGTTAGCACAAGTAAGTGTAGTGTAGTAAGTAAATGTAGTATAGTGTCAGTTGGGTGGTCCTGTGCAGCGCACTTTGCACAGGTCGTTCTTCCACGGCAAGAATTAATACCGTGCCCGATTCGCTGGCACTTGAAACAGCGGTGCGGGTTTGGTATGTAGGGTCGGACATCACATCGGATGAAGCCTGCGTGGATGTGTTCAGGAAGTTTGGATCGGTTGATCGTCAAGATTGTGTGCTTCGTTGGGAGTATTGTATTGTCTCTTAGGGTAGTAATGCGCCTGACCGACGTAACACCCTGCTCCCTCAGGCCTTCAAGCAGGTCGGCATCAGTTTCGGTCAGCAAGTCTGGCTCAGATATCACACCCTGGGAGCTGTTCAGGCTCCGATGGGGTGTGACCCTGATGTCCAGATCGAGGATTCGGGTTTGGGCAAGGAGTTTGTCGGCCTGTTTTTCTGTGTTGACCTCAACAAGGCTTTCTCCCGTTTTGAGTTTTTTAGCCTTCTTTGTGCCTTCTTAGAACTTAGTTGCAAAAAAATGTAGGGTGTCTCGTGCCACGCGCGTGGTACGAGACGCGCCCCCTTCGGGTGACTGCTGCCACGCAGAAGTGACGTCAAGCTAAGCTAATCACGTGACTTCCTGTGACGTCACAAAATATACGTTATATTTTCGTCTTTTGATAACGCTTTTTTCTGCTAACGACGACGGCAGCGTGGTATTCACGTCTTGTGTCCAGATGTTCTCCGCCCGTGGTTCGAATGACAAGCTTCACGCATCGTTACGTCCTGATCTCCCTGTACAGCGGCTGCTTCATGGCGCTTTTTCTCGTTGGGAGGATTGCTTGTAATTATTTAGATGGGGTATTTTTCGTGAACTTGCTGTTGCACGCCTTGGTAAGCCCAACGCATTCTTTTCTGCACGCTACTTCGCCCCGATTTTTACATGCTCCTAGAAGTGTGATGTTGTCGTTTAATATTTTGTAGGCTTCATGTTGTCTTGCAGTTCGCGTGCCATCTGCACTACGCGCCTGAATTCGTTGTCTGCTTGTGCCTCGCTACTTCCCATGCCAAGACTTTTGTTCTGATTCTGGTGGCTCAATGACAAAACGTGGGGATCAGTATTTTACATCGCGTAGTGCCGTGGCTAACCAGGTAGCTGTCTTTGATGACATGACAATGCGAGCGACGCAGTGTCGGCTTGTGCACGAATCGAGTGTCGTCAGGTAGCGCATGGCATCATCGAACGCAATCCGTCCTCGCATGTAGCTTCTGCGATCTGTGTACGTGACGCTGCAAAATCCGTGCAGGGAGTGCAGCTTCACTTCCGTGGGTGGAGCCCAACTGCCCGTCCATGGACATCTGCTGAAGATACCACTGCAACCATTCGCTGACTGGCTGGCTTCTTGTGCACGGAGGTTCAAGCTCCAACTGTGCAAGCATGGGAGAAGTGCAGCCGATAAAATCGCCGTGTTGGCTAAGTTTGGAACTTCTGCGAAATAGTGCTTTGAGGCAGTGTGCATAAGGTAAACAAGTGACAGTTCAGTTATTGTTCATCTATGTTCAAATTTGTTGCTTCGAGTACCATTGTGCTTTTAACTTGGAAATTCCTAATGAAATGATGGGCAAGACTTAAGTGCTTGCGAAAGTTGTTGAATACGCACTAATCAGTGGTCTCTACAAGTTGGTGTAATAACCTGGACGGATACCTATAAAAATCATCGCATCTATCTTTTCACGATTTTTGCGAACTATATGTTCTCGGACTTTAAAATCCACCATTTCAGGTTACTGAACCATGAAAAGTGTTCTTTTTTCGATTATTCCCTCCCTTTCTTCATGCCCCTCTCCTTCCCCAACAGGGCATTCATGCCTCTTTCTGGTAATAAAGGCATTTCTCCTCCTTCTTTTACTTTGCTCCAGTGCCTTTTGCCTACTCTAACCTGGTTAGGCAACAAAACTTCCTCGTACATCTGCTTTGAGTGTGTATTTTGATAGCCTCCTTCCTTCTTTACTCTTGTGTTTGGCTTGGAATTAAACATAACTGGCCACGATACTTCCATTCACTCTCAACGGGATGTGCCAATGATGATGAGTACTTCTGTCGAAGGCTTGCAGTCTATCTACGAATTTCAAGTGGCTGTGACATCTACATATATGCCCATTCCAAGCACTTTACGGAATTGAAATTGACACTAATGCTTGTATTCGCAACTGGTTAAGAGTGCTTAAGCGTCTGCTGTCCAAGCCTTTGGGGTAGTGAACAGGAAGAGTTTCCAATACCGGGGGGATGCTTCACATGCTATTGCTTTTAAACTCCGCGCTGTGTGAACTGTTTCGAAAAATTTCTCAACTGAATAACTTAGTGGTAACGGGCATAAGAAAATTTCCCACACTTCGTTCACAAATGTGCAAGTATCATCAGAGGCCAGCTGCTAGAAAGCACATTCACAGGTTCTGTGTTGTGTGCCCATTAGCTGTTTTTTCCTCAAAAAACGGGCATTTAAACAATCCTTTAGGCCAACAGGCTTAAAAATAGTTTATCAAGTACAACTATGAAGAAATGGTTGGTGTCGAGCTTGACAGTGCCTGCTCCCTAGAGCCCTTCTTAATAGCTTGTTGTGCAAGAACTGGAGCCAAGGCCACCTGTGTGGATGTGAATGTATGTCGGTGTTTGTGAAAGTTGCAGTACAGCTGGAAGGTGTATGGATCATGGATGGCTTCAACAATAGAATGACTAGTGAACGTACTTCTGCTTGGGTATCAATGAGCAGCATGTGAGCATTGATGAGTGCTTTGCTGTTGACATTTCTGTTACACGAAAACCGGCCATGTTCAGGCATCCTAGCAAATATCCATGAAAAACACTGGAAAGAAACAGGACAAAAAGCTGCCAACGCGTGGAAACCATGTTCATCACGGCACCTGCCTAGCACTTCAGTACCGTTTATCAGCGCTGTTTTCCCCCCCAACTAGTAACCAACTATCCCAGCGTCGCACCTTAAGCCAGAAATCGCACTTGTTTGTCAATGGCAAGTGATCTGCAAAACTTCCATGGCTATGCAAAAAGTGAGTAGCTCTACTTTCTCTGCACAGTCTGTAGTGTGAAGCTCCCTTTCCAAACAAAATGCCAGGGTGTTTCTGGAAGATGCCTGCATTACAACAAAAAAGGACTACAAACATAGTGAGTTTGCGCAAATACACAAAACACACAAAAAAAAAACACGGACAGGCGCTACTTGTAGCGCCTGTCTGTGTCTTCTTTCTTGTGTGTTGTGTATTGTGGCCACTCACTAGGATTGTAGACCTCAACCAACACGCCCAGCAACACGTTCTCTTGAACAAAAAAAGGAATAAGCGAGTGATACTTTCTTGCACTACACTAGAGTCCTGCAGGAACGCCAAACCAGCAAGTTATCTTTTTGCTCGACTACAGAGCGCTACAGAGGAGCCAAGAAAAAGATTACTATTTGCTGCCACTAAGCTACGCTGCGAAGCCAAAACGTGTGGTGTCTGTCACTTCAGATTTGCTGCAAGACGGGCATGTGAATGTATTGCAGTAAAGCATTTATGTTCACGCCAAGATTTATGAACCAGGCTGGCGGGGTAACAAAATTATTGCGTGAGGTTACAACAAAATGTGTTATGAGAAATGATAGAATACTCTTTGCTATAAATAGCAATTAAAGGTATAAAATGATTTAACCACTAGTTCAGTGGATTGTAGGAAAATATTTGACTACACCTCAACAGCAACGTTTCAGACAGCTGCAGTTGTGAAATAGCAACGCATGGTTGGGGCCTGAATTCAGTAGGCATGCTCCAGCTGAGAATGTATAATTGCAGAGCACAACAATAATAAAGGCCTAGGGAAAAGGTGAGCTTTGTTGAGCTACCCCCAAAGTATTTGGTAGAGAGAATAGTTACAAAATAAGGAATCAATATGGGAAGCTTTATTTTCCCTGATTTAAGCCTCTCAGCACTGAGCTTCATGTTCCGCACGTAACACCATTGAATAATGTTACGCCTTCATTCACTCGGCCCAGCAGATTTTATGGTATAAGCCAGTTTGCATCGAACATAGGTAAATAAGAAAATATTACATAAGCAGTTCATTTATACGTGAAATAGAAACAGCAGGGTTTTTAAAACGAAGCTCGTAAGCGTGCTGAATGAAAGGGACGAATGAGGAGTTTATGTTGTTACTAATAACAAAGTTCAACCACCTTGTCCGAAACAAACTCCTTCCATGGAGGGACGGTGTGCAATTTTTTGAAGAAAAATTTGTAAATGCCCTGTACATGTACGTCAAAAGGTATTTTAACGCCCCAGCCGTGGACTGTGAGTCGCCAGCGCTTTTCTGCATGATCAAGGGCTGTTGTACAGGATCCACCTGCTCTTCTCACTTTGGTCACGATGTTTCTTAGTCACTGCATTCATGTGCTTGCTGAGGGAGCTAGAAAGCGAGGACGACAGTCGGCATCAACTATCAGCCGAGTTCCCTCAGGCTTGGAAAATTGATGGAGAGGCTAAACAATGTTTTCGAGATGCCTAACTGAGAGCTTTCACTTTTTTTGCAAAAGAACATCTAGGCAACCCTTCGAGAACTGTCCGAAATAACAAAAATTACTTTTGTGCACTCTAAATAGTTATTCCATGCATAGTGAATGTTTTCCATAAAAATCTATCAATAAAAACCTACCATTTGAACTTGCTTAATACTTAGCACAGACTCACTCCATTGGCGGTTTAGAACTTTTCTAAACAAACAAAAATTGTTTGTTTAGAAAAGTTCTAGCAGTTGAATCGCGTAAATTTGTACTACAAATAAAAAAATGTGTATTTCGTACTACACTATACAAAATATTGACAATTCCTATTGTTATGACGGCATTACGACGTTACGCGTGGCAGAAACCACCGCGAGGGGGCGTGTCTCGTACCATGCGCGTTGTACGAGGCGCTTCCAAAAATCTATCAGCAATCGAAAATTGGCGCAGCTTGTACTAGTAGTGCAAAGCTGAAGAAACAGCGGTGCTGGCTACCCCTCTCTCTACGTCGGAGACCCGGCTGTTGCACCTCACATTTATTTTCGAACTTGTCGCTGAAAGTTCTCAATAACTGGCACGCACGGATCGTTCCCTCCGCAGGCTTTCACATCTCCCCGAAAGTAGAACGCCTTAGCGCGTGGTAGAACCCGTGAACATTTCCAAAGCCAACGCCTGTGCTGCGAACCCAACGAGAATGCTGTCTGCACTGAATGTGAAAATTTGAAAAGAAACTTCGCACTCAATTGCTAGCAATAGCAATAGAGTAGACGCCCAGGCAAGCTTATACTTGAAATAACAGATATCAAAAGCAATGTTGAAGCACTATACGACGAATGATACAGAGGTGCTATCGTGCGCCTGCGCGCGCCGATTATATATGGTCCGGGGAAATGCCAACAAAGCGCGCGCTACGCAATGACAAGAGGTAGTGCCAGCACAAAAAAATTAAAGAAATCAGTTTTAGGGGAGTAACTGATTGACCTATTGTAGGGTTTAACGCGCCGACGCAACGCAGGCGATGAAGCCCGGTTAGTGGAGCGCTCCGGATTAATTTTGAACAGCTGGGGTTCTTTAAAGTGCGCCTAAATCTCGCACACACGGCGTTTTTGCTTTTCGCCTCCATTAGAAAAGTGGCCCCCGCGGCTGTGAATCGAACCGGCGGCCTCAAGCTGAGCAGCGCAACGCCTTAGCGACTGAGCCACCGTGGCGGGTCAGTTTAACGGGAGTAACACAACGCGGCAATGAAACAATTAAGGATGCATTTCTCGCATGGTCCTGGAACAAGCGTTCTATGGATGAGAGTTTTAAGGAAGAATTTCTGTCGAGATTAGATGAACAGGTATGGGCTTCATAAAAGGCACATATTACGGCACCGGAAATAGAAAAAGCCAGAAACGAGTTTTGTTCCGGCAAGACTTCCGGGCCAGATGGATTAAATGCGGAATTTTATACGGCATTTAAAATTCGAAACTGCAGATTCCTAATAACAGGCTGTTGATGAAGAGTAGGAATCACTGGTGCTGCAATTGTCTTCCGTGCAGACACACATTATTTGAATTCTTCAGTATGGAGTAACGGTGAAGCTTCTATTTGTTAAACCCTTTAGGTGGATCAGCGTAAGTAACGTCTATTATAAGATTTAAGTAAAGGTGGTGGCAGGAAGCCTGCAGTCAGTAATCCAGCAAATAGTTGGACTACCCCAGACGTGTGGTACAAGGACGCACAATAATCACCAATACACGCGTAGGTAGGGGCATCTTGGCGGGTTGTGATGGCTTTGAATTTCGGGTGGCAGTTTTGCGACTTGACTTAGACAAGGCATTAAATAAGCTGTCGTATGAAGTTATGACTATGACATTCGAACACGCAAGTCTTCCGACCATCGTACAGGAACGTCTCAAAACGGCGTATGCACACTGCATTAGAGGCATTGTTGTAAACAAGGAGTTAAGTGAAAGTATTGACCAAATGTCCTATGTTAGGCAAGGCTGTCTGATTCACAAGTGATTTTTGCATTATACCTAAAGCTGCTGTGTTTAAGTATAATTAAGTGCATTTACACTTCCTTCCAGCGATGTTGTGGTGGTGGCATATCCAGACAATATACCTATGTTTTGTGATGACCCATGTATAGTGCGCTTGGTGGGGATAGTCATGAACTCTCTCTCCGAAATGGCTGTCGCTGTTATCAATTGGAATAATACCTTGGGATTTTGCTCGAAAAATGGAACAACACAACAGCCATTTTTCAAAAAAGAAATGGTCTGAATCACCGAGCAGATAACGCAATGCGGCATTTGAGCACTATTGTGAAACTAGCCGTTGGGACGAAGAAAGAGAAAAGGTGATTGAGAAAGTGCACAGTGCAACGGACGAGATCTGGCAATGTTTTCCCGAGTAACTCTGTTTAATATTTTTTCACCGGGAAGTTGTGGTATGATTTGCAGATATTGAGTGTGTCCCGCGTCAGTATGCAAAAGCTGTACAGGGTATTCGCGGTGTTTATTTGGTCGTCTAGATAGGAGCGGACTAGCCAAACGAACTTATTTCGCTCGGTGGCGAGGGAAGGTCTAGGGCTGTGCCATTTATTTTTAGACGACTTGTGTCTATGTTTTTTATGTGTGTGATCAAAACGATCCATCTTTGCGCACGGTGGTAGAAGTCGGAATAAAAGCTAGCCTGCCCGAGTTTCCTGTATATGTCTTCTGTCTTGCTGTACGAGGATATTTTCGTGAAGCTGCTTTTTCGTTTGCATTTTTAAAGTACGTTTTTTTGATGAATATGTGTGATCCGTTACTTGGAAACAATCGTTGAAAGAACCACTTGACAATGTTCCCAATATCCAGCTGTGGAGTACAGTAGAAAAGACTTTTATTCGGCCGAAACTACTGGCCGAGCATGTCAACCGCTTGGGTGACCAGTGTGTACCAATCAATTTACTCTAAATTTAAGGCTTGTACGTTCTGAAAAGGCTGAATAAAATGGCTATAAAACCAGCAATGATATGTTCTTCCTTATGCACCAGAGCAGCACTCTACAGTTTGCAAGCTGGATAGCGGCGAAGGGCGTATTTGTGCCTTGGACCACGAACTGTGGGCTATATCAGGTCGCTGAACCCAGTTATTATATATTCATGATTGATGAAACCTTATCTTTCATTGGGATACACCACAATGAACACTCAAAAATAAATTACCGGTCACACCCAACGAAATCCGTTTCCTGCTCTCGCAAAATTACGGGGCGCACCATATGACTTCATCCATAGCTCTAGTCCTCCATAGTATAGGAAAACAAGAATTTCCGTGAATCGTTGAGATGTGACTGCGCGACCTGCGCGCTAGAATACGGGATTTGTATCGCACTCAGGCGCAACCACATGAGTGACTTCAAGTACTCAATAAGCTAGTTTTTCTTGAAAAATAATGTGAACACGTCGGTGGCAAACTCACTGACACATTATCTTATTGTTTACATTAATTACGTGCCTTGTGTCTAAGCAGGCAATAAAAAATCTTAATCAGAAAGATGCCAGTTTCACAACGCGAGAGGCCCAGGTTCGATTCCAAGTACGGGAAGCAATATTTTCCATACAAATGGCTGCAGTGGTTATCTATAGGCTGCTATCCCGGCATCCCTCCTGCCCTTGGGGTCCAGGTTGCTGGTGTTATCGCTTCGCCGAAACCCCGGCTTCAGGGAGGCCCTGGGTTCGATTCCCCAGACCTGGCAGAATACATTTTTATATTGAGGCTTCCAGATTGTCTTTTGTTGCGACCGACAAACCTCGGGCTAAACAGCTCTAGCGTTAAAAACTACGGGGACGCTTTGGACATTCTGAGCATATGAAGGCGAAAGCATAGTTAATACGACTCGATAAAACCTCCTATGATGGCTTTCACTGTTTTCTTCGTGCTTGGAAGCACTGCAAAAACTAAAGTTATCGTAAGCACGGAGCGGCACTGCGTGATTTACTGGTTAGAACTGATACGGCTTCCGTTTCTGCTTTGCTGTTGTGGCTTTGTTTTTAAAGTGGCTAAAGATTGCTTTCATTGCTGCGACAGAATCAAAGTCGGCCAATAGCCGCTACATGGCCAAAATGGCGTATGTCCAGTTATCGGAGAACGCCACATCACAAAATTCTCAAAGCAACGAATTCGAAAAGTAATAATGGTAGGTTATAACATGCTGCGCTGCTCCTGAACCTGATGGTGCGTGAGTAGAACATTCGCACACCAGCCGCGCATAACCCTGAATCCAGGGTTGCTGTAGAGGGGGATGAGGAAACTCTTTAATGAACCGGCGAAGTCAGCCAGACCAGCCGCCTCACTTTCTGTGCCGGATGTGGGTGAAAGTGACAAAAAATTGGCTTGCACGCCTAAATAAATACAGAAACACAAATGCACGCGACACGCCCAACGAAAATCAGGATAAAACAATCATATCCAGAATTTGCACAGTTCTGTCCAGTCAAGTGTAAGGAGAATTGGCGTGTGTCGCTCTACTTACTGCCGTATATCGCGGCATCAGGGCATGAACTAAAGGGAAGAAAAAGGGCGCATTAAGGGTGTAGCTGAACAGGCGGCAGTTCGAGGAATTCACACCAACATGCAAAGGAAGGAAGCAAAGAAAGCGGCGCGAATGCGATGTTGCAGAAAAGAAGTTACAAAGTATCACTACACTTTCGTGTCGTAAGCTTAGTTAAGTGGACCTAGGTAATTTTTTCTAATACGGGTGTCTAACGTAATATTTTCAGTGCTATATTAATTCATCTTTGCTGGGCTAATATATTTTTGTATAACCGACACGGGGGGAACATAATTTGTATCGTTCTCTTGTTATAATTTGATGACTGTTGTGCAAGATTGCTGCTTCCTCCTACATAGTTCTGTTGTACTTATGTACTACTCTCTATGCAAATCATCTATGCCCATCGACCTAAGTCTGGAAAAGAGGTCCACAGGATTGTAAATATATAGACCAAAACAAACAACGTTGGGCCAAAAGTACTTCGCCACTAGGCTCAGTGTCCGAGGTCACTACTAGCTCCATTGAAGCGACACTTGCAGTCAGTATAGAAAAAAACTATTGAAGCGAGATAATCTATTTAGGAGGTGGTCGCATATGGTACTTAAGTGTAAAAGACAGGGATCCACTACTGACATGTCATAATTGGCTTTAGAACTCTTGAGTGATGCATCCAGAAGTGGTAAATATGGACCAGAAATAAATTTAGTTGTAAATATTTCACCATAAGGTTGGCCCAATAATAATGTATTCAGTAGGTAGAATACTCTCGATTTCCGGTTAGAATCCACATTAGGGGAATCCAGATTACGTTATGTAAAGTATCACCCTCTGAATGTTCAAAAAATACATGACGGCAAGATTGATAGTTCTAGCTACAAACATGTTTTATGTATGGCGTCCTTACCCATTACTAGTATAAGTTGTTTACAATAGTCAGGTGGGACTTAAAACAGCGTCTTCGTTGGTAGAAATATAACAAAAAGGGCATCATCAGCCAAAAAATGGTTGTTGTATTTTAGAGTGGAGGGATACTGCTTAATGTAAACTGGCAACAGATGAATCCCTTAGATCGAGAAGAAGGGGGAAATGGGACATCAAATGACATGGGTTTTTATTCGTTGAATGAAGTTCCCAAACCTAAAATTAACTTTCACAGCAACGTCATCACGGCGCAGTTTGACAGGCTTCGCTAGTGTGTTCACTGTTCCCGCCATAGCTTGAACACCAGTGGCATTGCAGTATTAAACACTCCATGGCTACCAAAGCGCGTTGTTTTAAAAATGTGGAACATTTGCAGACGTTCAATTTTTTTAATTCTTAGATGCCATTTTTTCTAAAATGGTTAAACAAATGTTCGATTATTGCCGCGAGTTCGAACAGAACTATAAGCGGCGTTAACTTAGCGAAACGAGTCTTCTTGAAGGCTACCACGGCTTGGTATTCATATGCTGAGTAATTAGGGTATGTTTTTATGCTAAGTGGACACATTCTTTGCAATCACGGTCATTTATGAAATTGTTCATAGCATAGGCCTTGTTGATTACCAATGCGCAATTCGTGAATAACCTTAAAGAAGAGTTTTTTCTAAGTTGTGTATTATGTACATATGTCGTGCAGGGTCTTGAAAACAGAGAAGCGTCTACGTGTGCCATAGCTTGAACACAGGTGGCATTGCAGCATTAAACATTCCACGGCTATCAAAGCAGCGTTGTTTTGAAAATGTGTAACATTTGCAAGCGTTCAATAATTTAATTCTGAGATACCATTTTTATGCGAAATGATTATACAAATGCTTTATTATTACCCTGAATATGAACAGAACTATTCCACTACGAATCACTGTGAACAGAGTTGCTGTAGATCGTAGAATAGGGCGCATAAAATGTGACGTGCATACATTTTCATCAGGTGTTCAAACAGATCCGCACAAAGGCGCCAGCCCACTTGCCTTATGGACAACGTCAGCAAGTATTGGCCAGCGTTAGGAAAGGTGAGCAGTGAGTTACTCCCGTGGCAGTTGCTACACGCTCGAGGCAGCCAATTGCGTCAGGTCGCTTGGCTAGTGCAGTTTCTATCCGGGTGCTGTAGCCAATTGCGGTCGACTGCATGTGGCTAGGAGAGTTGCTATACACTCTTGGTAGCCAATGGTATACTACTACGCAGTTAATGCAGTTTCTAACGGCGCGCGGCAGCCAGTCATTTTCTGCTTAGCAACAAGAGAACCTTTCGCATTGGTGGAAAACTGCTCGCATAAACAAACTCACGCTCGCTGCCTACCAAGCTTGACTATGCATAAAAGGGCCCCCCGAAAGACCCAAGAGTCATTCTTGTACCGAAAACGGTGTTGCTTCATTTGGACCACTCGCAGCATCGCACACGAAACTTTTTTCTCCCAGCACTACCGTTTCCATCAAGGTAAGCCAGAAAATTACGAAAAACACGACTAGATGAGGTTCAGTCTCGGGTCGCATCATCATATCGATGGAGAAGGGCATTCCTCTTCAAACCTTATATACTTCATGGAAAAGGGATAAAAACCTACTCTCTTTCATTAACCCGAAATCTCCGCCTGATTATTTCAATTAAACATTGAAAATATATCAACAAATTTGCAAATCGCCATCAGCTTCAGCCTTGACAATAGACCCAACCACTCCTGATGCACTTTTCAATGTACAGAAGGGGGCACTCTCTACAGACCATGCAAGCAATTCGAACTTATTTTTCTTGATGCCAGCTTCTCCGAAAAAATGGTTAGGCCAAACAATAAGCAGCAAGACTACACTTCTGGTTAACTCATCTACAGCGGAATGTATACTGCGAGACTACTCAGCTCCGGTGCTACGTCATCACCTCATTTTATGTAATCATGGCAATGCGCAAAAAATAAGGCAAGACATGTTGACCAGATTTCGCTAAAGTGGTGGCCTCGGACAGCCGTAATAGCCTCGCAAAGTTTATTCCAACGCAACCCATTCCGCTGAACAGGTCCTCAAAGGAGTTCCTTCGGTGGACGAGTCATTGCCTAAACGCGTTAGATTCGCAGCGCAATTTGCCAACATTAAAATTTTTAGGCTCTAAACTTTGTTATTCAGGATTAAAGCAAGTCACACGAGAGCCATAACAACTATTTTATGCATAGGATGTCGCCAACAATATAGGTTTAATTACGGGCATCAAATGCCTCGAAATTTAATGAAACTTCAGATACTGTAAAGAGGTGTGGAGCACAGAGTAAACCAAATCGGTATCCTATAGTAAAGCGAGTCATAATCACGGTGCTGTTTCAGAGTACTCCGCCTAAGAAGTACCTCGTCACGCTTTTTTGTGTCATGTCATAAAGTAACGTAGAAAACCGCGTTATTTGGTGCAGCGCTTGTCCTGTGTTATCCTCCCATTTGTCCCATGATCTGCGCGCTGCGGAGATGAATGACATCAAGGTCATCCACAAGCCTATGTAGCCAACTGGGCGGTGCGTCATTGTAAGAACGCCTTCCCAGCATATGTATAGGCTTACCAAAGATCATTCTCCATCTCAAAATACTCTAAAAAACACCGACATACATAGAAAATGACCATTCATTACACCAAGCCCAAGTAGGATCATGACGACTCTTAGAAGCAACCAGACGTGTGGCTTACACGTCGACAACGAAATAGCTTCTTCAAATAGTCAGTATGTGTATATTGTAAGTTTTATTCTGAGAAAATAAGGCTTTTTAAGTCAACTTACCTAAAAAGGGAATTACTGCATTCTTGAGACAGCACTGGATGAGGGAAAGTCCCTCTTGCGAGACAAAAAATTACCGGTAATTTAGTTATGTCAATATACACTGCATAAAAACTTGACATGTCTTGTCCTTCGGGGAAACAGATTCTATTATGGGTAAATTTGACAATTTGACAAGAACGGCAGCATTTCCCTACACGCACCCTACGAGGTGCTAACCGCCAATATTTTGCGGAAATCCTGGCAACACGGCGCGCTTTACCACGCCGAGCCATGTATCCGCCCGGATGTCCTCTAGTTTGCTTGCAACAGAAGTAATCCCTGTGGCAAGAAACAGAAGCCAGCATTAAGGGCAAGCAGGCCACTTGTGGATGCTGACAGTGCTAAAGGACCTTGTTCTCATAGTGCGCCCTTTAGCTCAACTCTGCTCGCAATGAATGGAGTCAGCAGAATAGAAACAGGTACACAGCAAAGGACACACAACATCCACATAGACCACCGCAAAGGAGAGCCCCCAGCTGTGCTTGTCTGTTCTTTTCTGTTTGTCCTGTTCTCTCACGCTGGTTCTATTCAGGGTGTCTTTCCAACTAGCTACCCAACTTGACACCCTCCTCCCTTCGTCTCCCAAGCAATTAGGGCATATACTCCTAGTCGCATGCTTTCCGGTGCGCGAACGCAATCATACGTTAGAGATTTTCACCATTTTTAGTGGGGTATTAGGACTAGTAGCTTGATCATTTGAAAGCAACCTTCTTGCACACTGAGATCTTGACCGCTGTCTGTAGTGATTGCGAGAGAACTTGCGTATATGCTAGTCCGCCCGCTCTGAGGAGCGGGTATTTTACTGACCTGAGACGGACGATCACAATTTGAGAGGAGCAGTTTCGCTAGAAACGCATCCCAATGCAGATTCAGCCAGGCTGGCGCAGTGCTAAGGTCGGCGCTAGTAAGCCTAAAGTGTTGGGTGCTGTAAGTGTAGTAAGTGTTGGATGCCATGCACGTTTCTAGAAGTTGTCTAAGGTATTTGAGGCCAAATAGCGACGCTCAATAATCTGGTTAGGAGCGTTTCTGTGGCACGTTCTGGTTGCCCTTTATGTACAAAGTTCCGTGTTCTTATTTATCTTGTTCGTGTACAGTTGTAATGACAGTGGTATTTCTGCCACATAACTGTAGTAAGACGCTTGCACAGGCTTGTAGTACACTACATGTGCTCATTTAGAAAAAATTACTGTGGTATAAAGTGTTAATTCTAATTTATATATTTATAACTGGTGACCCCTTCTCACAGTTTGATAATAAATAATTCCAAACTGTTGCAGTCTGCCGGAATGATAGAAGGGGTGAAGGTATCTTCTTATACGTAAGGAACAGCTGGTTATGTGACCGCATTGATGTGGGCTTTATGCGAGACTTAGATGTTGGCTGTATTGATAACAAAGGCTAACGAAGAATATCTGATATGTGGTGCGTACAGGTATACCCTGAAAATAACCATTTTTTTAACCGAGCTGTTTATATTTCTAGGGAAGTATAGCGCTTCAAAACAAGATAGGCTGACCGTTGATTTCAAAATAGGTTTAAAAGTGACAAAGAAATCAGCAAGAGGTGACTATCTACCTTTGTTTGCCAATTATGGAATGGAAAACAATGAGTGAGTTAGTTAAATACTTTATTAAGGACGAGAGGCCATGAAGCCCTGTGGGGAAGTGAGGATGGCGGAGGGGGAGCAGAAAGGGAGAGGTCACAATTCATCACAATTCACACAGTGTACACACTTCTAGTTTTAAGGTCCTATTCACAAGATGCACATTTCACTCTGTCTGTGGCACCAAAATGCACAGTTTGCATTGTTGACATTGGTCGTGGATGGGAATGGCCAGTCCGGGAAAGTCTGTCAGACCGCTATACCAGCTTGTACAGACCGTTTTCAAGCGCGTACTGGGTAATTATTTCTAGAGTAGCCAATCTGCTTGGAGAGAGGTAGTTGGTTACACGAGAAAGGAACTACTTGTTTTTGCACTTAGCACAACATCAATCGGCCACATCTCTACCACAATGTCTAATAGACGTGGGCTTGGATGCGGTAGTAAACAAAAATGACTGACCACTATTTCGTAGTCTCGACACTACTATGTGAAGCAGTCTCAAGTGCGCAACTGGTTCCCGAACATACGAATGTAATGACTGTAATCAGTAACGGGGAAGTCAATAAACAAATGAGGTCTTTTATTTGGAATTCGCTCATTACTCGTGAACATAACAAAGCTTACGAGCTAGCCGTTGAGAACTTTAAAGAAATATACGGAAAGGCAGAACAGATTAAAGCAAGGAAAGCGTATCACCCCTTGGATAGATGAGATAATACAACTCTACTACCTTAAAAGCAAACTTTTAAGTTAAATATCCTACCAAAATGTCATCACAATCCTAATCATGTCACCGTAAGACTAAAATTTGAAGGGTTGGGGAATGAAGTTACAGCAAGAAATTTGCAGTAATTTCGAGGATTGTCTACTAGTGCGCGGCATTTTTATGCCGCTTGTCCTGAGAGCGAGTTCTTAAACAACCAAATTTTTCGTTTTTCTAAATTTGGTCCTCATTATCATCTATTAGGCTATAATAATGACTACCGGTGAAACCACCGCAAAATATTCATTATTTTGGAAATGCAGGGCGTTACACGGTTCGCCATTGTGCATTTTCTTTTATATTGTTGCTATTTTTTGGTTTCTCCAAATTCTGTTAGGCCAATTATATATCTCCATTTACGCTATGATAACTGGCATTTATGTGGAAATGCAGGGCATTACCCAGTTCATCATTTGCCGTAGTTTTTATATTGTTATTTCTCTTTGTTTTTCAAGTTTTTGTTTTCGACCAGTTATCTTCCTTTCGGCTAATAAAACCATGACGGGTGGAAGTTCGGTGTAATCTGCATTATTGTGGAAATGCCGGGCGTTACATGGTTGGTCATCTTCCGTATTCTTTAAATTTGTCTTATTTTTAGTTTTTCAGAAGTCGGTTGTACTAATTACCTCCATTTACGCTTATTATGATTAGAGGTGGAACGTCTGTGAAATGTGCATTTATTTGGAGATGGCGTACACCGTTCGCCGTTTTTGGTAATTTTTAAAGCAAAGCTTTCTACCTAACCGGTCAACAGTTCTTTCGTGGCGGACGGTACAAGAAACTACGCGGCTGGGGATGGGAAGGGCGCTTTTTACTCACGGAGCACACTGTAGATGGCGCGGCGATAGGGCGCTATTACGCAGCGTTCCCCGCAAGCAGGTAACTGCTCGCAGCGGTGGGCCGGTCGGTGGGACGTCGATATAGCGCATGCCGCAATCCTTCGATCGCTCCGAGCGCCTTTGGCAGGCCCAGGAGCGCCATGTTGAACAAAAGGGGTGACAAGACGGATTCCTGGGGGGTCCCCAGGCTTCCCAGTTTCACGGGAGGGGATACCTCTTCCCCCACTTTGATTCTCGCCTGGCAGTCAGTGAAGAAGTCCTGTACATAATAGTATTCCCGTTCTCTGCATCCGGTGCCGTGGAGGTTCGATAGGACGCTGGCATGAAAGACGTTATCAAATGCGCCCTTGAGGTCAAGCGCCAAAATGGGTCGGGGCGAATGTCTCGTGGCCTGCTTCCTGGCCTCATCTTTTATTTGTAGCAACACGTCCTGTGTTCCGAGGCGCTTTCGAAATCCAAACATGGTATCCGGCATCTGATTGGTGGTTTCTAGATGCTTTTGCGGCGTATTTAGCACCATCCGCTCCATCACTTTACCCACACAAGATGTGAGGAAAATAGGCCTTAGATTTTCAATGTGCGGGGACTTTCAGGGCTTGCGTATGAATCTGATCTCCATCTCGCTCTGGACGACTAAAGCAGGCTCTTTAGGATGGATCCAAGCCACTCTGCAGGCAGCCGCAGATGTTCTGGACAAATGCGCCAAAGGGTGCAGCCTTAGATGCTCCCCAGCTAAATCAGCACTGGTGATAATCCGGGCAAAGGTGCAAGAAACAAAAAGAGAACATACAAGTCAGCCTAGAGGGTGAAGACATCCTCCCATGCCCCAGCACAAACATTCTCAGATTAGTCATCTAGGCCGACAACAGGGCATCTATACCCATTGCAAAACTAAAGCGCACATCAGAACAAATCCTTCATATGCTTCGACGGGTGGCATCAAGAACACGAGGCCTCACGGAGAGGGACACACTTAGGCTCTTCCAAGCCTTTGTGGGAACCAGTATCACGTATGTAGCACCTTATCTCCTCCTGAACAAAGCGGACGCACAGGATCTGGATGTCATCATTACAGCGCTTTGTCTGTCAATCTTTCTTGCGTCCTGTTAAAGCGCTGTTTGTCGTCAAGTACGTACCAACAAGCCCGCACTACCACGCTTTTTCAGATCATCCGCAAAGCCGTCAAGCAAGCTATTGGAGTTCCTATGAGCGCATCTAAATGCAAGCTCTTAAAAATGGGCTTCCATAACTCGGTTGACGCGCTCATTGAGTCCCATCTCGCCAATCAGAAACAAAGGCTGAGTCAAACAAAAGCGGCTAGACACATCTTGCAGAAAATCGGCTGGAAGGCGACGCCATCTGAGGACAGAGACCAGCTGCCAGATGAATGGCTGGAAGCCATCAAAGCCAAGCCCATCCCCAAAAACATGAACCCAGCGTAGCACGGTGGTAGGCGGGAGGCAAGAGCTCGTGCTCTAAACAGGCTTCTCGCAAAAGAAGAAGGGGCTATCTACACGGACGCCTTCATTAATGACGGTACGAATCGGTCAACAGCAACGGCTACAACCACGAAAGAGCTGCTGACGTGCGCATCCGCTGTAGTTAAGAGCATTGAAGAGGCAGAGGAGCTGGTGATTGCTCTGGCCCTTACTCTAATGGACAAGAACAATGTTGTCACGGATTCCGAGCAAGCCTACAGACGCTCCCAGTACGGCTGGGTGTCCCTTTTGGCCCTCCAAGTGCTCAAGGAGAAAAAACCTCCGAAGGAAACAGTAGAATTAGTGTGGGTACCGGCCCATTCTGCGGTGGAGGGTAACGAGTTTGCCCACCAGCAGGCCCGAGCACTGACTTACCGGGCCACTTCCGCAGTAGAGGCAAAAAACCGATGATTACGTACCTAAAGGGAAATAACCACTAATTACAGACACGACAGGAGGAAGCTCCCAGCATCACAAAAAAGCCCTCACGAAGGAACAGCAAACTATATACCGGCAAATCCAGACAGAGTCAATTCCGAAACCCCGTCTACTCAACCGCATGTTCCCAAACCAATTTGAAGAAGCTTGCCCAATTCTTAAAAACTAGGCACTCTCCCGCACATGGTAGGAGAGTGTAGGCTTAGCCCGAAGCATCCGCCCCCCTTACTTGAGCCTCACCCCACTAACCCCACCTTGTCCTTTAACGAGAGATGGAGGATCCTGCTGACTAGCCTAGCGAGTTCACAATGAACGCCTCCTAAATAAAGTTTCTCCTTCCTCCTCATCGGTGGGACGGCTTTGTCGTCTACTTTAGTGACAGTTGTTTTGGGCCTGTTTTGGCGATGCTTCGGATCCACTGCTCTCTTTCTTTGCACGGCTTGATTAACTTTTTCGAGAGCACCTACTGGGTAACCAAGACCCGACGGAATTAAGTGAGTGCACGGCAAAAACGCATTAAGGATTGGTTTGCAGGGCGGGAAAAGCAAATGTAGAGACCCCATACCGGCATATGGGCACTAGACAAACGCTACCTTTTGCGTACGGCTTGCCCCGAATGGGGCTCCGTTTTCTAAATTGGTGAATACAAAGTCCGTTGTGTTTTAAGAGGCATTACGAAACGCTAAAAGAGCAACTGGATCTGATAAAGAGCTATTACAAAAGGTTTCTCAGCTTTCTCACAATTCTCAAACTTACTAATCTAAATGGGAATCACTAAGCTCCCATACCAAATTGTTTCGGTTATTGCACTTGTGTCGCGCGGTGTGTAGCCCCGAGCTTGGACATCAGGATGGCTAGGTTCGGTTCTCTCCCCCTTCGAAAGACGCTTCTCTCCGTTTTCTTTCCGCCGACGCAGAGCCGGGCTACAGCGGCGGCGTCTACCGCTCTAGCCCGGCCGTGGGCGACGCTGATGCGGCGTTCGGGACGCCACCCCCGCGAATTCCAATTAACGGCTGGCCGAATCTCTGGTTTGACTCTTTGTAGACCAACGTGTGTGAATTGAAGTGACGTCGCTCGGAGAGTTGTGGTGGATGTCGTTTAAGCTTTGCTTTCCAACTACCTTCACAACGTGGATTGGAGCCAATTTTTCATATTATTTTTCTTATCTTCAGTTTTCCAATATAATGTCCGACTATTTGTGCTATTTGGAGATTCCGGGTGGAACTTCCGCGATCTATTCATTTTTGTGGAAATGCAAGGTTTTACATGGTCCTGGCTGGGAGGGTGCTAGGCAAAGAATGCTACGCAATAAAATTTGACTGGTCCCCACAGGGGGACCTTGTCTACTCAAGGTGATGGTTGTGGCGACACTGCGGACCCCTAGCCCATCTGGGTTGGACCCACCCACCCCCTAGACTGTGCGTCGCTTTGTCGTGTTTGGGGAAATGGGAATTTTAGTGGTGGAGCGAAAGTCGAGGTTGCTTTGGACCTTCACAGCCCCCTGCCCTGGCAGCGGCAACACGCCACTTTAGCCCCCGCTTCTCGTAGACAGTGCCTCCAGTCTGACCCGACCTGGGGCCAATCAGCCAGTCGCCTTTTTCTGTCCTCTTCTTCACTCTGTCCCTTTCCTAACTCTGTCATGTGGTCTTTCCTCTTCCACATTTATACATTCTTCTCCAGGCGGTTAGGGTTAACCCTGTGCGAGGACATCACCCTAGATTCCAACCATAGGGTTACAGTGGCGTGGTACAGTTAACGTCTGCTTCAAAGCCACGTTCCCTTGTTGGGCTCGGTGGTGGGAGACTGGCCTTGCCACCGAATCGATTTCATGTTCTATGGCTATCTTATCAATTCCCACAAAACACCCTGATCGACCTCCTAAAAGGGGTCGCACCGAAGCACTTCACGCCCAACCACCTCAGGCAGCTTTCAGCAAATACCTAGTTGTACACTCGACCGACGAAAAATATACCACCGACCTGTCAGTCTTCTTCATTGCCAAATGTATTGAAAACATTGTTGGGAAAGACTAAAATGCCAAAAAGGTGCCCTCTGGGGACCTCCTTGTTGAAGTTATGCGAAAAAACCAAAGCGACAACCTCCTAAAGCAAGGAAAAATGGCAAAACCTGACCATCACCGTTACGCCACACCGCACGGTAAACACTGTCCAAGGTGTTATCTCTTACAAACCCGCCGCGGTGGCTCAGTGGCTAAGGCGTTGTGCTGCTGAGCACGAGGTCGCGCGTTCGATTCCCGGCCGCGGCGTCCGCTTTTCTGATGGAGGCGAAAAACAAAAACGCCCGTGTGTACGAGATTTCGGTGCTCGTTAAAGATCCCCAGGTGGTCAAAATTAATCCGGAGCCCTCCACTACGGCGCGCCTCATCACCTGCGTTGCGTTGGCGCGTTAAACCCTACAATCAATCAAATCAATCAATCTCTTACAAAGAACTCCTCCATAAAACAAATGATGATTTCCTTGAAGGACTGCATGACCAAGTGTTTTTGGCATCCTTAGAATAGAGATGGAACAGAGATAAAGACCGAACACATCATCCTAACATTTGCTAGCTTTACCCTGCCCGAGACAGTGAAGGCAGCTTTTATTAGCTGTCGTGTACGCACCTACATTCCAAACCCGAGGACGGTCATGGAACTCTAGCTTGCAGTTGCAAGCTCACCTGCGCGAAATGTGGCGAAAATGATCACTCTTCTGACGAGTGCAAAAACACAATCATGAAATGTCTGAACTGCAGTGGCTCACGTACGCTGCCTACTCATGATCGTGCCCATCTTTCAAGAAAGAAATAGATGTCATTCAGATCAAAGTAACCGAAAATATCAGTTTTCCTGAAGCCTGCCAATAACATAAGATGTTTGAGCTGCATTCTATGCAGACGCCGCCCGCCGGCGGTTGGGGCGACGTTTGGTTAGTACTGCGACACAATGCAGCAATCGCAGTAGCCCTTGCAAGTCGGCCAACACCCTCAATCGTATTTTTTTATTCAAAAACGGCTATTAAAAATTATGCTGCGGGTACCATCTCACCCCAGGCCCTAAAGCTTCTCCACCAAAACCAACCTACTACCCAAGTTGAGCTGATTTGGACTCCTGCCCACACTGGGCTTGGGGGTAACGAGGTGGCACAAACGATAGCCCGAGCACTCACCTCCCGGGCGTGCGCCACCTCCGTGGCCTCTCACGGAGCCAGATCAGCCCGAGATAGCCTATTGAGCTACAACGAAATAACTACTCATTACCGCCTTTCTCGCCTCAAATACCCACCGACCCACTCCTCACTGACGTACACAGAAGAACCACTATGGAGGCTCGCACAGACCGAATCCCTTCCCAATAGGGCCGTCCTCCATCACATACACCCCTCAGTTTATCCCTCTCCCTTTTGCCCACTATGCGGAGACAAGGCCACGGTGCAACATCACATGTGGGCCTGTCCATATGATCCCCTCCCTCAAATCAATTCCTCAGAGCACTGGGAGGCAGCGCTGAGCTGCTCTGACCCGGAGAGACAGAAGATCATCATAGCCCGGGCTACGAAGGTCGCCGCAGAGCTCCGGCTGCCAGCCACCTCCCTCGCTTAGAGGTCCTTTTAATAAAGTGCTTCTCTCTCTCTCTCTCTCTCTCTCTTAGCTGATGTGTCGCTGTCATAAACTCCCTCCGAACAGCCACCAGCTTCTCCCTCTACAGCAGAAGCCATGGTGGTTCTTCCTGCTGCTGGGCTGCCATGCACAGCCGAGCACCTCACGGCAACTTCTACGGAGCCCGTGGAGAACGTAGGGATGGGTGCTGTTAGGACTGGTCAGGCCTCTTCCAGTCGATCTCCATTGGCCCGCACGACACCCGAGGGTATTGAGACCATAAACACAGGGGGCCGTATACACGTGCTCCTTCCTTTCCCACACCGCAGGTTCCAACCAAGAAGCCTGAGGCCACCTCAGGAACCAATCCATGAGGTGGATGTCGGAAGGACACCATTTCGGTGCCGCTTGAATTTTCAGACGAGGACACGGACACTTCGGCATCTCAAACTGCCCAGCAGGCGCAAAATGAGTACCGCAGTACTTTTGACCGTGGGAAAAAGTACCTCCTCGTATTACAGACCCTAAACAAGACTCACAGACATGAACCAAAATAGGCAACTTCACAACTGCGTTTTAAATGCAGAGCATTTCAGTAACTCACGATGTCACCCGCGTTGACGTCCGTAGTCCACACCGCACCCCTCCCTACTACATATAAAAAAATACTATCCGGCGCCCGGTTTCGATCCCTCGACCCTGCGGGCGGAACGCAATGCACATGGTGCTCTACCCACTGCGCCACAAAGCCGACACAGAATGGGAGGCTTCGAACGCGCCTTATATCCTTGACTCATTCAAATTACTGCTGACGAGCGCTCTCTCGTCAGCAGTTGCCACAAGTGCAACAACATTAACGTAACGCAAACTACTTAACGTCCTGCGCCCCCGGAATGCTCTGCATTTGATCGTGCCCCTCGCGAGGGGGATGTTTCACTGCGTCTTCTCTCCGTCGCGGAACCCATGGCGCCATCTGGCGGAGGCGCGGCACAACTCGTAGCACTTTCTTTGAAAAAGCGCCTCGAAAGCGCGGCAAATGTTAAATAGGGATGACGTGCTTTTTGGCAGAACCACAAGGTGGGGGCATATTTTGAGACCCAGTGGATGCCAGTAGCGAAAATGTGGGTGCAGTTTCAGCGAAACAAGTTTGCTGTTGTCATCACAACTAACAATGGCACTGAGACACGCAACAGACTCCTCAAGGAGTACTACCTGAAATGGAGCCGCGGCAAAAGGAGCTTGTCAAGCCTGATCACCACGGTGGTAAAACTGTTCCTGCCAGAACGACAGAGCGTCTTCATCCAGAAGAACGTAGAAAGATCCTCCTCGTTCCGCATCTACCATGAATATGTGCCAATCTACCCGCACAATAAACCTCCGAAAGTTATCAAGCACATCATGGCTCTTATAGACATGGCAGAAGAATATGAGCTGGAGGACGTGGCCAAGTCAGCATGCGGCAGCATTTTTCGTGTAAAGTCTAGCACAGCGGATGTTCCTTACACTGTTGAGTTAAACATTCCATGCTGCACATGTCAGGATTTCATGAGGCACAAGCTGCCATGCAAGCACTTCGCTATTTTTCGGTTCTTTAGTGAATGGTCATTTGCAAGGCTACCTAAACAGTACACCGCAGGGCCATTGCTAAGTCTTCACAGAGACATTCCTGCTGCACCAAGTGACTGGGACACACCATGTACGTCTGTTGCTGGCATGAACTGTGATGCAACAGACGCAGCGCCAACTGTAGCAGGGCTTCCAAAAACGGTGCGGGAAACCATCAAGAAGACCCTACGCTTACTAACTGATGCACTACACCGGATCGCCAGTGTTATCACGTACTGCAAAGATGAAGACAAGAAAGGGGAAGCCTACCAACACCTTCAGCAGGCATATGAGATCCTCCCCAGTGAACCACAGACGTCCATCGAACATCCGTTGGACATCCGGTGTCGGACATTTGGACGTCCGTCAGACATCCGCAGAAAGCCAGCGGACGTTTTACAGACGTCCGTGGGATGGTCCGACGCAAAGTAATTGCTCATCCTACGAACGTCCGACAGGCGTCCCAGCCGGATTTCCCGACATCCGGCGGATGTTCAAAATCGGATATTTCCAAACCGAGATGTACAGGGGACGTCCAGGGGATAACAAAATGCGGATATTGGATGTCCGCCAGACGTCCGCTTCTAGTCCAAAATTTTTCGAATCAGGGGGAACCTGTACTTGCTGTAAGCCTCAGTGCCTTATTGATAACATGCCATGAAGCACTACTCCAGCTTTAAGAATACTTGATACAAAAGCCCCTTCTGTACCTTGTTTTGGCACAACGCTAATTATAAATGCTTGCACCATGCACTCTGTGGATAGACAACTCCACACCCTATTCATGTCTTTCCAAGAGCACGAACAGTGATGTTACAGAAGTATAATACAGTGGAATGTTGCAAGCTTATCGTCACGACTTTTCAATAAGGACTATGCATACACTTCGGGCTTTGTGTCAGCATAAATATGAATAAGTTGTAGTAGGCAGTTACAAACTCGGTGAACAGGATGCTTCAACATGACAGCCCGCAGTGTACACATGGTTCCGTATTGAAAAGCGGTTAGGATAATAAGCTCGCAACTTTCCACTGTATTATGCTACTGCAAACATCACTGCTCCCACTCTTGCCAAGAAAAATATGAATAGGGTGTGGAGTTGTCGGCCCACACAGTGCATGGTACAAGCATTTATAATTAAGGTTTTGTCAAAACAAGCTACAGAAGGGGCTTTTGTATCGAGTATTCTTAAAGCTGGAGCAGTGCTTCAAGGCATGTTATCAATAAAGCGCTGAAATTTACAGCAAGTACAGATTCTCAAATTTATTATAGGAAACTGAAACCTACACTACTCAGCTTGATGAATCTATACCGAGTATGTTTGGGATATTTCCATTAAATTTGTAAGACAAAACTTCCAATAATGCACGTTAAAGAACAAACAGTTAGCTTGAAAAAGTGAAGTATTTTGCTGAATGCAATAGATCTGAAATATGCTGAATGAAATAGATCTAGCACACTGCAGATTACATGTTGCAAAGTATGGCATGCAAACTAGATGAAATGAAGTCGCAAAGCTTGAAAATTCTTTATTTAACACTGTATAACCTCCAATGTAAGTACATCCTTTCACGTGCCCATCGTGCTTCATGCCAGGAACATCTTTGCTCAAAATTTTCCCCAACTCCTCGGTCAGCACCTGCAAAATCAAAAGCAACAATTTCATGTTTTTGTCCTATGTGAACTATTTTGGTTGGCTCGACTCTACAGCTAATGTAGTGGCATGCCAACAAATACAAATGATGTTTGAAGTACTTTTGACTGCACCCTTCAAAAAAATTTTACGAGGCATTGGGGATTCTTTGCTGTTGTGGTTTTATGTCGGAACATGCTTCTGTCATCACTTCATGGCGAACTAAATTTTTGACTCTTGAAAACCTCTACAAAGCCAAATGATAGCTGAAACTGGTAGGATTCGCAGTGCTTCGCTAGATTCCCTCGATCTCACTGACAAGCTGTACTGTCTTGCGCACTAGCATAAGCAGTTTGCGGATAGGGTACTGCAGAACAAATGCCTCGCCTAATTTAAAAAAAAGAAAAACTGCATACCTCGGTTGCATCGAGCAAAGCTGTTCTATGCCCGCCTAATATTCTACAATATAAACATACGTTTTCACCAACGCGCTTTGACGGCATCTATCAATTATGAGGTGTGCGCGCCGTAGTGGAGGCCGCCGGATAAATTTTGACCGCCTAGGTATCCTTAACGTGCGCCTAAATGCCGTACACACGGGCGCTTTCTTTTCGCCTGCATCACAAAAGCGGCCGCCGAAGCCGAAAATCGAACCCGCGTGCTTGGGCTCAGCAGCACTACGCCCTAGCCACCGAACCACCGCGGCGGGTATTGACGGATACGTGCGTCTACAAGCGCATACAGCAAGCACGGTTAATATATTAGTACACGCTTCATGCTCGCGTCAGCAAAATGCATTTACTTCGCCGCGTTCGCCGGCATAAGCCACACTATAGGGCACCTCGGCGTAAACACTACGGCCGCGTCCTCTCTTCTAGGGTCGTGAAATCACCCACCTAAAACGCACAGTACGGCTTTTTACACGTTTCGCAACACCGTGCCTACATTTCAACTCAAGGCCAATGCATAACGCATCTCCTCAACGAGCTCATACAGTAAAAATTGTTACAACCCTTTCCGTAAACTTGAGTGGACGTAAAAGTAGCCACTGCGCACACCACGTCGTAGGTAGCGCCGGGCTGAATGCGAACGCCGGCACACTCAACGACTGTGTCTTTCAACGAGAGCACGTGCACGCACCGCTAATAGCTTTACGGAAACGGTATAGCTAATTTATCGCGCTTATGTTTGCGAAGAAAAGATGATTCCCTGAGCGCGTTGGCACTGTCATTCAAAACGCGCTAAGCCAGTTATGCCTAACTTCGGCACAGCGTACGGCGTTTGCAGTACACGGAAAGCTAAAGACGATTTTCCGCCCCCTCCCCACTCACCGTCACTTATAAAAATGTCTTACCTTTCATTGAGGACGCAAAAAGGATGTCTAGAAGAAAGCAGCAGGGAAGCTAGTTGGCGCTTCGCAACTCGCACACGTAAGTGAATGGCTATGGCTATACGGCTTGACGTGGCTTGTCACAGTGTTGGCTTCGCATCGCACAAAAGACAAACAAAATTTAGTTACTAAAAGAATACATTTTAACCTAATTATCAGCAAATCAAAGAACTGTTTTTATGAAACTTTACGAGATCTGCTGTCGTTCTTTTTTAATTCGAACATAACTATATCATATATCAAGTTGACTCGTTCAGCCCGCATCGAGTGTTTTGTGCGCGAGGGCTACAACTTTGCTTTCTGAGCTGGCAAATTGTTTGCCTCCCGCTGCAGGAAGCAAGAATATAGACAACCTAATTAACTCGGGTCTAATTACGATAAGTTATTAACATGATTGCGGAATATTAATTTCTTCAACCATGCAGACGTACGATGGGCGTCCAGCGGACTTTATTGATGGGAACACAGTAAACGTCCATGCACAAACGTAGCTCGGACGTCCGTCGGACCAAATTGAACGGACGTTCACGTTTCCCAGAAAAATACATCCGAAGTACGTCCGCCAGACGTCGAGCGCGGGACATGGACGTTCGGCTGTAAAACGGACATCCTACGGATATCTGTGGTCCACTGGGTCGTAAGTGGATGCCCCAGCTCATCAAATGGCTTAGTCATCCGAGGCTCCCCTACCAAAGGCTGTTTATTGTCTTTAATCCATAATTGCTGTTGAAACCATAGTTCAATGGAACTGTAGGGGTCTCATAAAAAACTAAGATGTTGTATATGAACTTCTTTATAAACATAAATCCAGTATTGTTTCTCTCCAAGAGAGACACCTGAATCCCAAGCAAAGTAACTTCATGAAACAATACACTGTCTTCTGGAAAGATAGAGATGCCTTTGCGAATTTATCTGGCGGGGTTGCTATGGTGACGCAAAAATTCATACCACCCCAGTCCATTGGACTACTCACCAGCCTTGAGGGCGTTGCTGTACACGTGATCATTTTAGGTCGGCTGATTACGGTATCTTTCTTGTACCGGATCATCAATCGTCTACCTCAGAATTTGAGTCGTTGGTGGATTAGCTTCCTGAGCTCTTTATCTTACTTGGAGACCTAAATGCACACAACAAACTCTGGGGTTCTAGGAGAACTGACGCTCGTGGCCGCTTGATTGCACATTTCCTAGTATGATCTCGTGCTGGTTTGTTTAACAATAAACCGCCTACATAATTTAACATCACACACAACCCGTGCTCACACAGACTTGGCAATCGGTTGTGCTGTTCTTTTTCCACTCGTTGAGTGGCAGGTGGCAAAAAACCCCCTTGGAAGTGACCATTTCCCAGTATTCCTGATATGCCTAGACAGAGACCCCTACACTCCCATCTCAACTAAGAGGTTTAAAGAAACCGCTGCCGACTGGGAAAAATTTACGCAGAAATCTCAACTCACGTACACTTCCAAAGAACTCATGGGTGTTGATGAAGCTTGTAGCTTTGTCACAGCACATATCCTTGACGCTGCAGAGAACTTCATTTTTCGAACTTCTGGTAACACAAGTAACCTAAGGCGGCCCTGCTGGAATGAAGAGTGCCGAAAAGCACGCCAGGCACAGAACAAGGTGTGGGGCATTCTTCGCAGGTACCCAACTCCGGACAACCTTGTAGTGTTCAAGCGCACTGAATCCAAAGGAAGGCGCATTCGCCGTCAGGCCAAAAACGATAGCTGGTGGTCCTTATTTACTTCAATAAATTCTTGCACCGATACACAAAAGGTTTGGAACAGGATAAGAAAACCTAATGGACAAAGCACACATGGCTTACCCCTTGTTAGCACCACTGGTGGCACCCTAGAGGACCAGGCAAATGCATTGGCACAACACTTCGAACACGTCTCACGCTCTTCAGATTACACAAGCACATTTATACACTACAAAAATTCAGCTGAGCGGAAGTCAATACGTGACCACGAGCAATTAAATGACTCCTATAGCTATCCACTCTCCCTTCACGAGCTCATGACTGCGTTGGCTGGTTGCAGGTCTTCCGCGCCAGGTGCAGATAACATTACGTACAGCATGATCAAACACCTTCATACAGACACAATCAATACTCTCCTGTTTTTTTTTAATAGAATGTGGCCTGCTGGACACTTTCCCAAGGCATGGAATCAGGCTATCGTTGCGCCACTGCTGAAACAGGGAAAGGATGCCTCCTGTGTTTCATGTCATCGTCTAATTGCCCTTACCAGCTACTTGTGCAAGATTTTCGAAAAAATGACCAACAGAAGGTTACTATACTTCCTGGCATACAATGGTATTCTTGACAGCTGCCAGGCACGTTTTCGGTTGGGCAGATCAACATTAGACCAACTTGTCGCCTTTGAATCCTATGTGAAAAATGCCTTTGTTAAGAAACAGTCTTTTATGTCTATATTTTTTTATCTGGAAAAAGCATATGACACTGCCTGGCACTACGGCATCCTGATGGGGCTAAAATCTGTCGGTATTTGCGGGATTATGATTAACACCCTCGAAAGCTATCTGCCTGAACGAACATTCAGAGTGAGGGTCGGGGCTGCAGTATCCGCATTGTATATGCAAGAAAACGGTGTTCCTCAGGGTGCCGTATTTAGTGCACACTTGTTATAGCTAAGATGAACACACTTGGAAAAGCTTTGCCCCGTAATATTTTTTACTCCATTTATGTGGATTATGTTCATATCAGTTTCAGGTGCTGTAACCTGTCTATCTGCGAACGGCAGTTACAACTTGCCACAAACAGGCTTGTAAAATGAGCCGACGAAAATGGCTTTAAGCTAGATCCTCAAAAGAGCAAATGTGTCTTATGTTCCAGGAGGCGTGGTATTCACCCAGAGCCCACCGTCCAGCTCAGTGGAGTCTGCGCAGAAAGAACACAAGTTTTTAGGCATTGTACTAGATGAAAAGCTGTCATTTATTCCACCTATAAAGGTGTTGTAAATACAATGTATAAAGGCAATGAATATCCTAAAAGTCCGATCCCACCACTCCTACGCCGCAGATAAGATTGGCCTGCTGCGTCTCTACAACAGTTTAGTGAAGTCGTGGATGAACAATGGGAGCGTAGTATACCGGTCAGCTTCGAAAACCACTTTAAAAATGCTTGACCCTGTTCTGCACCTGGGGCTTCGCCTTTCGTCAGGAGCCTTCCGAACGAGCCCTGCACAAAGCCTATATATGAAATGTGGTCAGTGGTGCCTGGAAGACCAGCGCTTAAACACAGACCTATTGTATGCCGTGCAGACAACATCCGTAAAAATCGCCCTTCTTCGTTTATTGTCAATGACACCTCTGCCATGTACTCGTTTCTCAGTCGGCCCTCTATATGCATGCCTTTTCCTTCAGAGTGAAAGTAAAAGCTGAGGAGCTTGGAATTTCTTCTAGCGAGACTTACAATACTTCGATCACAGACCTTGTTTCGCCTTGGGAAATGTCCCCGGTTTCTTGTGATTTATCTTTTAGGGGCATTAACAAGAGCACTGCACCAAGAGAACTCATCTTGCCGCACTTCCTACACCTACGGCATAAATATCCTTACACAACGTATTACACAGATGCCTTAAAGTCCGCCCATTCTGTGTCATGCGCTGCACATGGTCCAAACTTCGCTATCACGAAGACAAGGAACAAATGTACCAGTATTTTTACAGCGCATGCGCACGGCATTTTAACCACTGTGGAACACATTACAGAAACCAGAATACGCAGTTCCATTATTTTTACAGACTCCCTGAGTGTAGGTAGTTCTAGCTCTTCATTCAGTAAAACCCACGAGAAACTTCATCTTAAACCGTCTCACAAAATTCATAATATCTGCTTACGCTCTAAAAGTCACTGTAGTAGTGTGCTGGATACCTGGGCACAGCGGAATTTTTGGCTATGAATTGCTGACCAGAAAGCCACTGTGGAGACTCTCCGCAGTGTTGCAAATATCCCACATGTTCCCTACCTAGACATGAAGCCACTTGTTCGGAGTATGCTTCGGAGGCGCTTGAAGTTACAGTGGGACACACAAATGGAAAACAAACTGCACATTGTAAAACCGCACATAGGGAAATGCAACACAGAGGAACGGAACAGGTTCACAGAAATATCAATATGCAGATTAAAAAACACACTCATGGTAGACATCACAAATGTTGATATCCCCTGATTCGGCTCAACAACGTACCAAGAATACATAAATCACTATACTTTGATAGCGGAACAGCAGGGGCTTCTCACCGAAGAAACGAAAACGGCGTTTCCCGCAATTCAGGGCCTTGCACAACGTGCCAACCGCGACTCGCGTTACAAGCGTCCCAGTGGTCACGCTTGCTCGCTTTAGCATCGGCATTGGGCTGCCTGTCGCTCCTCTTGTTGTCCACCAGTGTTGGCATTTCGGCGCATCATTTTTTTTAGGGGCGAAGCTCCTTAAGGCGTGGGTCTGTCCATCCTCGACGTATGTATGTAGCCACCTCTAGTTTAGTTCTTGGATTGTTTACTAGATGGCGTGGCTACCTCTAGTTTAGTTCTTGGATTGTTTACTAGATGGCGGTACTTGTATATGATGAAAAGGTGCGCTTGGATTGTTTACTAGATGGCGTGGCTACCTCTAGTTTAGTTCTTGGATTGTTTACTAGATGGCGGAGAGCGTTGTAATAAAATCCGTTCGCTGTTGGCGCGCGCTCGGAGTCACCCGATGGATAAGGCTGCAGATGTGCGAGCCCGTGAGGCAGAAGCGCTCCGTGAAGCTGCGCGACGCCGCCGCCAAGATCCTGCCGTACGAGAGCGGGAGGCCGAAGCGTGTCGTCTGGCTGCGCGACGACGCCGCCAAGATCCCAGCGTTCGAGAACGAGAGGCCCAAGCGTCACGGCAACGGCGCGAGGACCCTGCCGTACGCGAAGCGGCACGGCTGCGGCGCGAAGAGGATCTCCAAAACGTCAGAGAACGGGAAGCGGCGAGAAAGCGCGCGTATCGGCAGGCAGACCACGATGCAGTGAGAGCTTGTGAGGCGTCTGCAAAACGCATCAGGCGAGCTCAGCCCCAAGGTGCCGACGCGCGGTTTAAGCGAGACTTTCTAGACGTTACGTTCGGACACAGATGTAGTGGGCGAACTTTCACTGAAGAGTCACGGTTTCACCGATGATTTCCCCTCAGGAGCTTCGCCCACTCATCATCATTCACCCCGTGGATATGCTGTGAATTTTTTTTTGCCGAATACTCGGCCACGCACTCGCTGCACACAATTTTACTACGCGCAAGCGGTGACGGTACGCGTTGAGGAAAGGGACGGAATGAGCTGGCACCGCTTTGACGTGACGTCCGTAGCAGGTGCGAACGCAGCGCCGCCGCACCCAATGCCACCACCAGCTCGGGGTTTCGCTTGATGTCAACCTATTTCGCACGCGCTCTTTCGCTCTCTGTTCTGCCGCTCTAGCGGATCGACGGCGCAAATTTTGGCCGACACACCCCATCTATCGTTGACGCATAATGACTCAAAAACGACCCGTTAGCGAGCGATGGGTCAACTCGCCGTAGGCAAGCTCGTAGGTGGTACAGCGACCTACAAACGCGCCCACACACCAGTAAAGGAAGGATTTCGGCTTCCTTGTAGCTCGTAGACGTGTTAATGCATAGTGAAGAAAGCAAATCCCAAATGCATGGGCGTGCAAAATTAGGCAAAAAACATCCCCCTTGCGAGGGGCACGATCAAATGAAGAGCATTTCCGCGGGGGGCGCGCCTGCAAGTCGTATGGATTATGTATTGGTTGTTGTTGTTGTAATTGTTGTCTTCCAGCGTAGACATTGTCGATGAAGTCGATGGTGAAACGAGAAACGTGCCGTGAACCCCCTGCCGCGGCTATGACGCAACGTGGAGCGGCTATGACGCAACGTGGCGCGACTTTGACGCGACACAATCCAACACAATCCACTTTAATCCGATCCAATCCAAATCCAAACCAATCCAATCCAAGCCAATCCAAGCCAATCCAATGCCCCTCGCGAGGGAGTGTTATAGCGCCGAAATCGCGCCACCACATGAACGCGTGATGTTGACGTCACGATCACGCCACAG
Source organism: Haemaphysalis longicornis (assembly GCF_048455015.1). Taxonomy (NCBI): domain Eukaryota; kingdom Metazoa; phylum Arthropoda; class Arachnida; order Ixodida; family Ixodidae; genus Haemaphysalis; species Haemaphysalis longicornis. The sequence goes on from NW_027526204.1 coordinate 138,549,351, forward strand.
ATGTTAGCGACCGGAGCGCGCGCGAACGACATATGTGGTTTAAGCGCGAACCGACCGCGGCGAGAGAGCGCGATGCGAGCGCCCCCACCTGTTCGTGCGCGCGAACCGGCTGTTGCTCAGGGCGAACCCAACGCGGTGAGAGAGGGTGTTGCGCACGTCCCCACCTGTTGTGCGCCCGAACCGAATGCGGCGAGAGAGGGTGTTGCGAGCGGAGAGAATGGGAGGAGAACGCGGGGGAGAGGGCGCACCTGTGGCCGACGGTTTAATGAGTAAAGGATATAAGGCGCGTTCGTAACCTTCCTTTCTGTGTCGGCTTTGTGGCCCAGTGGGTAGAGCACCATGTACCTTGCGTTCCGCCCGCAGAGTCATGGGATCGAAACCTGGCGCCGGTAAGTATTATTTTTTTATATAGTGTAGGGGGAGCGATGCGGACTACGGACGTCAACGCGGGTGACATTGTGAGTTACTGAAATGCTCTGCATCCAGCTTTTGAGAAATGCGGACGAAGACATACAGTCCTCCACGTATTGAATGAAAGCTTCGCATACCATGACGCAAGTAAACGACACTTTCCCGTACAATGCACCTACACGATACCCTTACACCCATCATTGTTTTTATCTGATCAACCCCTCATCAGGTATGAACGCCTTTTAGCTTACCTAGCTGACATTGGATTTTTAGAACTCATCTCATACCATGTGTGACATCATGTCCACCCAATGCAAATAGTGAGGGTGTTCCTGAGCGTTTCCATAAAGTGCCAGAGATGTCAATGCCATCCCTGTTATGTTGTGACGACCCCAGCACGCCCCTAAACATCGTCATTGTTACCTCTCATCTTTTTCATCTTCGCTTTTTAGAGTAAGGGCCCTTTACACCCATATATACACTATTTTTATCAAGTACATCACAATCATCACCATGGCATGTTAAAAACAAATGTGACAAAACAAACATTGTCTTGGCGCTCTTTGGCCTCAGACGCACTTGCGTTAATAAACCATACGTAGTAGTAGTAAAATAGGACTAGCAAAAACGTACTAGCAACTAAACCAGTTTTCTGTATGCCGGAAAATGGGCGTGAACCTTGAGACTTAGTAAATATTATTTTTGGCTAGCCACGCAAAAGGTATATTGATAAATTACTCCAAAATACATTTCCAAGAGCCATTTTTGTGATTCTGGCCAATAAATGTATTGAGCACTTTGTTTCATCGGTAAAGAACCTGACGCTTAATAACTTATTGAACAATGTGTTCAATTCAACAAAATCTGATATTTCCGCGTGCATGCCAACTCTCAATGAGGAATATTTATGGACAGTTTAGCAGTCTATGTCCATTACGAAGTCTCCAGAAACTGATAAAATTTGGATCATAAATTTGATATATAACTTCACGAGTATAAATCGATTCTGCTGTACACTATGAAATAAATATTTTCGACACCCTTAGTTCTAAAGTAGCACTATCAGGCCTCTACACAAAAAAGGGCCAAGTGGCAGCTATACTAACTATATTCAAATCGCCATACGAAACTCCTTGGCTTGTATTCTGGGAATAACAACTGAAATAAATATTTCTCCATTTTGTACAAAATTTAATTTAATCATTAAAGCCCAGCATGTAATTAGTGGCGGACTGAGCACCACTAGCTTCCTTGAAGAATTTAAAGACTACGCTTGCAAGGAAATAGAGAAAAATAACTTCGTGCTCACGCTGTTTGTCGACTTACAAGAGGCGTTTGATACCATAAAACACTTGCTGCTTCTTCAAAAATTAGAAAATATCGGTTTCACAGGTCCATACTTTATATTTCTTTTAAAATATTTCACCGACCGCGTGCAATATGTGGAGTTGGACGAATGTTTCAGCAAACCCTTGATTGTAAATTGCGGGTCGCCTCAAGGCTGAGTTCTGGAGTCTGTGTTGCTTAACCTCTATGTTACTGACAAAACCAGTGCAATTCCTCTGACGTGCTGAGAGTTCAATAAAGAAGTATGCATATGTCAAAAGGACATTCTTCTTTGTTGAATTATTATGGACGCAACAAATTTTTTTAAAACAAATCCAAAGCAACCTTTTTTGTCTTTTCACAGTCCGCACGAAATAATCCCGGCTACTCACATAAGCGTAAGTGCCAATTCTGCTCTTGCCATCGTCTTAAGCTAACAAGTAGCATAAAACATCTCGGTTTACATTTTTATGATACCTCATATTGGTGTTCCCATATTGAAAATGTCGCGAAACGATTAGGGTTGCTTTGTTTTTAACTGTATACTTCGAGGACCATCTCCCGCATCTAGGTTAGAAGGATGGTTTACAAAACTTTAGCAGAATCTATATTAAGATTCGGGCGAACTATTTCCCGTATAGCATCTGCGTGCAAATTGAACAGAATAAGGTCATTCGTAAAATTTCTTATAACCCCGCACGGGGCACCTTGAGTAATCTTGGTGACGGTGTTGGTGACACCGCGGACCCCGAGCCCCCATACATAAGTTGTGATCAACCGTGACGACATGTTTTAAGGTAAAGGGTAGAAACCTCAAACGGTGGCCGTCGGAGTCCAGGTCAAGCTCCGGCGGATGGGCTCCCTGTCTGTTTGCCAGGCAGGGAGCTCCGGGACCTCGTCAGCGACCAGGATAAGGCTGACGAAGAAAGTAACCCCGTCTCTCTGCTTTTATATTATGCTATATGGCATTTCCTAAATCCTCCTCAAACGTGATCGGTCCCTGAAAAGGGACCGCACTGAAGTATCTTTTCCCCCACTGCCATCTTTAATGTTTCCTGAACCGGATTATTACTCTCAATTTCTTGTCATGGAGTCCCTCAGTCTATCCCATCCTCTTGCATCTCAGTCACTCTTCTTTATTGCAAAATATCTTGAAGCCATAACAGGAAAATTGTATAAGTGCAAACAACAAAGGTCCGGTGAACTCCTCATCGAAATAAATGACAAGCAGCAGTCCACAAAGCTTCTAGCTCAGGCTAGACTGGCTGATCTAGACATCATGGTCACACCCCATCGGAGCCTCAACAGCTCGCAGGGTGTGATATCCGAGCCAGATCTCCTGAACGAAACGGATGCGGATCTCTTGCCGGCTTGAAGGATCAGGGCGTCACTGCCGTGAGACACATCACCTTCCGCAGAGACGACAAGGAGATTCCCACCAAGCACATAATCTTGACCTTTGACAGCGCAGTTCTACAACAACATATAAATGCAGGTTTTATTCGGTGCTCAATACGTCCCTACATCCCGAACCCGCGGCGCTGTTTTAAGTGCCAGCGGTTCAGGCACGGTACGAACTTTTGCCGTGGCCGAGCGACGTGTGCAAAATGAGCGGAGCATAATCATCCGAGCGACAACTGCCCATCTGACACCCTCACTTGTGTGAATTGCGGGGGACCACATGCAGCGCACTTCCGCAAATGTGAAAAATTTCAAATGGAGAATAAGATAACAAACATCACGGTAACCGAGAGCATCACCTTCCCAGAGGCGCGGAAGAGGTTCGCCTATTTCCCCCTGGGGAGGTACGCCGACGCAGCTCGTCGGGTGGCAGAGCGGCGTCTGGTCTCCACAGAACCATGTTCAGCAAGTCTGACCTGGTCCCTCCTGCGCCCCCCGACGGGTTTCCTCACGCAGCCCAACCCGTCACCACACCGTTTGCTGGGGCAGCAACGGTTGTGGTTGCAACCACGTCCATCGGGACCGGTTCCACTCCCACCGCTACATCCCCTTCCTCCCGTGCGTTGGACGGTGCCGAGGGGAAGAACACCAGGAGCCCCGCAACGGCTCCCACCACCACCGCACCGTCCGTGCAACCTCTGGCACCCCCGACGCCCTCGGCGGTGGCGGGTCAAACGAAGGGTCCCCGAAGGGGGGCCAAGTCCGGGGGGCCCGGTCCATCGGGCGCCTATTTGACATCTGACGAGGAGACGGATGTCGGGCCGTTCCTGCCTGCAAAATAGCGCAAGGAGCGGCCTCCGACTTCCAAGCCTACAGAGAAGCCCAAAAAGCACAATCCCAGAGTCACAGCTCCGAAAGATGACACATAAACATACACACTCCAGTAGCTCTCACACTAAATAATGGGAAGAGAAAACAATTCAATGGAACTGTAGAGGCCTTCTTAAAAATCTTGACGATGGGTATGAGATACTGCACTCCAATCAGCAAAGTGTCATGTGTCTACACAAAACACATTTAACTTCCAAACATAGAAATTTGTTTAATAGTTACCTGGTATTTAGGAAGGACAGGGATGGCGGTGGTACATCTTCCGGGGGTGTGGCCGTCGTTTTCCGAAAGTTCTTGGCATGTCATACTATCCAGTTACAGACCTTCCGTGAGGCTGTTGCCATTCGGACCATAATTTTCAATAGGCTAATAACACTATGCTCTCTTTGCATCCCTGCTGATTTACGGCTCTCGAGATCAGATATCGAAGGCCTTGTAGATCAGCTACCCGCACCTTTCATTCTTTTAGGCGACCTCAACCCATATAACTCTCTTTGGGGCTCTGCTCGCACGGATGCCCGAGGTCGCCTTATCGAAAAATATCTGACATCTTCAGGAGCATGCCTTTTCAATAAAAACAAGCCTACATACCATAATATAGGACACAACACTTATTCACACCTCGACTTGACTATTGGTTCTGCAGTACTCTTTCCATCTCTTCGATGGAATGTTGTGACTAACCGATATGATACTGACCACTAGCCGTAAGAATGCTGTTGTGGGAGTTCATTCTTTTTGCCACGTTAAAGTTCGGTCCGTGCGCAGCACAAGACACAGCATCAGCTGTCTTTGATGCGTCGCAGTAAAACTCTGCACACTGGTGCTTATCTTGCAGGAAGAGGAAATGCTGCATAATAGCTGCCCTTGGTACCCTGTTTTTGTCGAATTGCACAAAGGACAGGTCGCAAGAAACAGCCCTGAGTAGCCATGGTAAAATAAAATCAATGATGGGTGTCTTGTGGATGTATGAAAATGATACTGCTAGCTCAAAAGCTTCTGCTCTCACTCTGAGAAGGAACGGCATGGGAATAGATGGATGATTTAAAAAGAGCTGCTGTTACGATGCATCATGAATGGTCGAGTTAAAAGGATGATTTGTCAGAGACATGGTTTTAGAGGAATACAACAAGTCAGTGTATATCCTCTGATGATACAGGGACCATTTGTGGCACTCTGCATAGAGGCTTTCAACACGGCTGGTGCGAAAGGCGCCACAAGCAAGGCGAAGCCACAAATTCAGAAGTGGGTGAAGCATTCTAACTGCCGTTTTCGTTGCCGACCCATACACTACGCTGCCGTAGTCCAAGCGAGATATTACCAGTGCAGTATAAAGACGCAGGAGGAGCTGCTTGTCTGCACCGTACGATTGATGAGAGACAACTATAAGGATATTCATAGTTTTTAGACATTTTTGCTTAAGCATTTTCAGATGCGGAAGAAATGTTAGTCCTACCTAAATACCATGTAGCTATTCAAGAAATTTGTGTGTTTGGAGTTTAGATGTGTTTGTTGAAGACACATTACACTTGGCCGATTGGAGTGTAGTATCTCGTACACATTGTCAAGGTTTTTAAGACCATTAAATTATGTTTTCTCTTCCCATTATTTAGTGTGAGAGCTACTGGAGTGTGTATACTCATGTGTCGTCTTTCGGGGCTGTGACTCTCGTCTCTTTTGGCTTGTCGTTCCGACGTCCATTTCATCCTGGGATGTCCTCGGAGTGCCTGTGTAATCAGGCTCCTTGGACTGTGGAACCTTTTGGGCACGCGTTTCCTTGCCCGCAACCGCCGAGGGTTTCAGGAACGCCTCGGATGGCACAGGCGGTGCGGTGGGAGTGGGAGCGGCCGCTGGTTCACCCGTCTCCATCTCCTTCGTGCCCTCGCATGTGGTTTGGGACGGTGGAGCGGAAGTGGAGGATGCAGCGTCACTCCCACCAGACGTGGTTGTCTCCACAACCGGAGACGGGATGGAGACGGGAGACGGGATGGAGACGGGATGGGCCCCCAGAGGCTGCCCAGGGGGTGGCCTCTGGGGGCCTCTGCCCAGAGGGACAGAGGCGAACCTCCTCCGCACCTCTGAGAAGGTGATGTTTTCAGTGAATTTGATGTTGATGATTTTCTTTTCTAGTTGAACCTTTTCACATTTCCTGGAATAGGCCGTATGTGGACCCTGGCAGTTTACACAAAGAAACTATTGCACGTTACAGTTTTCAGACGGGTGCTCGTGCTAGGCGCATTTTGCACAGGTAAGTCGGCCGCGACAGGTGTTTGTGCCGTGCCCGAACCGTTGGCACTTGAAACAGCGCCGCGGGTTCGGGATATAAGGCTGGACTGGACATCGCACGAAATCTGCATTGATGCATTCCCGAAGGCTCGACCTGTCGAAGTTTAAGATGAGGTGCTTTGTGGGTATTTGTTTGTCGTCTCTTCGTGTGGTTATTCGCCTGGCTGCTGTTGCGCCCTGACAACGAAGGCCCTCCAGCAGGCCAGCTTCAGTTTCATTTAGTACGTCATGTTCGGAGACCACGCCCAGGGAGCTGTTTAGGCTCCGGTGGGGCGTGACTCGGATGGCCAGATCGGCGATGCGAGTTTGAGCAAGAAGTTTATCGGCCTGATCCTGGCTACTGACCTCGACAAGGATTTCACCAGTTCGATGTTTTTTGGCCTTATACGACCCTCCAACAATACCCTCCAGAAACTTTGAAACAAGAAATACCGACTGTGAAGCAAGAGGTTTTGATTGGTCGGCAGATTCCATCACGATGAAGCGATAGTTGTTCGGTTACGGAAGACTCAAGTTAGGAAGAGGTGGAAGAAAAACTACTTGCGGCCCATTTTCGGGGGCCGGTGACGCTTGATTTGAGGTTTAAATGATACCATATAGAAAGTATAAAAGCAGGGAGACGGGGGTACTGTCTTCGTCAGCCTTACCCTGATAGCTGAAGAGGTTCCGCGCTCCCTACCTAGTAAACAGACAGGGAGCCCATCCGTCGGAGCTTGACCTGGGCTCTGACGGCCACCCTTTGAGGTTTCTACCCTACACCTTAAAACACATCGTCACGGTTGATCACAACCTATGTATGGGGGCTCGGGGTCCGTGGTGTCGCCAATACCGTCACCAAGATTACTCAAGGTGCACCGTGCGGGTCTTGCTCCATCTGGGGGGGGGGGGGGGGGGGCGCTCTGTTATTGCTTCCCTGAGAGCTCGAGCCCCAGATTCGGGAATGAGGGCGAGATTTTTGCATTCCTGGAAAAATTTCAAAACGTCCGTTTTTTGCTGTCTTAAGAGTAAACCAGAGCATCAGTTATGTATTTGTGTTAAACTTGAACCATACCTATTATTTTTTATCTGCTGAACAATGCCGACAAGTTTGTAGTGCGGTAGCCACCGTATCAGTTTGGAAGTGTTTGCTATATGAACGCCTCGTTCAATTTTTTAACTTTTGGCCCGGTGGCTGAATCGGGGGCCGACAAAGAGGCAGACAGACCGACATAAAATTTTTGTAGTAGTGCCGCCCAAGAAGGACTTTCGTTTTTAAAACTTTTTTTGGTATTCTTTTATATCGCAGCGAAAAGTTGAAGCACAGCCATGGCGGCAAGCGCTCCTGTACCGGAAACAATGGACATTAAAACCCTTTCACACGTTGTTTCACTTCGGCAGAGGGAGGGATTGCACATTGACTATCAGGTAACTTCGAATTAATAGCAAAACTGTTTAAATATATGAAATGAAATAACATGAGGAGAATGGTTATTAGGAGGGAAGGATATTGATCTGATTCGATAGAAGGCGGATTGTGATAAAGTGGTGCTCTGTGGTGACTTAAAGACAAAAGATTTGGATGCGTTGGCTCTTGGGGGTGGTAGGAAAGAGGCACTGTGCGTGGCGTGTTAAATATAGCACAGGGCAAGTGACTGGAAACAGTCAGGGAAGCCCGTTCAACACAAGCCAAAGGTAAGAAGCATGCGTGACCTTTCAAAATCGCCGCCTGCGTTGCGTAATCCAATACGGAGCCGGCTTCATGTCGAACGATGGTATTCCGTGATCACATTCCATCAAGGGCCCCCAAAAAAGCTCACCCAAATCTTGAAGCATTGCTTCAGAGAACTAACCATTTAAATATCGTGAGTATCAATTATATAGTTGTTCGTAGCCTTACGTATAGTAGCCTTACATATAGTAGCCTTACGTATAACCGAACTACTGAATATTTCAGATCTTTCAAGTACTAACTCAAATGCTACCGGCGTGAAGTGGCGCAATGGGCGACGCAACTGATCTCGGTATGGTATCGAGTAGGAACTCCTAGGCTTACAGAGGAGGTGTGACGCCGGCTGTAAGGATTAAAATGCAACTACAGGTTGCTGTTTGCTGTGCGCAGTTATTTTTGTACAGAAATTGCACAGCAAGTTTTTGAAAGCCAAAAAGCCTAATATTATGCCTTGTAATACTCCTTTGGGGCTATCCTCTTGTAGGACGCTCGGAAGAGCTATTACGCGCCGTTACCGCTTTCGGTATGGCTCTTTGAGATTCTCCGGCGGCGACCTGTTTTTTCTCCTGTCAGAACATCAACCCCTGGGTGTGTCGAGAGAGGAAGCCCTGATTGCCACTCGTTGTAACACAGAACACGTAGTACACCTGCAGAAGAAAAATGTGTAAATCGGAAGCGTTAATAATTGCGCTCGCTAGACCACACCGTTTTGGTTTACCTTATCCATCTCTAGTGTCAAGTATGTAAAAACGCCGCGGTTTTCATAACCCGATTGTTGATATGTAGGTAAACGTGGCATATGCCTAATTTACGTGCAGAACACCCCCTTATCGTGATTTTCTTTTTCGTGTTTAGCGAATGTACTCTCTCTTTGCAGTACGGCCTCAGGGTCCGGGGAAATAAAGACTGGGACTTCGAATGGCCTTCCCCTAGGTACACCGGCTGCAGTATCCGTGCGTTCTTTTACAACGGGGTTAATGGGTGAGTTCACACAGTAAATACAGCATTCCAAGGGCGCACCTTTGTCTCATTCGCAGTCACGTCTACTTCTTCGCCGACTATAGCGTGTCTTGCTTTGTGTTCCAACCTTAATTTCTGTGGCCCGCCGCTGCTGAGTACTCGCGCACAGAGCAATAATTATATTGCCACCAGCCGCGCCCCTTGGTTTCGCTTTACCAGTAATGAGTTTTAAGTGTTTTGATTAATCCATCATATCATCATCGTCGTCGTCGTCATCATCATCATCATAATCAACGGCCTACTTGGGTCCACTGTAGGACGAAAGCCTCCTCCATCGACCTCCACCCGTTTCTGTTCTGTGCTGCCCGTGTCCATTCCTTGCCTCCGAATTTTCTTATTTCATCTCTCTATGGAGATAATGGCCTTCGTCTAGGCTCGTCTCGCGGTGTCCAATCTGTTGTCCTTGTGGTCCACCTGTTGTACGTTCGTCGTGCCACATGACCAGCCGAAGTCCATTTTTCTGTTTTAACCTGAACTACGATATCTATCCGAGTTTGTTCCCTAATCCAGGTAGCTCGTTTTCTGTCCCTAAGCATTACTCCTAACATTATTCTCTCCATGGAACATTGACCGGACCTAAGCTTGCTTTCTAATCGTTTAGTAAGTCGCCAAGTTTCCGCTCCGTATGTCATCACCACCAGGACGCATTGGTTTAATACCTTTCTTTTCAGGGGTGGAAGCATCTTACTTTTCATTACTTGCGAGTGCTTGCCGAATGCACCCCATCCCAGTGCTATTCCGCACCTGATTTCTTTCTCGTGGTTTGGGTCCGCGCTGACCATCTGGCCAAGGTAGTTATATTCTTGTACTTGTTCCAGTGTTTCGTCTCCTAGTCTAAAAATGGCGCATTCAGCATATTTATTACTGCAAAGCAGTATATGTATACCCCCCCCCCAGTTTTCATTCCGGTGTCATTGATTTACTCGGAACCGCTCCGGGGCTCCTCCTCACCACCGCTGATACCTCTTTCACAACTATTTTCCCCCTCGCCTCCACCGATGCCCCTTTGGCAAGTTGCGCAGTCGACAGCTAACGGCGGTATGCAGTTATCAGATGATTAAGAAAAATAAACTAAAGCACGGGTGGGCGTAAAAAATGCGCTGACGGTTACTACACTCCCTAATACGAAATTTGTGCGCAGCGGGAGCTGCAGTCTTCTCGGTCACGGCGCATTTCTGCTGCGTCTCAGGAAGCATTCGCGTGATCAGCGAACGTACGGCGGCGTTTGCTGCTCTGCTGCTACCTTGCAGTGCGCCGCCCCCGCCGGCCAGCATGCTGAAAATCGTGTTTGAACCTCCCGCGCTTATGTCACTTGGTTAGAATTATCCCCGCACACGGGAGCAGCGAGCTAGTTGTTTGATATCGTGTTTGAACCTCCCGCGCCAACGTCACGTGGTATGGACTCGCGGAGAATGGAACAGCGTCTGGGAAATGTGTCAGGGGGAGGGTGCTCCTTGGTGGCCACACATGAAGCATGTGCGAGGGAAAGGCAGTGAGAGAGATGACGCCGTAGCTGCACGTGTCGTACTCCACTTCACCCTTCACTAGACGCTCCTCTCCATTTTCTTTCTTTCGTCGCTGCTGCGATCGCTCACTCAGTTTTGCGGACATAACCACACGCCGCTCCCACTAAGCCTAGGTAACGGGTGCAAAAGGGCTTCCCCCTAGACGACATAAACCCGCCGTCGCGGCGACTGTCACCACTAAGCACGCGAACATGAGCGGTTGCCGGTTTATGCGTGCGCAGGTCTGTAGTGAAGAACAGTCGAAGGGAGGAGGGGAGGCGTGCACGCGCAGCTATACGCCTCGAGCGCGGCCTGTAGGGGCGCCACTGAAATCCCCCTAGCGGCCCGTTTCGAAAGCAGGCGCGGGAGTCCCCGGCCCGCTCCCCACTGTCGCCGTTGCTTTTGGGGCTCGTTCAAGACAGCAATTTACCGTTTGTCCGCGTTCGAAATACCGAATAACGTGGAGCAGGCACTCTGTTTGCAAGCGTGGTATGTTCACGAGAGTATAAACGTTTATGACACGATATTAGTGAGATCTATATGAGCGCCAGGCGTGTGTCACAGGCCGGCGTCCCGAAGCCAGCATTTGCATGCAGCTGATTGCAATTCCGCTGCCCTGAAATTTAGTGACTGTGTCTCCGTAAGCAGTCTTTCCTCCGATGGTCATGTTGCGGCCATACACACAATGATGTAAATCGACTTTGTGCACTTACAAAATCTTGCGGAGCACTCATACCTGACAGCACGCAAGTTACGCCTGCCAATATCACATATCAGATATTGATCAGTACCATGAACAAGCTAATGCGGCATAAATTTCACAAACATTGTACCAAAGAAGTACGATTGATAATGCAAAATTACACTCCGGAGTCAGCACACGACGACAAATTTATTGCTGGGTCGTCTTGTCCTGAGCGAGGTGAGCGCTCGCGAAGATTCATCTGTTACATTTATCCTCCACGAGAAGCGCGCGCGTCCGTGACCAAACTCTTCTTCAAAACACCGTCATATGAGTCATGACACAGGGAGACTGCAGAATCTAGCATAAACCGAAATCAGAGACCCTTATCAGATACGACACTCTTCCAACGAGCCCGTGTGTATTAAGGCTCTAGGTGGTCAAAATTAATCCGGAGCCCTCCACTACGGCATGCCTCATCGTCTCCGTTGCGTCGGCGCGTTAAACCCTGCAATCAATCAATCAACTCTTCCAAGGACACCTCGTATCGCTTGTGAACTGCCTACCCAGTATTCTTCAAAAAATGAGTCCGCCGAGTGATCAGCCGTTTTTCAAGGCGAAAAACAAACGAAAAGTGAACACGCAGCTTGTGTGTGTGATAACTAAAACGTTCATTCGTTGATTTCGCTCCGCATTTGTAATTTGTAAACAACGATAGTTGAGCGTCCTCCTCCTCATCCCCCCCCCCCCCCCCCCCCCCGCCCATGTCTAGCGAAATATCAGTGCATTTCGCATCTAGTTGGTCTGGTGAATACTGCCTTGCTCAAACAAACGTCTTTAGCATTTCAGAAGCTGCACTCGTTTTTTTTTATTATTCCCGTACTATTCTATTTATTCCTTACTTGCAGACCATTCATTTTCCCGTGGTTTCATTAACATATACCTTGGTTCTTACTATAAGGCATGAGTGGGCACATATCTGACTTAACATTTTCTTTTCCGTACTTAATATTTTCGCGTGGCTTATATTCCCATAAAAGGCACAAGTTTTTGTCAGCTATTGGGTTATCACATCCCCGAAATATATTTTTCTACGACGTACGTATTCGAAGCAAAGCCGCATTTGTTGTCCGCGCTGCAAAACGAACCAACCTTTTACAGTGCCAATATCAGGTCTAAACGAGGCGACAATAAATAGAATTCACTTGTGCTGACGTGTTCGAAGGTGACAGCGGTGATATGCTGCTGCCATCGCCGACGCCCGCAAGAGCGGCCAAGAAGCGTGTAGAACCGCCTCCCCGGGTAGCTCTTGTTGGCGTTAGAGCGCTCTACCAAGACGCAGCTGTTTTTTTTAAGTGCCCTAAACGTGCAGTTAGCTTACAGACGTCACCATAACAAGTTGTTTAGAGCGCGGAAAGGCAAAGAGAAGCGAAAGAAAACCAAAACACTGCATGACCACCTATCAGCCACGCAGCGCTAATCCCGCAAACGCCGCGGAGAAGCGGCGGCAGGCGGCGCAGCGATCGCGAATCTCGAGGCGCATGCCTGTACTGGTGGATGGAATGTCTGTTGTGTTAGTACGAGATTTAAATGCTGACGTTAAAGGGCCCAATGGAACCTTTCTGAAGTCCTTAATGGTAGAGTGGGTTGGGTTTGTGTGTTAGGCTATGTTCAGATTACCGACGCAAAACCCATATCGTGATCTATGCACGCAAAAAATGCCATGTCACGCAGTTCGGTTGGCTGAGACCTGAAATAACGGCATTCTTTAAAGTCATTACGAGAGCCGCGGCAACAGTTTGAACCTGGCCTTACAAAAACAGTAAGATGCTTACGACGCGGGAGGGACGCAGGCAGTTCTATGTTTATCTACAAGAAGAAAGCTCGGATCCTTCAGAGGTTCATTCAGGTAATTGGCTAGGAAGTATGCTTCATCGCAAATTACGATAAACGTGTTTTGTTTCGTGCACTCTGTGGACTGCGTCCAGCTTTGCAGGTCATCCTTCTTCACAGAGTGGAAGGGCACTAATTTTTTATTAGTTTCATTCATGATTATGTTTAGTCCCACAGCGAAACTCTCGGATTCTAGTTCCTAAATCATGTTTTGGAGTTGCTCTGCAGATTCAGTGAGCCAGACTATGTCATCTGCAAAGCTTAAATGGCTCAAGTATTCCCCGTTTATTCGCAAGCCCAATTTTTTCCAACCACGCCTCCTGAATACACTTTCCAGACATGCTGTGAAAACTATTGGTGAGATGGTATCTCCTTGTCGCACTCCCCTTCGGATCGGTAATTATCACTTTGCTTGTGAACTGTATTTCTCCCGGTTCATTCATTATATATGTCGTCTAGGAGTCGTACGTAGGTCTTCTCTATTCCTTGGTCCTTTGAGGCGTCCATCACTGCGGCGGTGCTTACGGAATCGAAAGCTTTTTCAGAGTCTATAAATATGCACGTAAAGTGATTTATTATACACTGCGCATTTTTCTATTACTTGGTTGATGACATGGATGTGATCCATTGTAGAGTATCCTTTTCGGAACCCAGCCTGTTCCCTGGGTTGTTGGAAGTCTAGGATGGCGGCTGTGCGGCTAACTACTATCTTGGTAAACAGCTTGTATACAACCGACAGAAGGCTGATGGGTCTGTAGTTCTTAAGATGTTTGTTATCTCTCTTCTTGTGAATTAAAGCAATGTTGGCGTTTTTCCAGGCTTTCGATACTTTTAAAGTCCTTAAACATACTGTAATAATTCAGAAAGCTAGTATTATATTTCCAACCTCTTTTAGAATGTATATGGTTATGCCGTCGTCGCCTGCAGCTCTCCCCCTTTTCATGCCCTTACGTGCCTTTTCTAGTTCCTCTTTCGTTACTGGTGGAAAATCGCAAGCAACACTTGTAGGCATGGTACTTTGTGTCGCTCCAGCGTCGCTGGCGTCTAGCCTGGTGTAGAACCGTTCTGCGATTTTTATTAGCTCTTCCATATTGTGCGTAACGTTACCTTGTTCCTCTCTAAGTGCGTATATTCTGTCTCTGCCAATAGCCAGCTTCCTCCTTGTTACCTTCAAGCTTTCTCTTCTTTCTAAAGTTTCCTCGATGGCCGCCATGTTGTATGCACGAATGTCATTTGTTTTACTTTTGTTTATCAATTTTGACAGCTCCGCTAGTTCAGTTTTATCCACCGTACTCGAGAATATCATCTTCTGGCGCCACAAAATAAGCCTAATTAGTTTTCCCGTTTGCTTCCTACATACTGCTTTCCAGTAGCCGCTGCCGACTCCGTGATTGCTGTTGTTAGGTTATCATTTAGAGTGTCCACACTGTCCTCATTCTGACCGTCTAGAGGTGCGAACTTGTTCTGAAGATTTATTTTAATTTCATGCGTCCTGTCTTTTACTGCCCTGACGTTGGACTTCTTACATTTTACGAGCTTGCTTCTTTCTTTTTTGAGATTTACCCTTACTTTGCACCAAACCATCCTATAATCACAGCACGGAATCTTTCTTAGTACGTCCACGTCTTGCACAATACCTTGTCACTCAGAATGAAGTCAATTTCGCTTTTATAATCCCGTCAGAACTCTTCTAAGTCCATTTCTTACTCTTGCGTTTCCGGAAGAATGTGTTCAGTAGCTTGAGGTTATTTCTCTTTGCAAATCCCACCAGTGTGTCACCTCGAGAGTTGCGAGTGCATATTCCAAAATTTTCCACTCCTACTCTCTTTGCACCTACTTTTGAGTTAAAGTCTCCCATAATAATTGCGAACTGCGCGGTTCCCTTATTCATTGCTGACTCGACTCTTCGTAGAAACTATGTACGGCCTCATCCTCGCAGCTAGCTGTTGTACGCATACGCTTGTATTATCTTCAACCTGTACCGCTTGCTAAGCTTTATCACAATGACTCCGACCTTTTTGTAAACATTGAAGAATGTTTCCACATTTCCTGCTATTTCCCTGTTGATCAAAATCCTATCCCGTGCTCTTTCTTTTCGTGAGGCCCCCGATGGCACAAAATATGGCCCTAGTCAGTTCTATGCAGCCTTCTCCTGTTATTCTAACTTCACTTACCCCAATAATATACCACTTAACGTCTTTGAGCTCCTCTAGTAGTACAGCTAAGCAACCCTCGCTAGAGATGGTTCGTGCGTTGAACGTTGGAAAGTTCAAGTTCCATAGGAGGCCTTTCCGGATCCAGGCATTTTTAGCCCCCTCCGCTGTATCACTTGCCTGACCATCGCCGTGGTCAGGTGTTCTACAGCTTCTGGGGACTGAGGGCCGAGATTTGGGTTGGTCACTCATGAGGGGTTGGGCCAACTGCTACACCAGGGTGGTCAGATCCTTCTCTGGTGAGGCAGTGCTGTTTGTGTCCCCGGGAACCTTCCTAGCATGATTGAACCTTCCTAGTGTAGCCTCCAAGGTATCACGGTAGGTGTTTTACTTCCGGACCAGGCAGCACCCGATACCTGGGATATTTTGGCAGAAAAAAAAGAAAAAGAAGAAAAGGAAAGAAGAAACTGTCGTGCGTGTGTTCTCATAATAAATCTGCTCCTAAGTGGCACGTTAAATTCTCAGATGGTGCTACGAAAACATTCTGCATCTATCTAGAGAAGTCGCAGTTGTTGTTTGGTCGTTGTAGCATTTAGGGTCTTACATGGTGTCGGGCGATTCTTAGAAGAGCTGAGCGAGTGAGCAAATAAAGAGCGGCCAAAGCGGGCAAACAGCGACGCGTGTCGCGCTTTGATAAGGTAATCAGTGAATTGTACTTTAGTTTAGTGTATTTTGGATAAGAAAGTATTCAAGGCTGAAGAAAAAAGAAAGGATGAGTTGCTGGTACCTTTCACATTCATAGAGAATTCTAAAAACAAAAACAAAAAACTATTTGTAGTTGCACTTGGATAACCTTAAAGCGCCTGGGCAACTGCATTTGGTGGCAGCCGCGGTTTCTATCAGTTTCAAAGTATGCCATCGGTCCCCTAACATTAAATTATATCTTAGAAACACAACTACTCAGAGGCCATCGGACACCATAGTCGCAACTGAACGCGGGGGCATACACTGTTAGCATCACATCCCGGAAAAATAGAGAGGAAGGCCGCAACATACAAGCAGTAAGCGCATTACAATTCCGTAAGCAATGATAACCTCCCATGGACTCCCACAGAGGCTGAACATAGTACGCAGGGGCATCTGCTACTGAGGAGAGGTCTTTTGTGCCTCGGAACGCGAAATACGGCAGCGTCGTTCCGCGAGAAAGGAG
Source organism: Haemaphysalis longicornis (assembly GCF_048455015.1). Classification (NCBI taxonomy): domain Eukaryota; kingdom Metazoa; phylum Arthropoda; class Arachnida; order Ixodida; family Ixodidae; genus Haemaphysalis; species Haemaphysalis longicornis. Next base: position 138,565,837 of record NW_027526204.1, read on the forward strand.
CCGCTGAACGCTACACTGTACGGGTACCGACCAGCTGGATTCCGTCATGCGGCGCACGCTGAGATGCGCCCTGGATGCCTGTCTACCGTGAATCCTTGTCTGCTTTTGGAATTGGCCTTTAAATACACGGCGGGGGATTAACGCGGTTCTAGAAGCTTCGAAGTTTGAATTCCTTCGCAGCGGGCACAAAGGCCTACTAAGAAATAGGGAGAGAAAAGGTTGGCCTGGGGTACATACCGCAGCATTGGTCTCTGTACAGGCACCTGAATTCCTTCGTGCGGCGAACACTGCGATTCGTCCAGGACGCTTGTGTGGTTTCGGAGTTGGCCTTTACGTATACAGCGGGGGATCAACGCAGTTCTAGACGCTTCGAATTCCTTCGAGGAGCGGAGAATGCCCTACCAAGAAAGAGGGAGAGAAAGGGTTGGCCTGGGGTACATACCGCAGCATTGTTCTCTGCACACACACACACATTTGAATTCCTTCGTGCAGCGAAAACTGCGATGCGTCCAGGACGCTGTTCTACCGTGAGTGCTTTTATGCTTTCCGAGTTGGCCTTTAACATACGGTGGGGGATTAACGCGATTCTAGATGCTTCGAATTCCTTCGCGGCGGGCACAAAACCCTACTAAGAAAGAGGGAGAGAAAGGGGAGTGAAAGACGTTTCACGCAAAAAGCCTTTCGTACGAATGCATTTTAAGGCAGCCAACAACACAATAAAACATTTAAGTGGCTCTATTGTCTAAGTCAATGCATGAATGCCACAAATTGGTCATAAAAGAAGGAGATACTATGAAACAAATTGATTGCGGCACTTCTGGTTCAACAATACTAAAAAATATATATATTTTTATCTATATACATAGACATATTTTTTCACCACTTTCTTTCTGTCTCAAAAAATGCTTGAACTGTTTCTATGATCTACAACATTCTTCCCTTTGCTTTCCGAGGTTTTGTTGACTGCCAACCCTTATTTCTGTCTTAATTCAACGAGCCCCTCATTTCCCATTCTGATTGGCTACATGCATAGCGAGGCCCTCTGTTCTAGCAGTCTTGGTGCCATAGGGAGCTTAAGAGGGTTCAAAGCTGGTCGACCACTCTTGACAAGTCGTAGACCCTCGAGTCACGGCCCGGGGGCTAAAAAGAAGGTCCCCTTCACTCCGAGTAGTCCGAGTGGCGCTGGCTACCACTCCCAAGTGTAGGAAACGAAAATGCCTTAACATGAATGCCCGAGAAAGTGGTGGGGAAGCAGCCCCGCCGGTAGGGTATAGTGGTCATCGTACCAGACGCGTATTCTGGAGGTCGTGGGTTCGGATCCCACCCGGCGGGCATTTTTGCACCACTTTCTTTTTGTCTCTAAAAATTCTTCAACTGTTTCTATGATCTACCGCGTTCCCCCCTTTGCCTTCCGGGGTTTCTTGTCTGCCAATTCTGATTTCTCTCTTAATTCAACGAGCCCCTCATTTCCCATTCAAATTCGTTTTCTCACCGAACCGGAGCTCGGAAGTTGTGGGGAACGTTCCGGGCCATCACTGGTGGCACGAGCGCGCATGCTACAGTCCCGGCTGGGCTTCTACGCACCGGAGCAACTCACGAGGCTTTCGAACGTGAAGCTGAAAGGGTGTTTTAGATGCAAAGCATCTCTTAGTCGACGCTCCGTCGTCCCTCGGCGTCCGGCGTCCGCACCTCTCCGCCCTGTCCCCCTCTCCACACCAGCTGTGATAACGCCGCTCTCCTCCTCGCCGCTCGGCTCGTCTCGTGCCGGCTCAGGAAGACACCGGCAACACTGTCGCTCCAATTGCCCCTAAAGGGGAAGCGTGCTTGTCTCGTGCCGGCCCAGGAAGACAACGGCGACACTGTCGCTCCAGGAGCTATTTCATGGTCGGGGCTATGTTCATCCCTTGTTGTGCGGTCCACACCCCCACTGCGCATGCGCGTCTCTCCTCCATTCTCCTCTCCTGCAGCTGTATAAAAGCAGGTGCGCGCGCTGCGCGGCGTTCAGTCTGCTCCGAGACACCGCCTGCGCTGGTTCTGCTCCGGTGTGGAACCTACATGGAACCCCCATGCTTTGCAGAACCACATAGTTCCCTTCGGGGAGATGGTGTAATTTTTCCCGCAGCCATCCTCTACGCCACCTCAGAACATTAACTTCTCGGAGCCAGTAGACGAAAACGACCCCCTTGAGGTGCCTTTACTATTACTGAACTTATAACTGCCCTGGAGCAAGTGAACGTGCGCAGTCTGCCTGTCAAAGATGGCGGGACTTGGTCAATGCTGCAGAATCTAGATGAACAAACTAGATGTGTCATACTGAAACTGTTGAATTTCATTTGGGCCTCAGGACATCTGCCAGAATCTTTCAAGCACGCAGTCGTCACACCCATTCCTAAGGCTGGGAAAGATCCATCCACGACGTCTAAGTTACGGCCCATCTCCCTGACGTCGACATTGTGCAAATTACTTGAACGAATGGCAGCTACTCGACAAATTCACTACTTGGAAGAAGAGGCTTTCTTTTTTCACCCCGCGCAGTCTGGATTCAGAACCAATCTCGCAACTCATGACAGCATCCACCTCCTTAGGCGGGTACTCCGGCGTATACGAAATCATAAACCACACATCTTGGTGGCTGTAGCCAGGCTTTCGACACCGTCTCTCACCACGCGGTACTACAAGCCCTTTGCGAAGCTTACCCGGGTAAAAGAATGAGGAATTTTGTGCGAGCCTTCCTGGCAGACAGGACATTTGAAATACGCTCTGGACGTGTCAATACCCACCATTTCAAGAACACCTGCGGGGTACCACAAGGTGCCATAATGTCCCCTATATTATTCAATATCGTAATGGCAAAGCTAGTCAAGGGCGTTGCTGCCATCACAGGGGTTCATGTCAAGGCGTACGCTGACGACGTGACCATCTGGACGGAGGCTGACGATCACCCTACGACTGATGCCGCCGTACAGCGCCGGCAACATGCTTTGGACACATTCACGGCCCTTCTAATATCCACGGGCATGGAAGTGTCAGCAACAAACACAAGTTTCTTAGCTGTGCGCGGCAAAGCAACTAACCGTGAGCGTATCCATTTAACTATCGCAGGTCAACCCCTCCAGCCAGCTCCAGATGGTTGGATCCGCATACTGGGTTTTTCGTTTCATAAAAACGGGGGAGCTCAAGAGTGGCTGAGACAGCTCAAACCATTGTGGCGACGTCTCCTACACATAATACGTTGTATCTCTGCAGCAATCGGCGGTGCTTCGCAAGATATGGCTCGACGCCTAGTAGAGGCAGTGTTGGTATCTAGAGCGGTCTACGACGCCATGTGTTACGATCTCACAAAGTACCAACTTCACCAGCTAGAGGTCTTGTATCGGGAAGCGCTGAGAGCGATTACTGGCCTGCCCCGTCACACTCGCGTCGAAGTGCTGTACCGTTATGCTGGTTTGCCCACGCTTGGGGTACCATCTCAGCGCGAACAGCAGGCGCCAGCGACCGTCGCCACTTGACACTGCAGCATAGCTCGGCAAAACTAGATGCCACTCAATCACACTCACTTAAAAAGATATATTTATCCTAACTCACTCTCTCGCACTCGCCACTCCGCCCTCACCACACGCACTCACTCGCACTCACGTTCGTCACTCCACCTTTGCTACTCACACTCACTCGCGCTCATGCTGGCCACTCGCCCCCACTACTCGCACTCACGTTTACGCTCACCACTCCGCTCTCAAAACTCGCACTCACTAGCGCTCACACTCACCCCTCCACCCTTACCACTCGCACTCACTCCCCCTCACGCTCTCCACTCGTCCGCGCCACTCCCGCTCACGCTCACCCCTCCGCCCCACCACTCGCACCCACTCGCACTCACGCTCGCCCCTCGGGCCTCACTACTTGCACTCACTCCCGCTCACGCTCGCCACTCGTCCTCACCACTCGCACTCACTCGCACTCACGCTCACCACACGTCATCACAACTCGCACTCACTCACGCTCACGCTTACCACCCATCCCTACCACTCACACTCGCTCGCTCTCACCACTCGCACCCATCCGCGCTCACGCTCACCACTCGCATTCGCTGCTTACATTCCCTCGCACTCGCACTCACCACTTGCAATGGCCACTCACACTCACTCGCAATCACCACTCGCTTCCTCCAGTCACACGCACGTACAAATAATGACGGGCATGAAATACGTACTGATTTGAGCTAAAATTTACCTTTCTCATGAACGGGGTCTCCCTTTTTCCTAAGTATGTATTCGGTTATTATAAGTACATATCTTAAAATGCCACTTTCAAAGCGGTAATCATCGCTGGATCCTTTTGCGAAATGAACAAATTCTCGCAAATTTGCCTGAAGCCATTAATCATAACATTTTATTACTGTCTATGCTATTTCGCTCAGATTCTACAAAATAAAATAAACACTGAAAATTTTCACAGCGGTGGCGAACATAAAAGAAATAGTCCAGTTCAGAAGAAAAGCTTAGAAAAGCTGTTGCCTTCTGTGAAAATACTGGTTAGCGCGTGAAAATATTCTTAGCTCGAAGTGCGCTATACACGCCAGTAAAATTGCGCAATCAATTTGCTCTGGACAACCCTCCAAACAGTTTATTTCAAGAGTAATCCCAGGTGAAAAGGGCGCATAGCGAGGGTGTCCAGCACAACACCGCCACGAAAAGATTGAAAACGGCAAGCAAGATGGAGGAAGCCTACTGGAGCGCTTGGCCTTGAGCGCGTGGCAGAAACAAGGCGAGGGAGAGAGGCGCCGCCGCGTGGTCGCACCAAATCTGCGCCGCCTGACTTTAGCGCGGGCGTCCTCATGGAGACGAGTTGCCTGGCGCCCGCCTCCTGTCTCGACCTCCTCCATAAACGGCGCCAGCCTGCTGCAGAGCAAAACCTCAGCTTGATCCTAAACTACACCGTCATGCGCCCGCACCGGGCACCGAGAAAGTTCACGTCGAAAGTTTATACGAAATAACGGGGAGAATAAGTCATCGGACACACACACGCACGCACAAGCTCGCAGCACACAAGCGCACGCATGCACACGCACGCACGCACACAAGCACGAACACGCACGCAACACACACGAACACATACACGCGCACAAGCACAGAAACGCACATGCACGCACACACACACCAACGCACTTGAACACGTGCGCGCACGCACACACATACGAAATCGCACGCACGCGCACACGCATGCAGACCCACTCACGTGAACACGCGCACGCACGCACTCATTCACTCACTCACCCACTCACAAATTGCGCTATCCGACTGCCAAGAACGCTTACTATTCGTCCCACCAGTCAGGGGTCACAGTACTCCTACGCCATCGGCACGCGGACGACGACGAAGTCCGCATGAAAGCGACGATCATAACAGAGCTCCGCCGTAAAATGTAATGACAAGTACTGATATGCTTAATACGCCAAGGCCTCAAAAATGAGCCACTGCTTCCACAACACGTAACTCGCCCATCCAAACCGTTTCGCCATCCTGATACGCGAATCTGTAAAAATCTGCGATACCTTTTCAGAAGCTTCAGTACCACGGGCCATTTGACAGCTGCAGCAAGCCGGCCAATTCCTAGACCACGGAGCTTCCTAATGCCTCCATCGCAGCGCTCAGCGGTAGGGGAGTGCAATCGCTTTATTGCGACGACGTTACCAACACTAATTCCAACACAAAACGCTGCGAGCCAGAAACATCATTCGGCGAGAGTGCGCGCAACAGCCCCTCAATGAGTCATGACAGTGAGAGTATCAGCGCATTATGGCGTCAGACGTCCATCCAAATCGTATTCCTCAACCAGAGGGCGCTGCGGTCGCCACGGCGAGCAGACGTGTGTTGCGTCGGCTCCCTAGAATATGCCCATTTGTGCAGTGCGCTTTCATCTCATCGAAGAATTTCCGCTACAGAGCAACGCGCATTGACCCAAGGAATCGACTGACCCCAAATTCGGTGAGGTGCAACGAATTCTCTTCTCTCCATCGACGAACAAAGTTCCCCAGGCGCGGACGGCCAGCTAAGCCTAACTTAGGCCTAGCGCGAGCTCGGCTCGGGGCACGCCGGCGGCAGCCGCCGACGCGACGCAATGGACACCACCCCCCAAGAGAACGCGACGATGGACACCAACAACAGCACGGAGACCAAGTACGACTCTCAACCATCGAACGTGATCGTGAACTATAACGAGGGAAATACAGCGGTGGCGGTCGCCGGCACTGACCTGGCGCTTACCGACACAGAGGGCTGGCAGGTGGCCGGCAGACGCCATCGACAGCGCGCGGCCGACGCGGCAAAAGGTGAGCCGGCCTCAACGACTATTCTCGCAGCCCCCGCGGCGAGGCAAGCAAAATTTGTTAAAAGGATAACCACTAAGATTAGCAAAACAGCGCGCATGCCTCGAACGCTGCCGAGAGAGGATATCAAAGTAGTCATCACGCCGCGCGGCGGACTTAACGTGGTACGTACTGAGGTCTCAAAGCTAATGGCCGCCATTTTCGCGGCGACAGGCACAACACTCCAAGAGTCACGAGAGGATACTATATGTACTAACGTAGCACAAAACATCATTGTAGTAAGTACCCCGCAAGAGGCAAGGGCCGACAAATATGCACGAATCAGTCTACTAAAACTCGGAGACAGAGAATATGAGGTCCACTCATACCTCTCGGCACCAAACGGCACCACTAAAGGGATCATTAGGGGCATATCGTTAACCGACTCACATCAAGAAATTCAGGATAATATAATACATGAAGCCAATCCGCTAGCACTAGAAGCACATAGAATAGGGAACTCAACCACGGTCATTGTAGCTTTTGAGGGCACCAAAGTGCCCAATTATGTAAAATACGGTGCAATGCTAGTCAAGTGCAGCCTACACCACCAGCACTTTGAAGTATCCCACTGCTGTGGCAAGGTAGGACACAGAACCGATGTATGGCCCTTCCCGAGCACAAAGGTATGCTTTGCGTGTGGGGCTCCAAACCCAAGCCCCAGCCATGAACAAGAATGCAAACCACACTGCAAACTTTGCAACGGAGCGCACCCCACCGGAGTCGCGGGTTGCAGGAACCGCTATAAAATCCCCTACGTGGTGACCCGCCGCCGCTGGGATAAGAAGCACATGGCGGAACAAGCCGCCATTAGGTTTAGCGCAACTCCCGCAGCTGCAGCCGAGCGGCGCAGCGGCACAGATGGCGAGCGCTGACGTCCGCGCGGCAGCAACCGGCAGCGCTCCAATGGCAGACGGCGCAGCCCATCCGGGCAACAAAATCACTTGCAAAAGCCAATTCGGGGAAGGCGCGGCGTTGTGGGCTGACATGGCGCGATCGCGAACGAATCGAGGAGCCGCGCAGCACCAACATCGGGCGGGCGCACCCCAAGCCAGACCCGAACTGCTACAACTTCGTAAAGAAAACGAACCTTTAAAGGAGCCATGAAGAGAAAACAAAAGTTTGTTTTATTCGAAAGATTAGGTGTTTCATAATACCCCAAGCACTTTCCGGGAAGCAAATGATGCTTTATTCACTGAGAAATAAGGCAATTTACGCAAAAATTTTAAATCTCCCGCTAAAATTGCACATTTCGTGACGTGAACAATGGCGTCATACGAGCCGGTTCATGAAACAGATACTTAGTATGTCTACTCCATATAGCACCCACACGCGGGAGTCCACCGAGACGGCGGCCATTTTAAAAATACTAGTAAAACCTAGTGCACCCGCAGCCCTAGTCATTGAATCGCCTGATCCGGAGAACAAAACTCTCGCCGAGGAGCTCGGGCTTGCATTTAACAACCTCACACCACTTGAACGCCCAATGCTTCTAAGTGCACCAGCGGCAAGAGTTGTGGGATTCGCGGTGGACGGGAAAGCGACCATTCCGCGATAGCCACAACAGACGAACGCCCTGACGTCGGCACCGCTGCCTCGTCAGCCCCGTCGCGACGGACGAATACAGACTGGTACGTATGTGCCGTAGTTTTATTACGGTTAGTAATAGTTCAATTTCAGTAGCAGTATCGCTTATTCCAGTTGACCGGTGTCGTGTATGGAAAGCCGTTCGCGCGAGCTCTCTGCTTCGACCAGAAAGATACGAGCGTCAATGCGCGGTGTTTACGGCATTTTTCCCCCAAGGTCAGAGCGCTTTGACCATTTGACGAAGTCGGCGACGAGCGCCAGCATGTCCCAGGAGTGAGCTAACGTAAGGGTCCCTGCCGTAATCACTTCCTCGGAAATGAAGCGAGCACACTCGTACTTCATTTAGCTCTCTTTCTCCTCCGTTTGCAAAGTGCACAAAACGTAGCCACTTGCATCGCCGAGGTTCGTCGTTGGGCAGCACATGAAAGGAGATCTCCTCACCAGCGGGGATGTCGCACTCCCTCGACGATTTGCCCGTACTACATGGGCATTTCAAAACGTAGCAACGAACTTTCATTGTAAAGTACTCGAACAAACTGAAGTTTTCAGTGGTTGTAAACTGGAAACGAGCTCCTAACAATAGCAGCAAGCCAACACCATTCCGAAACTGCGACGACTGTCAATATCTCGTCGCTGCTTGCTGCTCCTTACTCCCCTCGTTTCTATTTTTACCTTTGCTGGTTGGCGATATGACGGCCAACCTCCTGTGAAGGGATGACGATACCAAGCAAGGTCGCGGCTGTGCGTGCTGGGACGGTTCGTTGGCACCTAAGAGCCTCGAACCCGAAAATTCGTCTGCGCGACGGCGAGATGTCGAGCTCGGCCGGCGGTAGTTTCGTACGCATTGGCGCACACGCTTGCGTGTTCGTTCGGAACTTCAACCGTTTACTCCACCGTTCTTTGTCATAAAAAGAATGTGCAGTATGTATCACGGGCATTTAGCTCGCTATGCAAACTGTAAGCCCTGCCTAACATGCGTTTGCTTTTGCCGGCCTCCGCCAATCGCAGAGCATTCTCGAGTGACATCATAGGTTCTGTTGCGGAAAATGAGCTGGTGGGTCGCATGGTCATTTCCTTTTTTCCTAATTATGTAGCTTATTTGAGCGAAGTTTGCGTTATAAGTGGTGTCGTTATGGTTCTAACGAGGCAATCTTTCGAATGAACCAAACTTGTGTTTTCTCTTCATGGCTCCTTTAAGGAAGCAACTAGCAGATCAGGACAGGCGCCTACAGGAGATGAGTAGAAAGCTTGACCTGCTCCTCTCCAACCGAGGCCAAGAACAGGGATCAACGCCGGCGCAACGCCAAGTGACAGTGCGAACGCTTGAGCAGCCCACCGAAACACCAATTGAAGAGCCGCTCGAAGAAGAAACGCAAGAGGAAACCGCAGCTGCCGCACCCTAACCTAGAGCGAAGAGGAGACGAGCGACCGGGGCGGAAGCTCAAGCAAATGAGACACGCCTTGAACATCGCGAGGAATGCTTCACCCGCACAGAAGCCTCCCTCACTGCATAAAGAGAATCGACCAACATAAGACTAGAAGCACTAGAGGCATCAACGGCTGACATCGCTACCCGAGTGACCTAAGTTGAACAAATGTTCCAGACAGTACAGAATACACTACTCAAAATACAAGCGGCCATGGCAAGGCAAATAGTTGTACCCACCACCGACACCCAGACCACCGCCCGACATGGCCCGAGCAACACCAACGCATGAGCTAGCTGTGTGGCAATGGAATGCGAATGGTCCGCGCGGAAAAAAAGCACTACTACAACAACACATCAGACATTCCAGCCGGCGACCAGACATAATCCTATTACAAGAAACGCACAGCGAACATCCCCCACGCCTGCCGGGTTACCGCTCATACGCTAGCCCACCCAGCGCGCGAGCGGTTGGGAAGGGCGCTCTCGAACTCCTGGCATTCGAAGTCGTCACAGGACAAAAGCAAAGCAAAACAAAAGCAAAGCACTTTCATCTTCAATATCTATAGCAATCCGAAGCAGCATCAACAAAGATTTCGGACCTTCATACACAAGGTGGAGCAGCTAGCAGAGGACCACACCATGCTACTGTGCGGAGATTTCAATGCCCCACACACAGCGTGGGGATACTCGAAAATTACAGCAAAAGGACGTAGCCTGCTTGAGGAAACCACTGAAGCAGGCTACCAACTCCTAAATGACCCATCGGTATACCTACGCGACATGGCACGTCCGTGCAACGCGATACAAACCCGGACCTGGCGTTCAGTAAGTCAGCCGGCCTTCGGTGGTGAAACCCGGGCGAAACCTTGGGCAGTGACCATTGTATCCTAGAGATCACAATACCCCTGCACGGCAGAACGCCAGCAACCCGCAAACAGACCGTAACAGACTGGCACAAATACAGAGAAGCCCTCACTGACCTACAGACGCAAATCACTGACATCGAGGCATGGACGCGCGCTCTCAATGCGTCAGCGCGAGCAGCCGCAACAGAGGTGGAGACAGACGAAGATACCCCGCACGTAGACAGTCGATTGGCACACCTAATGGAAGCAAGAAATTCACTAAAGAACACATGGAAACGTCAGCGGCACAACCGCAAGCTTCGCAAACGCATCGCTACGATTAATCGGGACATTGAGAAGCATAGTGCTCTGTAAGCAACAGTGGCATGCGGTCTGCCAAAAGGCGGATGGCCAAGTGCACAAGAGCCGCACTTGGCAGCTGCTACGCCACTTGCTTGACGAAAATAAGACGAAAGGAACGCAACAGCACGTCCTAGCACGCACTCTATACAAAGCACAGAAAGCGCTTGGCGAAGCAGAGGTCTGCAGACGCCTAAATAACAAATACCTCCCGTCCACCCCGCCGGACCCCCTCCCGAACTACACGGGTGCCTCAAATGCTCAACTGGATGCAGACATCGTGGAATGGGAGGTCCGCGCAGTGCTTCAAACAATCGACTGCAAGTCGGCACCGGGGCCGGACGGGGTAACGAATAAGGCGCTACGCAACCTCAACGACGCTGCGGTGGCGGCGCTGACGGCATACTACAACACATGCTGGCTCACCGGCAAGCTACCCAGAAGCTGGAAGGACGCAAGAACAGTGCTGATTCCGAAGCCAGGCAAACCATCGAACATCGAGAACCTGCGACCCATTTCTCTAACATCCTGTCTGGGGAAAGTGTTCGAACACGTGCTAATGAATCGCTGGCAGGCGTTCTTGGAAGCAGAAGGACTCTACCCAGATACGATACTCGGCTTCAGGGCCAAGCTCAGCACACAAGACGCCATGCTCCTCATCAAGCATGAAGTCGTCGACCGACCAACACACACCCTGGACAACCGTGCCGTGCTGGGCCTGGACCTACAGAGCTCGTTCGATAGAGTTCATCACTCAGCCATTCTTCGATAAGTATCACAACTAAATATGGGAGAACGCACCTTTGCCTACATTAAAGACTTCTTAACGGACCGTACTACAACCATCATTGCTGGCGACATAGAACTCCCAAGCAAAAGCCTCGGAAGCATCGGCACGCCGCAGGGTGCAGTGATCTCGCCACTGCTCTTCAACCTGGTCATGATCGGGATAGCTAAACACCTCCAAAGCCTCCCGAACGTCAATCACACCATCTGCGCTGACGACATCACTCTCTGGATGACAGGAGGCAGCGACGGCGAGATCGAAGCATCGCTGCAGCAGGCAATAGACGAAATAGAAGACCAACTCCAGGGCACGGGACTCGTACGTGCACCGGCTAAATCCGAACTTCTCATCATACCACCACGTGGAACAACGGCACAACATGGCCAACCAGATATCAACCTACGGACGAAAGACGGAGGAAACATACCGCACGTTAAAACACTCCGAGTGCTTGGACTCCACATTGAAGCTTCACAACATAATGGCACTACCATTGCAAAACTCGACACGAAGATATCCACGGCCTTACGACTCCTGAGGAAGGTATCCACAAGACATGCAGGCATGAAGGAAGATACTCTGCGGAAATTGGTGCAGTCGTTCGGAATCAGCCACGTAGCCTACGTCGCGGCCTTCCACAACTGGAAAGCGGCGGAGAGCCGGAAGGTTGACGCACTCATACGCAAAGCATATAAAGTAGCATTAGGCCTCTATTCACACACAAGCACCGAACGACTCCTAGAACTAGGAATACATAACACACTAGCTGAAATCGCACGCAACTTGCTCGACTAGCACTCACCAAAACAGGTAGATCTATACTATTCAGACTAGGACTCTGAAGGGGGCTGCGGGAGAATGGGGGCAGGTCGCCGCTGCCATGCGGGCTGCTGCGCTCTTTGCAGGTCCCACCGGTTCCACGACACATGGACCCAGAAGCGGATCGGGAGCGCCGGCTAGCGAGGGCCAGGACTCTCACGGCCACACATACATCAGACATGGGCGCCTACTATGTCGATGTCGCCACCTACCCGGGTCGGCCGGGTACGTATGCTGCGGCCGTGATTGCGGCGACTTCCGGGAAGCTGTGCACGGCTGGCAGCGTGCGGGCACGGGACCCAGTACAGGCTGAAGAGCTAGCCATAGCGCTGGCGCTCGCGAACCCCAACTGCACAACGATTCTGAGCGACTCGAAAAGCGCGATTATGAACTTTGCCAAAAACAACGTGTCTCCATGCGCGGCCAGGGTGTGCGGGGCCCTCACACAAAGAGCAATGCCGGTGGTGCTTAAATGGTTCCCGGCGCACATGGGACCAATGAATACAGGAGAGAACCGCAACGAAGGGGCAGATCGGGCGGCGCGTGCGCTGACTAGCCGCAGCGCAGACCACACCCCCCAACCCGCGGATGAAATCAACGACGAAGACATGGAGCCAATTACCTCGTACAAAGACGTGATGAGCAGGTACCGTGAAGGTAGGCGGAAGTACCCGCCGCCTCACAAACAGCTCAACAGGCAATAGGCAACGATGCTACGGCAACTACAAACTCGCGCAATGTGGACACCTGTAATCGCAAAACATGTGTGCCCGGACTTATACACAAGCGACGTATGTGCGGTGTGCGGTGCCGATCGTGCCACTGTGGTGCAGATGTTATGGAACTGTGCAGTAGAAGACAGTGCTACGGACGTGCTACCGCCACGCCTAGCAAGTGCTGTAACACATACCGATCTTAACGCACAGCGGGAGGCTGTCCAGTTAGCGCTGGCGGCCCTCAAACGCCAGCAGCCGACGGCGCTGCCCCCTCACGGGGGCTCGGGCGCCTGTAGGTAAAGTGCATAAAGTTGTCTCTCTCTCTCTCAACCAACAGGTCACTGGAGAGTTGGTTACACGGTGCATTAACTATAAAGTGGAGTAGCTACTTTTTTCCGAAGCTAAAGGCAGTCGTTCCATTAACTAGTGGCTGTGCGTACGAGTGGATATCGCCAGCCGCAATTACCACAGCAAGCGGCTCCTGCGACGAATGCCAACAGCGAGTGATGCTCACCGCGGTAAGCCCCGCACATCGCGCAAGAAGCGCGAGTTCACTCGCCACTCATGAGTGGTGAGCGGGGCTCGCCGCGAGTGGAACTCGCACTCACGAGTGGCGAGTTCCACTCGCCGTGAGTGGCGCTCGCACTCGCGAGTGCTGAGCGTTGCTCGCCGCAAGTGGAACTCGCACTCGCTAGTGGTGAACGGGGCTCACCGTGAGTGGCGCTCGCACTCACTCGCACTCGCACTCACCAGGCCAAAAAGGCGGTGAGGTTCACTCCCCACTCACTCGTGAGTGGTGAGTGGGGGGTGTGTGAGTGCACTCATGAGTGAGTTGGCCGACCTATGCACGGCAGGGCCGCCGCCGGCTACGTCACGACGGTTAGCGACTACTAGATGAGCTGCCCATCCCTCCGCACGTTCGCCCATGGGAGGACGTGCTGATTACAGAGCGGCGACCAGCACCCCGAAAAACTGCTCGGGCTACTCATGCGGTGCAACGTGCCACACTGGTGCAGACCACCGCAGCCGCCGACGCTGCGGATCCGCGGACATTACGTGTGCACGTGGACGCCTCCTGGCAACCTCGCACGGCCGCTGTGGCACTTGCAGCTGTAGCGGCAGGCAGCAATGAACGCAGCGTTACAGCCTATACCGTCGACGCCATTCCTGACACCACCAACCAGGAGCTGCGCGCTGTTCAACCAGGCCTACGTCTAGCACGTTCCGTTCTGCAGGCATGTAATCAGCGCGCGTACCACCATGTGCACATTTTCACAGACTGTGCCGAGGCCTTACATTCCCTTATAAGAATTCCACGTAATTACTCTGTAGCACACTGCATTAAACGATCATGCAGCTACCTGCACCACACCTTCCACACGCCGGTAACAGTACGGTGGATCCCTGGCCATGGAGGGCATCCCGGTAATGAAAGCGCCCACAGGCTGGCGAGCGAGGCATCTTCGTCGTACCGCGGTCAGCCCGGGGAGACCATTGCCAGTGGAGCCCGCTTTCATCCTGACGAGGAGCGCCAGCGTCGCCGACATGTCTGGCGCCTTCCCCTCCACTCGTCCGTATGCCAGAATCCGCATCCTCTACCTCCTGACTGATCTCGCGGCGCCCAGGTTTTTCTCAACCTGGCCCGTTCCGGCTTCGCCATAACCGTCGACATAGTCGCACGGTGGCGAGGACGGCACATTCACTTTGACCCTTCGGGAAACAAATACCAAAAAGGCAACAACATACCGCCGGCAGGTTCTCCGATGTCAACCTCTGCGGGAAACTCCCATTCTGCAGACCTCGCAGGATTTACACAGACCGGATCTGCTCCCAGTTCCTCCCCTTCTCTCTTGGACCCCCGTGTGCTCTGCTACGCATGCCATGGCACATCGAAACCTGACCTCCCGCACCTCGTCTGGTCTTGCCCGGGCCTTGCCGTGCTTCGCGCCCAACACCACCCGGCGTGGGTTCACTCATACGAAGAGTGGATTCGGCCCTCTTGGCGCGTCAAGGACACCTTGACTACACTCTGGAGCTTCGTCTGTGCGGCCTCGATGGCTCGACATTACTAGCGTCCTTCCTGCCCTCCCCCTTCCCCTGAGGCTTCGGGCCATCCTTTCTTATTAAAGTTTTCTTCCTTCTTTTCTTTCTTCGCGGGATCAGCGAACGTACGGTGGCGTGCGGTACTCTGCTGCTACTTCGCAGTGCTCTGCCGCGGCCAGCATGTTGTAAATCGTGTTTGAACCTCCCGCGCAAAAGTCATGCGGTTCGGTTTATCGCCTCACAAGGGAGAAGCGAGCCTGTTGTTCCATATCGTGTGTGAACTTCCGAGGGAAGCGTCACGTGGTTTGGATTAGCGGAGAATGGAACAGCGTGTGGTGAAAGTGTCAGGCGGAGGGAGCTCCTTGGTGGCAACACATGAAACATATGAGGGAAAGGCAGTGAGAGAGATTACGCTGTAGCTGCACGTGTCGTACTCCACTTGACCTTTCGCTAGACGCTCCTCTCCGTTTTGTTTCTTTCGTCGCTGCTGCGTTGGCTCACTCGGTTACGCGGCAATAAACAGACGCCGCTCCCGCGAATCCAATGTAACGGCTGCCAAACGTCTGTCCTCTAACCTGATTTCACCGTTTCCGCTCAAAATCACTTCGCCAAGTAGCTGTGAATTCCTCCAGGTAGAACAGAAACTTCCCCTTTTGGAACGCGGCTTGAGCCCATATTTCTTTTTGAGTTTGGAAGGCCTTCCGAGCGAAATTTTCGCCAGTGTCTTTCACGCCTAAGTGTGCGCCATCACAGGTTGCCGGCTTATGGGTGCACGGTTTCCGGGTAGAAAAAGAGGGGCGTGCGCGCACAGCTAGGCTTCATGCCGCTACCGATGAAATGCCGGTTGTGCTGGTATTTAGATGTCGAAATTGCATGGCTCAGTGCGGTTAGTCGGCTGTCCTCCTCCATCGAGTGGTTCGGGTGTGGGTTGATGTGTTACACAGACATCTTACACACATAGTAAGATGCTTGCGAGGGGGAAGGAAAACGGACAGTTTGTACGCGAGAATAGAGCTCAAGGCCTTCCAGGTTTGAAATCGTTATGGGATGGATGCATGCCGTTCGAGCAAGATTTGAAGTATCGGCCCCAACACAAGTGCGAATGGGTGCAAAAACAACAGAAAGCTGCTGGCACCGCCGTTACCGCCCTTAAATTCAGCTCGTGGAGTAGCGGCGAATTCCCCCCCCCCCCCCCCCCCCCCCCCCCGCGGAATGAACAGCAAATTGGCCGCGTAGAGCGCCGCCGTGAGCCGATATCACTACATCAGAAGCCTTTCAGGGGATATTTTCGACGTCGTCTGTCACTTCTAAGCACACGCACATGACCGGTGGCCGGTTTATGTGTGCGCAGGTTTGTAGTGGAGAATAGTGGGAGAGAGGAGGGAGGCGTGCACGCGCAGCTATAGGTTTTATGCCCGTACTGATGGATGGCATGTCTGTTGTGCTGGTGTGAGTTTCACACCTCACTTCTCAGGTGAATCAAACTATCAATCTTATACGTCGTATAGCTACCCGAAATCAGGGGCTCAAAGAGGCAGAGCGCCTTCGGCTGATACAGGCTTTCATTATTAGTCGCATCACTTACTCTCTTCCCTACTTGCTACCTTCGCCCACCGAATTAGCTAAAATTAATTGTCTAATTAGGAAAATTTATAAAACAGCGCTGCAGGTACCTCAGAGCACATCCACTGCCCGCCTTGAATCACTTGGGGTCTTTAACACCGCCGAAGAGTTGATTGAGGCGCATCTCTTGAGTCAGCTCACTCGTCTCACAGCCACGCTCTCAGGCAGAATGCTTCTCCGACGGCTGCGCCTTGACAGCCCATTCTTTATCGACGCGCCCATTCCCCTTCCCAGCCACATTCATGAGCTAATAACGGTTAGACCCATACCGCGCAATATGCACCCGACGTTTCATCGAGCGCGCAGGGAGCACAGGGCGAGGACGTTAACCAAGCGGTACCCAATCACCCCCTCCACCGTCTACGTCGACGCTGCGAGATGCAGGAGCCGTGAAGCTTATGCGGTAGCGGTCATTAATGGCCCTGACGCCCCTCCGCTTGCTTCCCTTACTCTGTACACTAACTCCCCGGCGACCGCGGAAGAGGCGGCAGTAGCCCTAGCCTTTACCCTCAGGCCGCCCCCCTCCATCGTAATCTCCGATTCCAAAACGGCCGTTCAAAATTTCGCCAAAGGAATGATCTCGCCTTTGGCCCTCAAAATCCTTCTTCAAAATTCTCCCACCACCCCAGTCGAGCTGGTATGGACTCCGGCCCATGCGGGTGTGGGGGGGAACGAGGCAGCACACAGGGCCGCTCGAGGGCTCACCGTCCGAGCTGGTCCTAGCCTTGCGCCCTTCCACGGAGCCCTATCAGCCCGCGACAGACTTGTTACCTTCAACGACATAACCTCGCACTACCGCCTCTCCCGCCGCCAACTACCCCCAGCCGCTCCGACCTTCTCCAACGAAGAGGAACGCCTATGGCGACTCACCCAGACACACGTACTCCCCTGCCGATATCGACTTCACCTTATCTACCCTTCTTTGTACCCCACCCCTTTGTGCCCCGACTGCGGGTCCCTCGATACCCAAGACCACTGCATGTGGCAGTGCCCCCAAAACCCATTCCCCCCCTTCACAGACGGAGAGCACTGGGCGAAGGCGTTGTGCAGCTCGGACCGTGAGGTCCAGGCTAAGGTCATTCAGCGAGCTGCAATGGTCACCGGCCGGTTACCACCGCCGGTCACCCGCCACCCAGACTAGCCCCATGGGGCTCAAATAAAGTTTCTCTCTCTCTCTCTCTCTCTCTCTCTCTCTCTCTCTCTCTCTCTCTCAAACGCGGAAGTTAAACGGCCCAATGGGGCCTTTCCGGAGACCTTAGTGGTAGAGCGGATTGGGTTTATGTGGTATACTATGTTCAGATTACCGACGCAAAACCCGTATCGTCATCTTTAATCGTAAGAAAACGCCGTGTCACGCAGTTCGGTTGGCTGAGACCTGAAATGACGTCATTTTTTGAAGTTATTTAAAGCAGGTGGGCAAGAAAAACAAATAATTCCATGAATGGTTCGCGGCAATATATATATATATATATATATATATATATATATATATATATATATATATATATATATATATATATATATATATATATATATATATATATATATATATAGTAAAAAATGGGTATAGCTTCTAACAAAACTGTTTATTGGTCGACGTTTCGATCGGATGCCGAAAAGATCGGCATCCGATCGAAACGTCGACCAATAAACAGTTTTGTTAGAAGCTATACCCATTTTTTACTATTTGCTACGGCAACCAAAGACAGCCCTTCTCGCAATCTATATATATATATATATATATATGATAATATGGTTTGGAAAAGAGGGGCTCGTTTCTTGGCTGTAAGGTATTGCTCTCTTGCAGTGTCTGACATGGCTACTTCGGAAGTGCAAATACTGCCGCGTGTCTGTCGGTTTTCTATACAGTTTAGTTTGAAGCCGACCTTGGAAGGTAGTAACGGTGACGTCCAGAAAGTTTACACTGTGTTTCGAATAGGAATGAGCAAAAGAAATACTAGGATGGGTAGGTTAAATGCCTCAGTGAAGGTGAGGAGCTCCGCCTCACCGTGTTGCCAGATCATGAATATGTCATCAATATACCTTTTATAGTACATTGGCTTTAAATTTTGGGTGTCAAGAAAGTTTGATTCGAGGTGAGCCATAAAGATATTAGCGTAGTTAGGTCCGATTCGAGTTCCCATTGACGTACCGCTTTTCTATAAGGGTTTTTACGGTCGCGGTGTCGAGTTCCGGACTCGTAAGGGAGCAAATCTTCGGAACTTCTAAAGCTTCCAACACGACCGGCCTTCCACGAGCTTGTCCGAGTAGCGTCACCTGTGCTCGCCGGCACCGTTGAACCTCGGGTGACTACGCAGTACCGAACGTTACTAAGGACAGGTCTTCCGTGCCGAGAGCCGTGCATTTCAGGGCCCTATCCGCATCCTGGCAAATGAAGGTGCGTTGGCTGCCAGTGTCTTACAGCACTCGAACAACAAGGCGTCGCCGTACACCCTCTGCCAAGGCTCGGGCCGTCTGGAGCAACACTGACGTTGCCCCGGAGTGTCCGCTCGAAGCCGTCATGACGGCAGGTGCGCTTTCTCTAGCTTGTACTTGGCGTGTTGATCTGGGCGTGCTGCTGCCAGTCGGATTGAAAGAGTCACACAGGATGGTTAGGTGACGCCGATTGCAACTACTGCAGGTCAAGTTGCGGGAAGCTCTGCACTGACGCGACACATGGTTACGTCGGCCGCACCGAAAACAGCAATGAGCGTTGCGCAATCGCGTCCTCTTCTCGTTTGCCGACATGTCAACTAGGCAGTCCGCCACCTTGTGACCATGGCTGTCAGGCAAGGGACACGCTGGTATTATTACGGACTCAGACTTCGCGGTCAAGGACGACGCTGAGGGACGGGTGCCTCCGGTTGTCCTGGAGAGATCAAGTCGGCATTTTGGACGGATCGACGAGCTCCGTTGGAGGGAGGCTGTCCTGGTCTTCCTTCCTCGCGAATTTCGATTTGAATTCTTAGGAATTCCATCAGCTCTTTCACCTGGCCAGCTCCTTGTTGCCGCGTCGCGGATTCGCCCGTTAGCCCCTTGTCCGTCTCCTTAACCCTCTGCCGGTACATTAGAGTCAGGTAATCCGGCAGGCATTGGAGGAGCACATGGTTCAGGATTACGGCGTATTGCTCGCGCGGAACTCCCAGGGCTTCCAGGGCGCTGTCACGGAAGCGTACCTTGTCGTACATTTCGCGGAGCCTCTCGATGTCCGTTGAGCTTCTGATCGGCTTCATTGCCATGAGTTGGTCAATGTGCTCGTTGATGAGCAAGTCTCGTCGGCCGAATCGCTGAACTAAGGTCTTCACCGCAGGGTTGTAGTTCGCTTCTGCAAGCCGGATTCCCTCAATGGCTCGTTTGGCGTCGCCGATCAAGTATGTCAATAAGTACTTAAACTTCTCTATCTTCGGCAGCTCGGTATTTTCATGGATCGTCACGTTAAAATGATCCCAAAACGCTTGCCAGTCGTGTAGATTTCCCGAGAACGCTGGGATCTGGAGCATGGGAAGCATAACCGCCCGATGACGTGACGCATGTGTATGCCCGCCTGACGCACCCGTAGGATCAATAACTCGAGCGGCTGTCCCTCCGCTGGCGATGGAATCGGTCGCGCTGGGCACTTGCTGGGCATTTCGTAGGAGGAAGTGTGCTTGAGAGACGGCATAAGATATCTTGCGGGTATACTCTACCGCTCCTTCGAGCTCCTGCTCCAGCCCGTCGTCATCCGTGGCATCGGCGATTTTCTCGTTGAGGGCGGTGAGCTCAGGCTCTCGCTGTACGATGTACTCGACGTGGGAGCTCAGGGTTGCCGCTTCGGGAGAGGGCTGCTGCAGCAGGTCATTCAGCTGGGTGAGAGCCCACGTGATGCCGCTCCTGACAATGCCACGAGTCTTTCGAAGGCGGTCGATCGACGAAGCCATGAGGGGGATGCTCCGAAGGACGATTTCCCGGGTTGGTCGGCACCAAAGATGTCGCGGAAGCTAGCGCGAGTCAAAGCCCCAGAGCCCTAGATGGAGCGATACGTGCTTCTTTATTGGCTGTACTCGAACAACACTACCGATGATGATCGTGGCGCGTGCTCACGCCCTCTTCGTCCTTCTTTTCTACAAGTGCAACTCACGCGCAGGTTGGTTACGAACGAGTTTCAAGAATGGTGCAAATGCCATAAGGGAATTCAGATGTAACCGACCTTCGTCGAATTGCCGATTTTTATGTAGTGTAACTCGAAGAAAGGTTGTCGAATAAGATGAATAGATGGCCGGATTGTCAGGAACAATATATTGCGTGCATATCAGTTCTTCGTGGGCAGGATGAGCGATCATAAAAGTAGATTTGAGCGTATTACTTCGTGGGGGGGGGGGGGGGGTTTCATCACTCCAGAACCCTATTAAAGATATCAGTCAAGCTCCTTGCCATATTGGAGATATTGTATCGTCACAATATAAAATATTCTTGCTGTGGTAAGGTAGGTAGGGAGGTCATTGATATTCACCAAGAATACTAGGGGCCCTAGCACTCATCCATAACCAACGCCCTGGGGTCGTTGCCGCATTTCACGAACTCTGTTCGGTTGGTTAGGTCAATGGTTAATATACTAAAAGGCCACAGATTCCAAGCGATTTAACTTAAAACCTAAAAAAAACAATATGATATCATTGTAAGTGGTGTCGAATGTCTTTGCTTTGTGAAATCAAATTTTATGATCCCGCGAAAAAGGAATGCCTAAACAATGCTTCATACAGTCTGTATCCTCTATTAATTCAAGTTCACTTGGATAATTGCGCCTTTTGTAGGGATAAAAGATTAAATTTTGTAAGGTAGTTCAATTAATTTTGTCGGTTCCAATTATGTTACCAAAACGGACAATATTGGTATAGAACTGTTGTCAGGCAATATTTTTTGGTCTTCGCTTTTGAAATCTGCTACTATCTGACTCCTATTTGGTTCATTGGGGAAGACCCCGCTTATAAAATTGCGTTACATATACATGCGCCAGAATGTTGTATGTATTGCCTCCTACAGCCGTTACATCACCAGAACTAATGTTGTCTAACACCGCGCCATTGATTTTCATAGCGATAAGAGCTTGAGGTACATCGGGTGTCGTAGGCCTTAAAAAGAAAGAACACCAACATCTAATGCAGCTTTCATTTTACGGATTCAATGCGGAAGAATTGAAAATTCATACATAAGTTCCCTGCATTGCGGATAACGCTGTCCCTACAAAAACAATGCATATTCATCAGTGACACCATTAGGATACGGCGCAGGGACTCTGAGTAAGACATTATGTGTTCAGCTTGGAGTTTTTTGGGTATTTATTTTTTTTCGTTATTTCTTGATAGTAGTCATGTAAGCTACGTTAAGTAAAAGAGATATTTGGGGATTAGTCCTATACCGATTTATTAGGGCGGGTTTTCGTCGAAACACTGAAATAGATGATAACACCCATAATTTTTGAAAACCTCTACAGAGAACAGAATCTATGCAAACGTAGAAATTCGCTATGATTGGCAGCTACAGCAAGCCACAGCCATAAAGGTTTGTTTATGCCTCGGCACTGCCGTAGCTGTGAAGTCACAAAGCTTTACCGACCCAACCTACACTGCCGAGAACGTACCCCTTGCCCCACTTGCGTGCGCATGTTGGGGCAAGAAATCGTAAAGTGACTGAGTAAGCGAATAAACTTTCTTTAGAAAATAAAAAACGATTGGAATCGTAAAAATGAAGTTTCCCGCATCACCAGGCCGCGGTGACCAGCCATAATCTTTTACAACATCCCGGCGCAAAACTGTTAATTTCGTGTATCACGTCTCTCATCTGGAAGATAGCACGAAAGAATGTAACTGAACTATTTAAGGACATCACTT
This sequence comes from Haemaphysalis longicornis, assembly GCF_048455015.1. Lineage (NCBI taxonomy): Eukaryota > Metazoa > Arthropoda > Arachnida > Ixodida > Ixodidae > Haemaphysalis > Haemaphysalis longicornis. The sequence goes on from NW_027526204.1 coordinate 138,588,277, forward strand.
TACCATATTGGGACATTATTGAGCCCACAGGGGTCGCCGATTTTCGCAGTTGTATGAAGAGTTGAATATTTTCCCGTATTTCTCATTCATTTGCACCTGCTTAATGCCACAAAATTGAAAGCAGTTCTCGGAAGTCTAGTGAGGAATAAAGTATTTTCGGAGTAATGTATATCGGTGCCGTAGGAAGAACGCCAAAAGAACAGTTTCATGTGAACTCCCTTCGGCAACTGCCATTCTTGCGTACACTTATTGCGCACAACGACAAAAGCCGTGGACAGTTTCAATTTTTTTGTTGTTGCTGTCATTGTGCGGTAACAATGACTGGAGCAAAAAATGGCCTTTTTATTGATTCTATTTTCTCACAGGCACCAAAAACTTCGGATGGGTCGGAAAGGAGAGCACACTACCCGCTTCGCTTCCCTAGAAGTACAGGACACAAGCCTCTCGCTTACGTTCGGAGATAGCACGAAAAAAGGCGATGATCCCACCCATCCTACAAAGAAAATTCCGCGTGGTACATTTTTTTCGATTGGTCTTCGCATGGACAGAAATTTGATTCTTGTAAGTAATCCTTCTCTATTTACACCAGCCCCACTCCTGCCTTTGCACGCTTCGTTTTCTGCGGGGGGTGACCAATGATTCCCATAACGAAGTAAATCTGCCTGAGTTGCCTTTCCCTTAGCGGTCCGGCCCGGACGACATGCTCGTCTTTGACTAAATTTTCCCTAACTGAAGAATAAATGCGTAACCAACCAAAGAAATGCTTTTTTCCTGAGTAACTTATTTTACAGCGCTTCCTCAACTCGGAAAAACCAGCGAGATAAGTAACTTTATTAGCCGAAGGTTCGTCCAGTCCGGGGCTCGGGGTATGGAGCCGAGGGCCAACCCTGCTCATTCAGGCACTGGCCTGTCACCGGCCTTGAGCGCCCACAGCAAAGATCCTATCCTTCTAGTGGGGCCATGGAGACAAAATTCCTCTTTCTCCTTCAATTCGAAAGAATTTGGCTTTGTTGCTGGCTAAGCTCAATTCTGGCCACAAAAGACGTGGCTGCGAAACACGAAGAGCACCGAAGGCATTTTACTAAAGGAAAGCGCAAAACAATTAAACTCAACTTACGCACTCTAGTGACTTAATAAGGGCCAGCCTTGAAACACTTATCAGCGTGTCGTTACGGGTGGCAGGGGAATTGTGGACGCGCACAATGGCCATCGCCACCACCCAACCATTCACATCTGATTAACTGCGCCCTACCAGGATTTCCGCCGGGAAAACTTTGTTGAATGCCTCAGTGGGAATTTTCCAAAGCTGATCGCCGTTTTTTACTGCGCACGTAGATATTTACGCAGTACCATGTTCGACCAGGAGGCCCTAGGCCTTGTTTTAGTGATGCATGTTTAGGCTGCACTAAGATACTTATATCAACACTAATGAAGCCCGTCCCACGCGGGTGTATGGACTGAATTCTTAGGGAGTCGCCAAAAAATGTTTTAGCAAGGGAATAAAGTCGAGTTGCGGTAATTCAAACTTTGATAATTCGTACTGTCGGTTAATTCAAACCAAATACAATTTTTTGGTTGGCCCGCTATCCTTTCAACGTATTTAAAAGCCGCTTAATTCAAACTCCGTCATTCGGTTAATTCGTACTTTTTGCTTGCCCATATTGGAAAATATGCGCTGCTTTCCCACAGCTACTTAAACATTTGCGTGCTTATATAATCACAGAAGTCGAAAAATGAAAAATAAGCACCTCGAGCCTTCAAGGAAAAGGGCGTTTCCAGTAAATTAACGTTTGAAACGAAGCAAAAGTAAGGTAGACCGTCACGTAGACCGCCTTATTTACCATGGAAACCAAAACGACGCACAGGCCTCCAGAAACGTCTAAACATGATTGACTGCCTACACTTGTCGAAGCGGTCAAAACCACGCAGGCCACTGTCGCAAAAACAAAAAGAAAAACGCGCCATCCCGCATTCTAGCATCGCGTGCCAGCAAAAACAGAAAAAGAAAAAAAATTAGCAGTGGCTTAGCTCGGCTATGCCAGGATATAGGCAGCGTGGGCTAAGGTTCAGCTGGATATTCTTAAGTTTCCTGGTTGTCTAGGATTAGCTGATTATTTGCTGCTGCTAAAACGACTTCCAATTCAATCCAGTCCAGTCCACTCACTGCTTCTCGCGCATGCGCAGCACGGCTCTCCAGGAGCCACACGAAACGGCTATCAAGCGGCTCCGGCGCACCGTCAGACTTGGCTACTGCGCAACGAAGGCGCACAGCTGGGCACGCGCTGGCGCCAGTGCGTCTGCCGCGGCTATGACGTCACTCCTCTGGAATGCGCAGACCGGCGAATGTGCAGACCCATTCCTCTACACACCCGTACTGACGTATCGAAGAGCAGCAAAGACGAGGACAGGAACACAGGAAACGACACACAGAGCGCTCTGTGTGTCGTCTCCTTTGTTCGTGTCCTCGTCTTTGCTGCGCTTCGATACGTCGCTATGTACCAACTCGCCCAAACCAATATTCTGCTGAACACCCGTACTCCAATTGGTTTGCATTTCCATGCAATCCAATACATTCCAATTTAATCCAATTTAATCCAATCTAATTCAATCCAATCCAATCAAATGCTCCTCGCGCTTGCTCTGCACGGCCCTTCAAGTTCCACGCGAAACTGCTCAACCTCGGCCAGTCTAGCTTACGCTCAAAAAAAATCCCGCCATCTCCACGAAGTGAATGATGATGAGAGGGGCGAAGCTTAAATGCTTATCGGTAAAACCGTGAAACATTCGCGCACACATCATATAAAGACTCGACACGTCAAGCTTTCCACCATTCCGTTGACAAGCCCGTCGACGACGTCGATGTTTGTGGTGATTATGCAGGGCTGGTTTGGGACGATGAGAATCTCCATGGGCAAGTTGGCGAATTCGGTGTGTGACATTTTAGCCACAGTGGCAGTCGCCTTCTGCACAGCGTCGTGTGTCGCGTACCCCCGGTACGTGTCTTGAACTCGCGGGCGACGAACGACAACCTCTTCCTCCTCCACTCCGGCTTGTTGCGTAGCAACGAATGCGCTGAACGTTTTGACCTCTTCGGCCAATCTTTGGTTGGCCAATCCCAAGGGGGATCCTGCCACAATCATCATCATTCCGCCGTGTACGGCAGCAACGAGGGACGGGACGGGGCCCGAGCAAGAGTCTTGAGCTTGCAGGAGACGAACGACAACCTCTTCTTTCTCTCCTCCTTGTTGGGTAGCAACGATTGCGCTGAACGTTTTGACCTCTTCGGGCAATCTTTGGTTGGCCAATCCCTAGGGGGATCCTGCCACAATCATCATCAATGTGCCGTGTACAGCAGCAACGAGGGACGGGACAGGGCCCGAGCAAGAAGAGCTTCACCCCTAAAACAATACGGCGGTTACGAAAGGGACTCGCATGGCATTCGGCTTGTGGACCTTACGCGGACAAACGTGCCTCACTTCGGCACCGTAGTTTTTCGGCGTTTGAACAGAACAAACCGTTCTTCACCGCATTTTTTGGCGAAACTGACCCGTGCTGTGTAAGTGTTCGACCCATGCGAGGTTTTTGGGCCTCGGGCCCATATCTCCGGAGCCATAGCCACCAAAGAAAACCATGCCGGAACTAGGCTTACCCCGTTAGGCCTAGCTTCCCCTCCGACGCCCAGCGGTGGCATTGAAGTCCTCGTGGCAGGAGAAGACATCACCCCTGACGAACTACAAAAGGACGGTTGGAAGGACATCCACCATTCACATCGTGAGATCGCGGCCGCCAAAAGCGCCCAATCCAACTGCTTCGCAAGACCATGCGATCAAGCAGCATCGCCCTCGCCCGAAGCAACGCATTCCACCTCCAGAGAAGCTCCCTGAAGAAGACTTCAAGATCGTCTTCCGGCCTCATGACGGACTCAATGTCCGCACAAGCCAAGCCGACATTCTAGATGCCGTGTACAAGTCAGCGGGGGATATCATATGTACAAGGCGAGCAACTAAGAACGAACGTGACTTCCAACTACTTTATATTAAAACCCCTTCGGAGGAGAGATGCAGTATAATTGCCTCGATCAAACATATCAATATCAGAGGCCGGACCTTCGAGGTCGCCATGAATGCCGTCGCCCCATCTCGCACAGTGACCGGGCTAATATTCAGCGTCTCCGCGGACGACGCGCCTGAAGACATTATGGAAATCCTCATAAATTTCAACCCGACAAGCAGCATCCTAAACGCCAGAAGGATGGGCAACTCCAACGCGGTTCAAGTCCTGTTCGACGGTACTATTACACCCTATCACCTCTCATACCGGTGCCAACCTTTCCGACGAAGAACAGAAGCATGCATCCGATGCTTGCGCACAGGACATCAACAAAGTGCGGACTACTCAACCCAAACCCGGAACACCCGTGCCAACCCAAATGTGTAGTGTGTAACGGCGCTCATATCACTGGCTCTGCGGAATGCCAATCCAGGTTCCAGCCAAGAAGGAGACCATCACACCTAAATAAACAGTTAGCCTAGCAACAACCACCTCCTCCACCACCACCAATATCACCACCGCTATCTCAACTCGGGAGCCCAGAAGGTTTGCCTGGGCTTCCGGAACGTCAAAGAAGCCGCTCCAATTTATCGATGAACACAAAGCGCCGCTCGACAAGCAAAGAGATAAAAGAAACCTAACCACCACCACCACCTCCGACCCAGCACAACAATAAGCAGGTAAGCTGGGGCGGCGCGGGCTCCTATCCTCATCAGAATCAACACCAAACACTCCATCCCTCCTTGGCTCATAAACAAGAAATAGCTAGCGGGCGAGCGGAAATAGAAGCGCTCAAAGTATGTCGAAACAACAGAAAGATAACTTGGCCTTGGATTCGGAGAATCAAGCACTGCGCAACAACCTAGCACAGGCAACAACCACAACGGTAACAGAAATGAACTCTCCTCCTGTCAAAAAATTGGCCGCGTATCTGCTCCTTTCGTTGCAAATGTCGTCAAAAGACGATAGTCTTTATCGACTTTTGCCAAGTAAATGCCTCCCTTCGCTTTACCGCTCACCTCTCATGTTGTTCCTCTTGCGTCCCGCTCCTCCCAAGGTAAAGACACCAAAGGTTTGCTTAAATCATTTTAAATTTCCCGCGTTCCACTGCTCCAAACCGGGTGTCTCGATGCGAACGCTGCCGTACGGCGAAGACGCGCGTTAATCGAGGCACCCTACTTCAACGTTTATAGAACCGCGTTTCCCTACTCCACGTGCGTTGCAAGCAGAAGGTGGAAACTATCTAGTGGAACCTTGCGTAACTGTTGCCGGTTGATTTCTTAAAATGGCGCCAGAAGCTATAGTGGCGCTGGCGACAGCAGGCGACGGCGGAGTAAATTCTTTTTCTGCAGTTGATGAAGTATTTAATTTCGCAAAAGTCAAGCATGTTTGAATTTTTATAAAGGAACACTGCACATATCACTTCTGTATTGATTTGTTGTCTCATATTTACGTAATGTCTTGTTCTTCTTCAACAATGTTGATAAGTATGAACATTACACCGGACCAAGACGGGTAGATTTAGCTGTGACTATATAAGACTATTGCGCAGGCATTGATTTGCTTTGGCCGGGTGGCTGAATCGAGTCACAGACAGACAGACGGACAGACATACAGACACACAGACATACAGACAGACCAAAATTTCTGGGTTTAAGTAGCCCAAGAAAGACTATCGTCTTTAAAAACGCGTTCTAGACACTCCCGTCACTAAAGAGGCAACTGGTAAACTCGCTGCCCACGACGAAACACTCGACGTCATCAACAATAGGCTCAACAGATTAGAACAAACCCTCGAAACTAAATTTCAGGACGTCGACACGAAACTCCACAACACCATGGAGCTCCTAAACAACATTATGAAAGGAATCGAATCACCGCAGCATCTTCACGTACCAACAGATACCCCCCAAAAATCTCCATTACCACATGTCGAACGCGGAAGTAACAAGCCACATTGTAACTCTTTCTTAACACCGGCGCCAAGAGACGACTGTGTGGAAGAAGAAGTGGTTGAGTGCGCGTGATCTCTCATCCTTACGATGAGAGATCACGCGGTACGATGACATACTGATTGTAATGCACACATCCGGTATAGTTATCGCAAAATGAATTGCAGTTGTCATAGCAATAATGCAGTGACTGAGTGTTAACTAAAGCTTACTTTTAACAAAAGTTTGGCTAGAACATTCGGTAAGGTGACCATTAAGAAATTATTCAGGGTGACCAAATAATCTATTTCATTGGTAGTATTTATGTGCCTGCTGTGGGATTTTTCTGTTTTGTTACAAATATAAAAAATCTGCCCCATTGGCATTAGGCGCTGGTATTTGAACGCGCCAGTATGCAGGCCTAAATTTAAGGCTTCAAGGTTATCCTGATAGGCGATTCCATAGCGACGACTGCGATTTCAACAAAAAAGGAAAGGGCAGAAAACATATCCACCCGTCATATCTGTTGGAGGGGGCTTTATGAATAGTCGATAGGACAACATAAAGTCTGGGCGAGAAAGTAGGCGGTAAATCGTCACCAATTCATCTGTTTTTCTAATATCTCGTAATTGTTTAAAGTTTGCTTTGCAATTGCTCCACTGGCCTTGGGGAACAGCAGCTATTTGAATTTTTGTTTGTATTTTGATTTGACTGTCATTTTAAACTACTAAATTATTTTTTTCTAATTTCAGTGATAATTCAACTCATCCAACCGGTTCGGTACTTGATTTTGTCGAACCGGAACTGAACCGGAACGAAATGAGAACCGGTTTTTTTTCGGTTCGACACACTGCAATGAATATAATCAATATTATCCTCGCCCTGTTCAAAGCTTCTTGCACTGGTTCCAGGGAAGAGGAAAAAAAAGGACGTGCTCTGGGCAGGTAGCTCAGCTACATGCAACCCAGTGCGGGGAAGAGGACTAGATGGGGACTGAAAAGATAGAGCAGAAAGGGAGAAGAGTACAAAATAGGGCTAAGTCAGGCTATCACATCACTGGAATCCCAAATGAGCGGAGCAGATCATCATGGCACATATTCGGGTGGGACGGTTATCCTAGTGATCGTCACTCGCACTATTTATATAATCAGGAACACTGGTACGTGCCGTAATTGCAGGGGCGTTGATTAATCCTGGTTTACTTACGGCATAGTTGGTTTATAAATGGTGAAGCGGTGGCAGTACCAGTATTTGTATTTAGTATAGTCATTTCTTCGTCTCTCTTGGATAAGAGATTGTGGTTCTGATCACTATCATCGCTGAGTATACGTGCACGGTTTTTTTTTTTTTTTTTTTTTTTGGGGGGGGGACGTATGACGGGTCATTCGAACTCAAATATAATGCCCAACGTGCTTGCGCCCAGTTTAAGCATGACAGCCTTGTTTTATTATCTCACCCGACTTCAACCGACTAACCGATTTAAAAATTAATCGCCATTAAAGCCTTAAGCGATTAATCGCAAGGTTAATCGATCAATAGCCCACCCCTAGTACGAACCGTACGAGTTCCGAGGGGAATGGGTTGTTTCGGGCTACGCCCCTAGTGAACACCACGGCTATGTCACATTCATAGCCTCGTCATCTTCAGTCTGTATTCCATGGGCTGGTTCACCACAGCCTACTTCTGCATCGTCTTATAAATTACGAGTGTCGGAGGTCAAAAAGTGGCCGAAAGGAGAGGGAGCTCTAAGAGCAGAGCGGCTTTTCTTATTCAACGCAGGCAAAAAAAATCCCCGCACCTCCCCGAGGGGGATTGTGAGGATGCAGAAATGCATTGGGTGCACCGATGAGTGTGATGCGATTAATGGCGAAGAGAGAGGCGAGAGTGTGAGCGTAATCATTTATTTTTTTTTCCCACACCCGTCATTTCCGCTTCGTTATAGGGACCGGGCAGCCGTTGTATGGCACCACCGTCGCTGCAGCGAACAGCGCCGCCCGTGGCGAACCGCTCGTCAGTGGAATGCCGGTGGCGGTCAGCGCAGCTTTATTATGCATAGCTTTCTGCTGTCGTTTATCTGCGGCGCAGCTTGCAAAGTGTACATAACCACAAGGACTTGAGCGTGGACGTGACCTTTAGGAGGCATGCCATGTGTGTGATTTACGCCCATACTGAGTATTTACAAATAGCAGACGACGCTCAATGCGCCAAGCTGGAAGTCAAGCTGGAAGTGGAAGTCTGTTCCTTCATGCAATTTTTTCATGCCTGCATGCAGTTTCGCGTATCGAAGAGTACAATGCAGCTAAATGCTCCCACAAAGCCTGTGTGTGCAACCGATCCCCTAATGCTGCCGCGCTGACCTTTGGCAGTTGATGACGAAACGGCGTCGACGTCGTGCACAAGCGAAAGACAAAGGGGAGGAAGGTGCCTTCTAAGATTTACCTCAAAACAGAAATTGTGATGGACAACGCTTCCGTAACTTCATTACATACGGCTGAAACGTGTTTAATTTCACAGAAATGCTCTCACTACAGTCATCGGGAATCGTTGATAGAATAAATACCGCATGATAGTAGAACGTTATTGCTTGTCGTGGAGAAGCATTGATTTACAAGAATTTCAATGGTTGCTGGCTAGTTGGTAAATGGTTTTTGAAAAAAATTTCCCCGCATTTCCCCGAGGGGAAGAATGTGAAAGTGCGAATGCACGAGTTGAATTTGCGCGGTTCGGTAATGTTCGCGAAAGAGAGATCACACACACACACACAACTACAAAGAAAGAAAGATGTATTTATTCACAGACACCTATTTGTGTTGTCGTTGTACTTGATTGCTAGAGCGGATCTCAGCTTTGAAATTTCGTGTCAGTACTCCTTTAAGCGGGTGCATTAGCCCTTCTCACGCCCGATTCCTGGCCAATCCCCCACGTGGGTATGTGCCATGCACAGACACCTATTTGTGTTGTCGTTGTACTTGATTGCTAGATCGGATCTCAGCTTTGAAATTTCGTGTCAGTACTCCTTTAAGCGGGTGCATTAGCCCTTCTCACGCCCGATTCCTGGCCAATCCCCCACGTGGGTATGTGCCATGTCAGCGGCCAGGCAGCGCGCGCCCATCTCCCCCCGTTGCCAAGGAAGACGAGGAGATTCCTGGCCAATCCCCCACGTGGGTATGTGCCATGTCAGCGGCCAGGCAGCGCGCGCCCATCTCCCCTCGTTGCCAAGGAAGACGAGGAGCGCGCGCACCCGCAGCTGTTGCTATGTGGACGGACGGTGGTCGACGGAATTCAGGGTCGCTTATAAAGTGCATTCGCACTTAAAACCAATTCCTGCGTGGCTGAAGGATGCGAGGCAGGAGGGTGCCCGAAAACCGTACTCAGCTTCACAACTGAATGCTGCGGTCAATTTACAAGCTGCCGCCTACGCTTGAAAAATAATGCACTCCTCCGTCTAACGACGATGATGGTTTATCGCAAATCTTTCTCGTATGGGCTTCCTTGGTTGCCTTCTGGATTTAAACTTTGACTAGTTGAGCTTCGAATTTGACAAGCACGCATTTTGGTCTCTTGATCGCAGCGTCTGTGACTTTGACCATTTCCCATTCGATTTCGCACGAAGAAAGCTTTGCGTTCAACCATCGTAATCATTAGACGGAGGAATAGATGATTTTGCTGTTTAATTTTGAACTTCCATGCACCCCTCCCCAAATCTTACCTTTTTCCAGCGCGTCGGAAATGTGTCTGTGCTGGAGGACTTGGGCTGATGCACCCATATTTGAGGCAACTAATCGCGCGTTTTTGGTGTCTTCACAAGTCATTACATGATTTTTCAACTATCCGTGCCAGCCTTTATTCCACGCAGGTGGTAAAACGGGAAGGGGAGGACGGATGGTTTGTGGCTTGGGCTGTTGGGTGGGGGAACAACTTTTGCTCTTGATAAAATGACCACCATAAACGTGGGAGTTCCGCTTCGGCTTTCAGGCTCCCATGCTTTCACAGTGTCGCTCACCAAAACCGAAGGCACAAAGCTCACGGTTACAGAAAGTGTAAACTACCGCAACATTTCTACGGCTACACGGTAATCCATCTCGTACGCAAGTGCCTTCCTCTTCAAAGCACACGTATCGAGGTATCCCAGTGCTAAGGCTGGCGTGGAAACCGTAGTCATTGAGACCAGTGAAGATAATTTAATGTGGTAGAAATGAATACTAATATTCCTAATAGTTTTATTCCTACTCGGATCACGCGGAGCCAGGCGCAGAGCGCTGCAAAAAGTGCTCATGTCAATGCAGCCCATTCCCAACCTTAGAAGCATCCAATAAGTTTGCGCAGCCGTTAGTCCATTTAAGAAGAAATGAATACTAATAATAGTTGTTTTATTCCTGCCCAGAACGGGTAGAGCCAAGCGCAGATCGCTGCAAAAAGCGCTCAAGCCATTGCAGCCGATACGCAACTTTAGAAGCGTCCGACAAGTTTATGTAGTCGTTACTGCATCTAAGAACCCAACACATCTGTCTAGACTTCGTTTCATCTCACATGTCCACTCACAACACCACCAAAACATTCAAAGCACCGAAGCAAACACGACAAAAACAACGGGAGGCTGTATAGTCCAATGCACCGGCTCATTCTACTGACGAGGGGAGCGCCGAGGGGTGGCGCCACCCGTCCAGCTGCCCGGTCCCTATAGAGAAGCGTCTTCGAGACCGCGTTGAACGCAACCGCCAACTGCAGAGGATCGTTCACGTCAAAGTCGTCGAGAATCGTTTCGAACTCCCCGTCAGCATCATCGATGTCGTCTTCCTGCGGTTCCTCTCGTTCGCCGCCGTCATCGAAGTGATCGAGCCGACTCCAATCGACCCGAACGTTGATGGCGCGATACAGCGGGGTGTGTTCCAGGTGCTTGAGCCAAGCCAGGATGTTGCCGCGCTTCACCAACCCGCGCTTGTACGTTGCCGGACTCATCAGCCTTCGCTTGATGTGAACGTCGAACGCAACGTCCTCGGGTACCATGCGAGGAAGGCACCGCACAACCTTCGATACGTCGATGGGCACGTTCACCGCCTGTCCCTTGATTCCAAACTGCCCGTTGCCTCGAGTCAGCCGCCTGATGCTCATGAAGGGGAGTCGAGGCGCGATGAGCCGCTCTTCGACCGGGTTCAGATCGGGAAGATGCGCCGGCCGAGGAGGATAACGGTAGCCAAAACTCACGCAGCCCTCCTCTTCGCACCTTTGTCTTCTCCTTCTTCTTCTTCAGTGGTTCCCCTACGGGAAGATGACTATGGTGGTTGAACGCGAAGCTATCTCGTGATGGATTGTTTGGTTGGCCAATCCCTAGGAGCATCATGCCACAATCATCATCAGACGCGCTGCGCACGCCGGCCAAGGGACGCACGACAACCCCCGACTATAATGCATTTCTGCATAAAAGAGGAAGTTAGCGTATATAGCAGCTGTGCGGTATATACAAAAGAAGCTGTCTTATGTCACCTTTTCCGTCATCAACCGCTTCCAGGCTAGTAGCCTGCCGTCCGAGGTCCTCAGCTATCTAATTTTTGAGGTCCTTTCATCTGTTCTATCTCTTTTAGTGAATGTCTATATTAGCGCCTCACCCTCTACCAAATGCATTCGAACCAAGAAACCTAGCAACCAGCCTAGCTGCCATGTCTTTCTTGGAACAAAAACTAACGGGCGATCAGCACTATATATATATATATGATGCCGTGGCGTAGCCAGAAACTCTTTCTGGGGGAAGGGTGCTTTGTCCCGCAAATTAAGCAAATTTAAGACAGCTTGGACCGAAACAATGTCTCATTTTCGTTTTGTTAGCCTACTCAAGTTTTACATTTAAATTTATAGATTATTCGTGAAACGCATCTGCGAGAAAAAGGCAGAAACAATGCGGCGATGCGCCTCGTACAAAATTTTGGGAAGTGTTCTGACACCAAAAGACCAACCCCACCGGCTACACCCCACTTGTAGTGCATAACAATAAACTACCAAAATGTGTGCCGCCGAGGATGGAACGAAATGAACGCAGCCATGTCTCGACAGAGAAAAAATATCATAGAGGGCGCTGCATGCGTTAGGAGCGCATTGCGGACGGTTGCGCGAGGCTTACTCCGAAGCGGCCCCTAGTGGAAACAGAAAAAACACAAGTACTTCGCGCTGGTTCTGGATACAAGCGTTCTTTGAAACCATTTTGACGTCACAGCAATTTGCATGGATAGTGGCCTGTGAAGCTCCACGCATTAATCTGCTTTTCTAGTTACTATTTAGCTTGTTCGTTGGACGTATGCATTAAAGTTGGAATCGCTGTTGCTGGGTCACTGAAGTTGTTTCAATAAACCAAACTCGTCATTTGTCTTCGCTGTCCCGTTAACCACCACGCACGACTATCACTCCTACAAATACAAACAACTGAAGTATTACGTTTTCTGAATTTTTTCAGCCTTTGGTCAACGACTGGGTTGGAGGTGGGTACGACATGGGTCAACCAGTCGCTAGTGAGTATCGTTTATTCCACAGCGATAGCCAAGCACCAGAGCATGCGCTACTGCACTATCTTGCCTTTGTTGATTACTCATGTCTGCATTAGGTATTAAGGCACACTGACCCAGGCAACAATAAGGGAGTGTCAACTTTTATGGCGCTACAGTGACATAGATTCAACTTAAATTTCTCCATCCTAGAGACAGTACGGGGAAGATGTATAGCCTTACGGGGTGGTTATTTCAGCCGAAATAAAAGTCTACTTCTAACATCTTTGATCATTTCATCGAAAAGTACTTCTATTTCCTAATGGACTGTGAAGACAGAAATTCTTGGACATATTGCAGCTTCAAAAGCACGTTTGTACCTGGAAACCCGTGATCATTTTCAGCGTCATTTAAAACAACAACAAAGACGACGACAACGACTACCACAACAACAACAACAACAACAGCATATTTAGGTCTATTTCAGGACGAAGGCCTCGCTCATTGACCTCCACCCGCTCCTGTCTTACGCTGTCCGAGTCGATTCTTTGCTTCAGAATTTTCTTGTTTCATCTCTACATCAAGTTAAAGGGACCCTGCAACACCTATTATCGACTACTCGGAATGTATTTTGGAGTAAAGTTTATTGTCCCAGCAAACTCCTCCCGCGAGAATTATGAAAACCCGTTTACTATGGCCGAAACTACGCGCGATGAAAAATCGCGCGTAATTGTTTTCTCTCAACTCAACTGCGGACAACGCGATGAAAGCTGTGCGCTCTCTCCCGGAGAGGGGGGCGGCTCGCGGCGTTCTGTTCGGCGGCCTTCGATATGTCACAGGCCGGCGAGCTTTGTCCTTTTCTCCGTAACGTGGAGGGGTCTATTTCCGGTCTGGTGCCACAAAAAAGCAGGCATGGCGGCATGCTCGCTAACAAGCGCGCAGGCTAGTAGGGCGTTTTAAGCAATAAGCGCTTGTTGTCGAGTGGGCTCGTTGAAAGTGGAATATTTAATTTAGTTCGTCACTCAAACTCCGCGCGTACTCACAACAAAAGAAACAGCAAAAGTATGTGGACAGGTTCAGACGTGGAAGAGGTTGATACACAGCGCCGGCGACGGCGGAACGTCCTAGGAAATGCCAGACATTAGCCGTGAAGTTTACCAGCGACAGCCAATAGGACAGCCAGGACAGCCAAGGCCCAAATGACGTCGTAGAGCCATGCCACGGGTGCATAATGAGGGAAATTGAAGAGAGCGCGGTTTGTTTTTCCGCGTCTTTCACGGCGATTTGTGCGCTTACCGCTTCACGTGCATGTGTAATATTTGGCTCGGGTGTTCCTGGCAGTGTAATTTAAACGTCGCGCAGGTTTACTTGCACTGCACGAAGAGTGTTGCAGGGTCCTTTTAATGTCTGTCTCCTTCTTCTTCGTCAAGTCCTGTCTCAAGGTATGCATTTTGTAACCCTCGTGGTCCACTTCTTCTCGGTCTGTCTTGCTGCATAGCCATTGCAACTCCATTTCTTTTTCCTAGTTCGAACAATGAAATGCTCTGTTCGAGTTTTCTCCCTAATTCACGGAGCTCATTTTATGTCTTTAAGTATTATTCCTGTCCTTGTTCGCTCCGTGGCCCGCTTGGTCGACATTGGTTTGCTTTCCAGATGTTTCGTATGGTGCCAAGTTTTCGCTTCACACGTCATCACCGGGCACACGCATTGGGTGTTTACTATTCTTCTAACAGCGAAGTTGTTCAGCAAATCGTAATTTTTCATGTCCGCGGTTAAAAATACCGCTGAATTGCTGAGCGCGAGCACGTGAGCACAGGCCTCGCGGCGAACGCTCAGAAGGTAACAAAACCAAGGCAATGGCGAGCGCTTGTTCGTGCAAGCCTTCCGACGACCACCCAGCTTATACGGCGAATGTTTGTCAAGCCAAACATACCCACTTAGGGAGATTGGCCAAGATTGCGGCGACCGCCCGGCAGTTAAAAATATCAAGTCAATACCGAGCGCTCGTGTCTGCGTGCCTCGCTGCGACCACTCAGCGTATCCGGCGCACGTTTGAGAGCCAAGCCTACCCACTTTGGGCGATTTTCGGTAGGCTTGGCCCACTTGACCCACTTACAGCGCTTGTGGAGTGTATTTCCGTCTGCCCTTCGTCAAAATGTGCGCTGTTCCTTCATCTGACTACCAACTAGCCCAACATGCAACCCTCCTGGAGAAACCAAGATTGGCCAAAACTGCAGCGTTCACTGTAGTATTGACAGCACTTGCTCCAGACAAGGAAGACATGTAATAGCATATGCACCTCCCAGGTGATGTCCAGTGAATACCACTTCCAAAAAAATGAAGGAAGCTCACACTTATAGCAACACTGTTGGAGTAAATGTCGTTGCGGCAGTGAAGAAGAAGCAAATGAGCTGCAATCGTGAACTTAAACGTTTGTGATGGTCGTGAAGGTTGCGTACAGCGTCGCCACCTTCAAGTCTTACGCGTTAGTTGAGAACTTCCTTCATTTTTTAGGCATGAAGGCACATCCCTCTCTATTATTTGTGAGTGCTTCCCGAATGCACAACAGCTCATTCTTATTCTGCCCCAGATTTTTTTCGTGAAGCTGGAAGCAGCACTGACCATCTGGCCAAGATAGTTATATGCATCTACTTGTTCTAACGTTTTGTTACCAGCCTTCAAGATGACGCATTTAGCATGTTTATTCCTTGTTACTTTAGCTTCATTCATATTTCCTTATGGCCCCACAGTGAAGCTTTCTGATTGTAGTTCTTCAAGCATTTTTGCAGTTGTACTGCAGATTCAGAGAGCAAGACTTTGTCGTCTGCGAAATGCAAAAGTTTCAAGCATTCCCCATTTATCCGCAAGCTCGCGTTTTCACTGTCAAGTTCCCTGAATACCTTCTCTGTGAACAATGTTGGTGAGATAGTGTCTCCCTTTTGCCCTCCCTCCTGGGTCGGGAGCTTTTCGCTTTGATCGCAACGGGATATTATCTCAACACTTTCAACATTACTGCGGTGTCTATTGAAGGAAAAGCTGGTTCATAGGCTCTAAAAGCCATATAATTGGAATACTGCACCATGCATATTTTTCTATTACTCGACTGACTCCACGAATGTGATTCATTGTTGAGTACACTTTCCGAAACCCAGCCAGCTCTCCGGGTTGTTAACAATCTTGGTCATCACTTATGGTGTTAATTATTACTTTGGTAAATAGCTTCCATACAGCTGAGAGTAGCGTATTCGGTCTGTAATTCTTAAGGTATTTGGTATCTTTCTTTTTTTGAATCCTACCAACGTTAATGCTTGGCAAATTGGTGTTCCATGTTCTTGAATTCACAGCGCAAAGAAACCAAGACGACAGGGAGAGCAAGACAAACAAGTGCTCACTTGCAACTGAAGCTTATTACTGCGAACTGTGCCATATTATTACGGCCCAAATCAAGGCAGCACAAAATGGACGCAGCACATCAAGACATAATGACAAAAGTGCCACAACATAACTACCACCATGGGCTTACACACTGTTCAGATGGGTGCCTTCTTTTGCTGATAGCGCCAGAGAAGGGACGCCTACACACTTTTCTGCTTTCTTTGCCACTTCATGCGCCTCAGTAATGTCTCTTGTCAGTTTCTTCTTATTCTTACACAATATAGCAGTACTTTTGAAGACAGGCTCGCACTCAGCACAGTCTCTACCACATACTCATAGATAACCGCTTTTGCACTTTTCCACGATGTAACTGTGTTCCTTTACACTATCATTTACGACCTCCCAGTTTGCCTGATATATTCCTTGCCACACAATTGAGGGATTCTTTAAACTACGTTTTTGTCACATGTAATGAACAGTTGCTGGTGTTTCTTCCTACAAGCTTGAGAAACAGGAGTATTCCTACTAACGTCTAAACATAGTCTCTAAAGTTTATTACGAGCAGAAACAACAACATTCACGTCGACACACTTAGCTACTCTTTTTAGATTTTGCGTTACCTTATGTATGCATGCTTATACTGCAAGCTTTTCTTTTATTTTTTTTTCCTGGTCATTTTTTCGCCTAGCCTCTATTTTATTCATCAGCCCTTCGGCAACGCACGTTAATAGATATCTCGGGAACCTGCATTAATTAGGCAGTTAACCTGGTTCATAAAACGAGAGCGTATTATATGAATGCATCACTGTATGACTGAATTTGTAATGCACAGATTCATAATTCCTCCCTTAATTAGTTTCGAATGGAAAGCGTCTTACGGAAGGAGAGACTTCTTACCTCGATAGTCGTATTTCAAACAAATGTGTTCATCATTAACGGAGAGGTTAAGATTGAGAAACCGGACACTTCTCGCCTTGGGTAATTCATGGGTTACTATTAGGGGCTTGAAACAGTCATAAAAATTGTTAGCAACTAACTGTTGCATCATAACAATAATGCCATTCTTGTCCCATGGTACTACGATGTAATCACGCAGAAATTCAAAAATATATACTGATATGGCTGTCTTCAGCCGGTCGTATAAAACCTTCTCTTTGTGTTGATAAATAAAAGTAGCTTAAAATCGGTGGGATGCATGAACCATGGCAAATTTCATCCTTTTGGAAATAATTTTCGCAGTTTTGCGTTGGAAAAGTAGATTTCAAATAATAAGTAGCAACTTCTTAAAAATCGGCAACTGTCATGCCGGAAGCGCTGTGAAATTCGACCGGTACATGAATGTCGATTTCACCCTCTAAATTCTGAAGCATTTCATTGTAGTGCATCAAATATGAAAGGTCTTTTACATCGAATGAGCATACCACGTAGTATATGTCCGTTTTTGTATCCAAAACCCTAATAACATCAGAAGAACTATCACCACGGAGGGATCAATATTGCGCAATTTCCGTATTAGCACGCCAGGCAAACAGACACCTTAAGAAACCAAGTCCACACTGCTTGCGGAGTAAGCCTCTCAGATCCTGTACACGGTTCTCTCAGACATCGACCCAAGTTTGAGGTGCCTCCACGAAAACACCACCGGAACTCTTCAGTTTCGTAAAATAAGTGTCCGGCCAGGCCTTCAGAACACGAGAAGGATATATGTGGCTCCTACGGAATCGAGCCACTACATTGCATGCTTATTTGATATACAAGACCTTTGTTATTTTGTTCCAAAAAGGAATTGCGTCTGCAAGTAATGGACAAAATCGACTCTCACGGACGGGTAGCATTTCGGAACGCTGCCGGTATATCGGTTGCCCGTATTTAGAGATTGTTGCTTTTTATTTTAATTCTACTTTATCAGCCTGGAAGGGCAAAAATTATTTCCAAAAGTAGGACATTTTTATTAGTTCATGTATCACACCCATTTTAAGTTGGTTTTAGTTAGCTCCCAAAGATAGGGTTTTCTCCGATCAACGCAACACAGCCATGTCAGCAGACATTTTTGATTTCTTGATGATTACCTCATGGTAATTCCATGTGACCACAAGAACATTAATATTACGGCGAAACAACTGTTAAAAAATTCAATGACTCCTTGAAGCCACTTGTTGTAGCTCATGAAGAAGCCAATGCATGATGTAACCGGTTTTTCGATCTCAACCTCTCCATGATTTATGCCAGATTTGTTGGCCATAAGAACCTTGAGGCAATAAATCGGTCCTTGATTATGACTGGGCGCATTCGAAACTCATTAAAAGAGAAATTTAGAATCTGTGATTGACAAATTCAGTCGTTTAGTCATGCTTTCATTTGAGGCGCTATAGTTTTATGGACCGCTTTGATCGCCGAACTAATGCAGGTTGCCAAGAGAAACTGATGGCTTGTCAAATAATGACTAAAGCCACAAAAAAAAGAGAAGTTTGCAGTATGGTCGTCCATACATAAGGTATCAGATATTCTAAAAAGAACTGCTAAGCATGCCGATGTGAATGTTGTTGTTCCTGCTGCTAATAAAATTTCGAGACACATAGATGGGTTAGGGATACGCCTAGTTCTCCGGTTTGTAGAAAGATGCACTAGCGACACTTCAGTCCATGTTCCACCAACATGGCTGACACCATCGCTCTAATGTGTGGCAGAGAATATATCGTGCATACCGGGAGGTGCAATACCTATAAGTTAAAGAAACACATTTACAATGTGAAAAAATGCGAAAGCGGTCATTGAAGAGTACATTGTAGAGACTAGATATGATGTGAGCGTGTAAAAATGCAAAACCAGTCATTTAGGGGTACAATGTAGACACTGTTGTGGATGGGAGCATATCTTCAATGGTACCGCGATGTTGTATAAAAATAAGCACAATGCCAACGGAAAATATTTAGGCCCATGAAATAGCGGAGAAAGAAAAAAAGCGTGTCAGCGTCTCTTCTGCCACGCTATCAGCAAATGAAATTACCTACCTGGACAGCGTGTAAACACGTGGTGGTAGGAAGGTCGGGGCAGTTTATTATTTTGTTTTCATTTGTGATGAGTCGATTTCTTGGTGTTAATATGTGTTGACTGCCTTGATTTATACTTTACTTAAATGCCAGGCGTCGCAGCAATAAACATCAGCTGTACGTCAGCGCCTGCGTATGTTGCTCTCTCCGTCGTCCTAGTTTCTTGTTGGCGCTATAAATGCAGGAATGTGAATCAGAATTATGTTGGAGCTTTTCCAGGCTATGCACACTTTTTTTACACTCCTTGTGCATTCTGAAGAAAATGCAACAAACTGCCTCCTTTAAAAGATTCAGGGTTATGCCATCATCCACTCCAGAGTTTTCTGTATTCGTGCAACTGAGAGCCTTTTCTACTACTTCTTCAGTTACTAGGAGGACATCGTCCGCTACGTTTGTGCGCTCAGTAGTTAACCCAATGTTAACGCCGCCAGCATATAGCCTGGTGTAGAATCACTCGGCTTCTTTGATTATCCTCGCCGTATTGTGCGTAATGGTACCCTCCTCCTCTCTGAGTGCGTATAACCTGTCCTTGCCGATGGCTATTTTCCTCTTCGTTGCTTCTAAACTCCCCCCTCCCCCCCCATTCCAGCATTCACTCGATCACTGCCATGTTGCAGCACACGCTTTACGTTCGTGTTACTTCTAGTAATTCATTTCGACAGCCCTGCTAATTCAGTTTGATTTTTCATGCTTGCGACTTTCATATTCCAACGTTTCGTAATAAGTCCCATCGTTTCCTTAGTTTGCTTTCCAGTTCGTTTTCTACGTGCCGTTCCCCCCCCCCCCTAATACTCAATCGATCATTTACCCTATCTTCCCTATTTTTCCTCACCGCATTTGAAAGAAAGAATTTGTTTTGAAGCGTTACTTTCAATTCCTGCGTCTTGGCTGTGGCTGACTTTTATCTAGGTTGTGTTTTTCACAAGTGTCGTTCTTCTTTCTCATTTGATATTTAGAATTACTTGGCACCTAACCATCCTGTGATCGCTGCTGTAAATTCTGCCCAATAGCTTTAAGTCTCGCAGAATACCTGGGTTGTCACGTAAAATTAGGTCAATTTTTGTCACAAAACAAGGGGTTTTGCATTTCCCACTGTGAACGTGGAGCTTCTACTCGCAATTTCAGCCGGCATTTTAAGGTTCTGTTGAATTTCAGCTTGAACTCCAAGTTACAGCAGGTGGTTTTTACAATTGTGCTGCATTTTCAGCTGAATTTTGTATATTTTGACTAAAACTAACAGCTACATGCAAACAAACGCATTTTCGTTATTCTTCCAGTTAGCTTCTGTGTTTGCCGCACGGGCGCCCGCAGCTCTGACTAGCTGCCCCTTGAGACAGCTGATTCTTGCGGTATCCTGACATCGCGTACTTTGTATATGCTGCCAAAAATTTTTTGTTTGTTCTTTGATGAGATTTTGTGTAAAAAAACAAACTAAGGCAAAATGCTCATATATTTACATAATGAACATGCATATACTTCCATGGTACCGCGATTGCTCCCAGGTTAACCTAATGAGTACGCACTTACTTCCACAGCTAAAAATTGAAAAGTATATTTCCCGCAGCTTAACGGAGAATGGATGTTTACACCGTTATGGCAACGGGGTGCTACAGAAAACAGGGCCAACAAATGTAGCGTATAAGAGAGAAATTTTGTTATACTGTTAAACTTGCATTAAGGTGAATTACAAAAAAGCCCTAACCGGTTCTTAACGCATCCAATAAAATTTTAGCGTAGTCCGCAAGGAGATACCTGTGTGACACCATGTCTGCAGGTACATCTACCAGAGAGATGCGCAGGTTCCTAGTACGGTATACCGTGCTGTCGTCGTAAATCGTCGCGCAAAAACTATTGCTATCAAATAATTTTAATGATTGGGCCTCTTAACATCAGTCTCTTGTATAATAGTTGCCCACGCTTGCATGCTTTTGTGGTAGCTAATCTGGGGGCAGCGTCTACGGAGGTGAACTACTGGGCTAAAACGATTAGTTTGGCGATAATGTTAATATCCCGTTGAACAACACGTCCAATACTCTTGGTCCGGGGCTCCATCATAATTACCACACTAACATAAGTGCTAGCTGCGATGGCTCAGCCATCATCGTCACCTCTACATAATCTGTATAATCGCGTGGGTTGCTCCTTTGCCCGACTGGTCAAATAAACGTTCACGCCAAACGTCGTCTCTCAATAATGAACAGTTTTGCTGTGCGGAGTGTTTAGTGAAGAAGTGCATGCGGAAAGTTGTGCACCAGGAATGGAGCATCGCAGCAGCGTTCTCTACAACAGGATAACAATTCAAG
This sequence comes from Haemaphysalis longicornis, assembly GCF_048455015.1. NCBI lineage: Eukaryota > Metazoa > Arthropoda > Arachnida > Ixodida > Ixodidae > Haemaphysalis > Haemaphysalis longicornis. Next base: position 138,609,459 of record NW_027526204.1, read on the forward strand.
TTGGAATGTTGTACCAAGAAGAGTGGTTTGACTTTCAGTAAGTTGTAACATTCGTGTGTGTGTCCACGTCTCTGCCTTCCGATATGTACAGAAGCAGGTATCCTAGTTTTTGTGAGCAGATATAATGACAGTCAATAAATGTCTGTCCTATATTCCTGCACATACTTTGCATTCGCGGTTCCCGATCCTGGGGGCCAGGCTGTTGCCTCCTGGAGAGTCTTAAGGTGATAATAGCAGTACTGGTGTGAGCCCGTGCAATATTGGTTCCTTCCGCGAAAAGATGCTTATGGTTTATGAATGCTTCATTCATTATCGCAAAGTACCCTTACTGCTCTTTTCTAACAGATGACCAGTGGTCCATGAAAATTTATACTGGGAACAACTTTCTGGTTTCGCTTCATTGTTGCGATGAAGTTGGCGGAAGTTTCCCATCAGGAGGACTGGTAAGTGAAGCATTTTTTCTATAATTATTACCTAGGTACCTTCGAAAGTTGATGTTAAAACGTTTGCTTTATTTCACGTGCAAGCCATCTGCGGGGAATACCTGTGATATTTATGGAGCTACTTTTTTTTGCAAAGTGTTTGGCGGCCCTTCCTGACGACCTTTCGACTCCGGGGCATGGTATAGTGGCCGACAATTTTCAAGGGCGATCTTTTGAAACGCTCCCATTTTCAGTCCCCTACCTCCCTTTTTGGCCGCATCTCTGTGGATCTAGCTATATCTTTAGGGCCAGCACTTTTTTTTTTCGTGCGCTCTCACACAGACCTGCGTTCACCCCAGTCCTCTTCTCTGCTTATCTCAACACAAATCAGATAAAGGATGAAATCAGGGTTATCCGAAAGCAGCGCATTAATATTCCAAACCCGGCGATGTGGATAATGCCGAAGCCTCTTTTAATCCGATTCCTGTCACCACACAGCCGCCTGTTCTAATTTATTGTGGTCACTTAACAAGCAACACTCAGCTCATATGCGCAACACATCTTCATCTACACTATGACAGCGAAGATAAAGGAAGTGATTGGCGTCTTTTTTTGATCATGCGTGGACAGGCGCGATGTCTCCTGTATATTGCCCGTTCAACCTGGCGGATCCACTGCCTCTATCCCCAAAAGTGTACTACCCTATCTTTTCACACATCTAGCGTCCAAAAGGATGAAATTTACTGATGTGGATGTAAGATTAAAACACTCGAATTGAAGGACCCCTGAACTTCTTACCAATGGGGGACAATATGAAACAAGCACTAAACTGCAGTCGAACAAACCAAGGGGCAGACGTACGAGCGCGAATTCGGCCTCACGCCCAGCGTGCGTGAAATTTCGCAAATCTTAATGTTTTTGAACTCAAAGGGAGCCGCAAGGTTGACACCATCCACTGACTCAAATTACTTGATTTTAGTTGATTGATTTATTGCTATGTTTAACGCGCCGACGCAACGCAGGCGATGAAACGTGCCGTAGTGGAGGGCTCCGGATTATTTTGACCGCCTGGGAATTTGCAGTGTCGAAATCTCGTACAAACAGGTGTTTTTGCTTTTGCCTTCATCAGGAAAGCGGCCACCGGGGGAATCGAACCCACGTCCTAACTCAAATTATTGTTGCGTTGCATTCATCAAAGCGCAAGCCACTTTTTTGAACAGTCCCACCTGCTTGTTATTGAAGATGCCATCAGGTAGTTTACAAACAAAAACCGCCATGCCTTAATCACGTGGTGCTGATGACTGTTCATTGGCTGCGCTTTTAAAACTTCAACTTCTGCAGTATCACATATGGTCTTCGAGTAGGCTCCAGAAGCCGAAAGACAGGGCAGGCTGAAGCATTTTTGGGAATATACACACGTGACCGTCTACATGGACAGCACCTCCGGTGTGAACAACGTTATGTAGGCTTTTCATGGACAGCGTTGTCCACTCAGTGTGAAGGTTTTCCCTTACAGTGATCGAAATCCAGGCAAATGCGCACATAAGAATCAACCGGGACTTCCCTGAAGGCCCTGATCCATAAACGAAGTCAAGAACAGACCTTGAATTAGGAGTACTCGGCCAGCCAGTTGAAGCACCAAGTGGGCGATGTAATCATGAATGCGCTTATCGCGAAGGCCTCGTTCGTCGACATCATGTCGGCTGCAATTTATTCCTTGTGCAGTTCAAAGCTTGACATAGTCATCGTCTCCTCTCCTACGATTTCGCGTTACAAAGTAACGTGACTACATAGATTAAATAAACCTACTGTGCCCACTGGCTCGCACCAATTCAAGCGGCCTACAGCGCGAATTGTGGTATGCAGAAAGTTGGTGTGGCCCAGTGTGTTCTTTTTTCAAGCTTAGCAGTGATTCATAAAGCCATAAACCGGGTTGCACAGCTGGAACGGCATGTCTCTTGGTATATGGCGGCATGCACAACGTTGACACAAAATTAGGGTGTTTATATGCCTTTGAGGTTGCGGAAAATTTATATTCGCCTGAGAGAGCTTACATTCAAAACGGCACTAAAGTACAAGAACGACCGCTTTCTTACGGAATTCACGGCGAAACGTTATATTGTCATTACATATGGCGAAGGCGATACCTAATATTGGAGCGGGTGAGTGCACTTGGTTAATGTAGGTTATTTTTATTTATTTTTTATTTACATGAGACACGTTCAGTTTGAATGAATGAATGAATGAAATCTTTAAAAAGCATCTAGCGCGTCTATTAGGGCACCGACGGTAAAGGGGTCCTCAGTCCGGGATCCACTGGTTATTTGTTTCTTGCTGCGCGGGCCCTGTTCACTACGTCAAGCTGAACCAAAGAGTCCTTGCTGGCCAACCGCATCGTCCACTCTTCAGTGGAGGTATTGGCTATGAGTTGTAGACGTCGTGTTCGCTATCCCTTTCGTACGTGATGCTATGAGGTGCCGAGTGATGGACAGTAGTTACTTGCGGCTTGATACCCCGGTGTAGTTTTGGTATGAAAGCAATGGCGGTAGGGATAGGTGTTGGTTTTAAGTCGTCTGAAAGCGGTCGCTTTATCTCTTGTGAGCTGCGTTTGTGGATGCGAGAAAATACGCCCTTTGGGCCGATAGTTAGATCTGAAAGCATAGTTTTAATTATTAAGAACAGTCGCGCAGCCCACAAGTATGCAACGAATCAACAATATATGCCAAATCGCCTGCTTGTTGGGAGGTTAACTCCACTCAATTTCTTCCAACTAGTGGGTTATCTCCATGTAAACACCAACTCAAAACACTGTCCTGCCGCCGTAATCCTTCTTAGTGGTGTGTTCTTCACCGAAGTGGTCCACACTTTGGCACTAGTGTTTTAGTATCGATGAAGGAATTCCGGACATACTGCACCTTTATCAAGGCACACCGACGTCGTAAGAGGATGTATGCGTAGATATTCCGCTTATTTTGAATGAACTCTGGAGGAGAAGTGCGCCGTAGGGCGCATTCCTTCTTAAAATGCATAAAAGATGCTCTAGCCGAGAGTTGCCTAATGGCTTGCGTAAAAAGGTCCTGTATCCACGAAGTACAATTTAGCTTTGACTGCAAAATTGAACGGCTCTAAGAAACTGGGCTTCCATCTTTGTTTTTGTCTGGCGTTTCTCAGCCGCTTTAGCAGGAAGTGAAGCACAAAGGAAAAAAATAGTTTGAGCAACTAAAGATAGACTAGTAGAACGTTCATGTCATTCCCCAATTGCGCCGCATGTCACGTGGCATGAAAAAAGCGCAGAGGTATCGGGGGAATATCGTTTTAACGCACCTGGCAAGTTGTCGAAGATTTGCCCGATGATGTCAAGGACGAAGGCCCGCAGTGAACAAAGAAGCATGACACGCAATACACTGAGAGCACAAAAATGTGTGTGAAGTCCAAATGACTTCCCCAAAGTTTACATCGGGCATGCCGATCGCTGTTTTAACTTAACCCAAATAGGCTGTGAAAAATAAAGCTGGAGGGCACATGTCCGACCATTGTAAAGAATGTAAGTGCGTACCGAGGTACAGCAAACGAGATGTCAGCGCGGGGCCAGTGATACGCTTGAAAGGGAAATTATCTAAGTGCTTTTAATCCAAAAAGCGTCAGCGCAATATCTATTGCCCTTTCAGCTAGAGAGGCTGCATTTACAAGAAGTGGACTGGAACACTTTGGGTGATTTTATGATAATGAGGTTTACGCGCCGCCGCGACACAGGCGATAAGGCGCACCGTAGTAGAATGTTTCGAATTAATTTTGACTACTGGGGATCTTTAACGTGCGCAGAAATCTCGAACACTCGGGCGTTTGCTCTTCTTAGCTCTACCGGAAAAGCAGCCACCACAGCCGGGAATAGAAGACGCGTCCTTGGGCACAGTATACCACAAAGCATTAGCCACTAAGCCACCACGGCGGGTGCAGTGGATGATATCATCAGCGAATAACATATATATGCAGTTTTTATATATTAATAAATTGCAGTTGGAAGTGGCGCCTCCTCTGTCTTGTTCGTTTTCTTCTCGTGTCCGCGTTTCTTGCGCCGTTAGTTATTTTCCATAAAACCAAGTGGCTTTGGCGATGGCAGTATCATTGACTAGGCCGGTTAATGTTTTTGAAATTTTCTGAATTTTGGCGGATGCGTTCATGTGACGGTATTCACATCACTTGTGAAATTTCCAAGTCCATAATGCGTGATTGTGAAAATATTTATATTGTGTTAATATGCGTTGCCGTAACAATTGGAAATTTGCTACAGTTACAATATTTATATACGATAACGGAAGTGTTAGAATAGTTGGATAGATTTTAAGGCCAGTTTTCCCAATACAGCAAAGTGATCCAACGTCTTGACTGCAGGAGTGCCAACTGTTTGCATCAGCCGTAAACCAAACAATTTCCGCTTGCGAACAGGGTTGGAAGCCCGATATTGCTAAGCGCAAGTATTTGCAATGTTTCGCAGCACACCCCATTACCATGCATAGAAGAAGCCAATATCGAGGCGTCTCAACTGCATCACTCAGCTTCACCCACACTTTGTGTTACTGCAGAAACTAATGTTAGATACAAAAAAGAAGACTGCATACCAGTGACTCCAAAGAAATTAGGAATGTTGTTGCAAAGTAAAAAGATAAATCTGAATCAGTAGATAAAAGATAGAGGGCTAATATAAGACAAGGAATTGGGTAATGACAAGGTGCTACATTTTTCGACAACTTGCTCGAAATGAACTTTCGCAGAACTTGTTGTAGAGCAACTGAATAAGACAGCATTTTTTGTTTGTTCTAACAAAGGAACACTGATCTTGTTCTTTGCCCAGAACCAGACTTACAAATTCAACTTCGTGCTTCCAATCGGCTCCTACGTCACCGTTTTCGCGGTCTTCACGGGCGGTACACCAGACGGTCAAACGTAAGTGTTTTTGTCGCAAAAACAATTGAAATAACTTTCAAAATGGGGAAAAAAATTACACCATCTTCCCGTAGGGGAACCCTGAATAGTATGCAAAACAGCAATGGGGTCGACTTAAGTTCCCATTAGTTTTCAGTTCGTCATTTCCATTGACGTTCAGCTTCGCGTGCTTTTGTTGTATCAGTAGCTTCTTGACGTAGTTTGAATGACTGAAGGACATAAGGCGCGTTCGTAGCACATGCTCCCGTCTTGGTTTGTAGCGCAGTGGGAAGAGCGCTACGTACCTCCCGTTGCGGCCATAGATTCGTGGGATCGAAACCGGGCGTGTCCTAACTATTTCTTTTTATAGTGGACTGCGCTGACGTCAGCCCAAACGCTGACGCGGCTGAAGAGACGCGCATGCGCAGTAGAGTGCGGACGGCGGACAAGGGAGGGAGGGACACAGCCCCGAGCATGAGATGCTCCCCATCTAGGCAGATAGATGTAGATAGATAGATAGATGCTCGGCATCTAAAATATTAAGTACAGTACTGGATAGCAGGTTTTAATACAATTCAATCGAGGACCATGGCCAGCTATGAGAGCAGACAAAAAATAAAAAAAAATTAGTGCTTTTCCACTCTATGATGACCTTCGAAGCTCTAAACAGTCGACGGAGTGCACGAAACTATCATGTTTGTTTGTAATTGGCGATTGAGCATACTTTCTAGCCATTTCAGTTACTACAACTTGGAAGGACTCGAGTGTTATTCTAGCGAACAAACATGGGGCTGCCTGTTTCCGTCCCGCGTCGTAGGCATCGTACTGTCTGTGCGACACACCACCCAATCCGCTCGACCAGTGAAGACACCCGACAGGTCGGATTCTGGTGTTTGATGTATACGTGTAAGCCTGCCGCCAGCACAACGGACATGTCACCAGGGAGAACATGAAAACTAGAGCTTGGACCGCACGCACCCTTCCCTCTCTCCACTTCCCGCCCGTGCACGCATACACCGGCAACTGCTTTGGTGCGCGTGCCTGAACGTCAAGACACCGACAAATAACAGTTGTGAAAGAGTGCCCTGCAGTGGCGAAATGGAACGCCGGAGCGACGTCGAGTAAAGCGGCTTCACCGGAAGGAAAACGGGGGAGGGGGGTTACACATAATACTGCTTCGCACTAAACAACGGGAACAGGGCTGCTGCAGCTGGGACTTATACCAGAACGTGTGGTTTTCTACCAACCTGAGTACCACTCACTGGGGCAAAAAAGACCTGTGATCATCTGTACTGTTTATGTCTTTATGTGCTGTCATAAACCGCCATAGGAGGGATAGGGATGACGTCTTGTCTCTATAGCGACCTTCTGGCTTCTCTACAATGTTCCACAAGCAGTAAAAAAGCAACTGGCCCCTGGATAGTTGAGAAAAGTAATACTCCGGGAAGTCAAGAACCGATTGCCCAAGCGAAATTCTGGGGCAAATGTAACCAATAAATGAAAGCAACCGCATACAAACTGTCTGCAGCGGTACACCGAAAAACGGCGTTGAAAAAAAACAAAATTTTGTACTTGCAAACATGAGTGCCCTCGCCGGAACGTAAACATCTGCATTTCCGAGCGCACTAGTACATCGCACGTATTCTGCCCCGCTTTCCTATTACAGGCTTTCCCCCCAGTTCTACGTAAGGCTTTTGGCACTAGTACAGAATTGTTGGAGGCGCGTTTTTAGATCTGCTCAACATGGTAACCTAATTATTGTTGCTTCGACTGCGCTGTTTGATCATTTCCTTCGCGTTGAAGCGCTAATAATTGCTGTAAGAGTGACGCAAAGGGGAACCAGAACCGTGGAAAATAAAGCAGCTATCACGCTACAACGTTTTCATCCTAACAAACTTCTCACAGAGTCGTTCAGTGCCTTTCTGGTCACGAAACTGGGGCCGCAGCTTCAGTCAAGAGCAGGAGCTGCCGTTAGAATCGCCGCTGTCGCCGCGGGGGCACTATGTGCCCACGCTGCCAGCGCACACAGCGCTATGTCGGAGCTAATGCGTTGGTTTTGGCAATCGTTTATCGTGCATCAGAACGATGAGGTGCTGATATCACTAATATTTAGACTGAAATACTATGGGGTTACAGTCCGAGTGTAAAAAGTTTTTTTTTGCGTACCTTTGCAAGGTATCCACGCTCCTATAGAAGCAGTCCTGCGATGCAGCATTATAAACGTACTGAGGCGCAAATGAAATGGGAACAGTAAATTATGAACCATAACACACAATACGCGAGCTTCCATTTAGTAGAGATAATTTAAGAAAGCTGTTGTTCTATATCTCAAAGTCACTTTTGCAAACTTTGTTACTGTTATCGAGCCATGCGACAATTTACTTGCGCAGAAAGAAATTGCGCTGTTTCTGTATTCCGGTTCATATTTTTGTGTTCGCGTTTTATTTATCCACCATTGTACGTGCTCTTGCCGTGAGACAGAGAGCGAGAGAGAGAGAGAGAGATGATTATTTCTTTCTTTGATGCCCGATGTTGGTTCTGAAGGGTCGACCTCGGTCTCACTTCCTCAGCCGTCCGCCAGAATTCCTTGGATCCTGGTGGTAGCTTCGGCCATCCGGACTGCTGTGAGATGTGGCTCCGGTGTGGAGCTGAGCAGAACAATCTCCCATTGTTCTATAGTCCTAATATTGTATCTTCTAATTATATTCGTACCGAAGTTGTTATTATAGTCTTGTTTTTTGGAGCTCATGGAAAGACCATATGATGGTCTCCAAGTCTTAACTGCTGTTGCTCAGAGGGCACAGGTTTGAGTAAAGGTCGCGATAGGAACGGGTAGGGGAAACAAAGCTTCGAAAGGTGCTTGTCTGCGAGCGTCGCCACGGGACTGCCTCTTCTCTCGTAATGGTGTGCTGGGCCGGTGAATATTTGCATCCAGCTCACCTGTAGTGACTCGTAACATCCCTGCATGTGACTACCTTGCCTTTGGGTTATCTGATAGGGTGTGCTTTTTCTTGGCCTTGCTGTGCTGTCTGGTATGGGGATGATGGTGGTTGTCGTGGCGTCGACGGTAACACAGCTCGGTTTTCAAAACCTCGAGTGGTTGCTTCGTTCAGTTGATTGCCCCGATAGACTGTAATTGGCGGGAGTCCATATTAAAACATTTTTCTTTGATCGGGAGTCTTTTCTAACTGCGAGGCGGCCGTAGGGGAGTTCCTGCCTTTCGCGAAGTTCAGTATGGTGCACTTCGAGTAGCTGATAATTGCTGTCGCTCAGTTTAGGATTTGAAAGGGGGAAGTGCTGTCGTTCGAATATTACCGGCTCAAATGACAGCACGTCCCTCCTCTACATCCTAAACTCTCACAATAAGAATCCCTACTTCGCCGACTGTAGAGCAATACCTTTCCTCACCCAGTCCGCCTCCATCGTATGTTCCAAATGCAATTTCCGACCGAACGCAAGTTCTGCTTACAACCGGTATTCTTCTTAACATCATATTGGAGTGCAAGCACAGTCCAACCTCCACCGTCTTCCATTCCCCTTCCGACCCCTGAGCTGTGGAAGGACCTGGTGACCAGCAGTGACCTGGATGTCCAAACACTTTTGGCCTTCAGGACGAAGGCAGATCGCTCATAATATTGCTTCCTGGAAAAGGGAAGCGCTCCCACTTCACCGGCTCAATAAAACGTTTTTCACTCACTCACTCGGGCAGAATTTATAAAAAATCGCTATAGCCTTCTTCTCGCTCTGAGGGATCTTTGGCCGGCGTGGATGCAGACGCTACTGTGAGCCCATCATTCCTGAGGACTGCAACTGTCATGGCGTTGAGACAATTGGCAGCGTCAACGTAGACATTGCTCACAATGGTTTATGAAAGATTTATCTATAGGTTCTCGTGCTCGAGATTTTCTTCTTTCCATATTTACCTCTAGGTGCATAGATGGGCGACCACTGATCTTGCAGCAGTTTTTTTATCTCGTGCAATTAAGCGTAAGATTGCGCTTTGTTTAAGTGCGTGCTATTTACTTGGGCTTGTGACACTGGCGAAGCCTTAGCATTAGAAACTCACAAATGCGAGTCTTGCAGCGAGACCTGTGGCATTGCCGATGCCGCTAATTATATTAAACCCAACCGTCTACGCCGCCAAAGTTCGCCGCGGCTGCAGTATCAAAAATAGATCCCCATGTTTACTGTTTATCGAAGTTAACTTCAGTCCTGCGCCTATCACATCAAGTTTCGGCAAGATTTCACAGCGAGTACGACGACGTTTTCATCACGTGCGTTGCGTGATGGCAGGGGGATATTTAGGAACTAATCCAGCTTGACTTCGGGTTCGCAGATACCTTATGTTCAATTCAACACCCTTCAACAAAATATACTTCAGCAAAGTAACTTCAACTTCAACAAACTCCAACAAATTAAAGTTACTTATGCACTCCACGAGCGGAAGTGCAACCACTCAAGGGCATGCAGGAAGCTCGCACTGCCAAATTCGTTGCGCTTAACAGATTTCTCGCCTTCGGTGGCAAATCCTACAGCCCCATTGATTTTGCATGCTTCAATTAACAGGCGGTATTGTTATGAATGACTACTACTGTAAGGCGTGGTGCAAAGACGATAGTAACGGGAACACTCGATCAACTGAAACGAGCTGGTGGTTTGTTGTGCCAAATAAGCGCACGTGTGCATGAGTGTAATGCTGCCGCATTCCGAAGTATTTACTAGACTACTTACCAAGGGTCAAAATGCCCAAATCTTGTCAAGTTGAGGGGACACTTCGAACAGGGTAGGAGCGGCGCTGGGTCGCAGCTTAGGCTTCCCACGTGGTGTAGACGCAGAGTCTTCTTTTGCAACGAAATTTTCGCTTCGAGCAATATCTGACCACACAAGCGCGTGTTTAGAGTGATAAGAAAGGCCGCCGGCTTCCTGTCGCGGTATTTCACGGCTGCGCTTCTCCCGCTGATCTGTGTTACTCGATGTACAATATTTCCTAACAAACTCTATGTACCAAACGACGATAGCTTTTCGCTTGGCCTCTTTGTAGCCGGAGCGACATCCTGGTACACCAAAGGACTTTGGCATTTTTGCCCACTGTTCCCACCCATAAGATCAAAAACGCCAGATCTACCAATTACTGGGAACTACGAAAACAAAGTGCCTATTCTGCCGCATTCGGTGGGAGCTGAGCTTCTTGGACGCAGCGCGCAGGCCTCGCTTGGCCTCCACCGTGTAAAGTCTTAGTGAGGTTAGCGGGTACCGCTTACAGCACCGCCCCTGGGCGGCTGTGGAGATCATCTGAACACTTCCCAGTGCGTTATGGCGGGGTTTCGTGACCGCAGAAGAATTGAAAGTATGCTTAGGCGATCTTATCACGCTTTACGTATGACCTCTTCCAAAGCAAGCATTGCGCTAGCGCTACCTTTTTGAGCAAACAGGGTAGCCAAGGTACCCTAACGACCAGCTACAGAAACTCTATCTTGTTTACGTGCTCTTAGGAATATTGATGTACCTCAACCCAAAAACTACAGCTGAAATGTCCTCCGGAATGTGATAATTGATAGTCTTGGCGGGCTCGGGACTACCTGCTAACAATTATTGTCTTTTTACGTTGTGCATATGACACTTTCCATTTTTCATGCCTTTGAGAGCCTTTCCAACTTCCTCTTTAGTTACTAGAGGGAGAGTGCAAGTTGGGCTTGTATTTTCAGTAGTTTCCCATGGTCTGACGTCACTAGCGTACAGCCTGTTGTAGAGTCGCTCTACCACATTAATTGCCTCGTTTAAGTTGTCTGTAATGGTTCCCTTATCATTTCTGAGTGCGAGCATCCTGTCTTTGCCGATGGCTAGCTTACTCTTACTTGCTGTCAAGCTTCTCTCCATCTTTCGAAATTGGAAAAACTCCAGGTGACGACGGCATAACCCTAGATATTTTGAACAAGCCAGAAGATTTTGTACTGGAAAGGCTTAATGTGCTATTTCCGGATTGCTTGAATAATCAAGTGCCAATAGCCTGAAAAAACGCAAAAATAATTCTAATTCACAAGAAGGGAGGTCCCACAGATCTTAAGAATTACAGACCTATCAGGCTAATCTCGGTTCATTACAAGCTGTTTACCAAAGTTATAAGTGACAGCCTGGATTCCAATCAACCTAATCTCGGTTGATTACAAGCTGTTTACCAAAGTTATAAGTGACAGCCTGGATTCCAATCAACCTAATCTCGGTTCATTACAAGCTGTTTACCAAAGTTATAAGTGACAGCCTGGATTCCAATCAACCTAATCTCGGTTGATTACAGGCTGTTTACCAAAGTTATAAGTGACAGCCTAGATTCCAATCAACCCAGAGACCAGGCTGGGTTTAGCAAAAGGTACTCAACCATGGATCCCACTCATATCATCAACCAAGTGATAAAAACATCCGCAGAGTACGTTAAACACGCTTACATGGCATTTATAGATTAGGGAGAAAACGTTCGATTTCTTACTCACCGCACCCATTTTAGAAGCAATAACAGACCAGATACTAGAGGAAACATACGTAAAACCTCTAGAAGACAGATAAGGAATGCACGGGCAAGATTACCCTCTACAATCACAGCGATAAATTTCCGATCCGAAAGGGAGTAAGAGAGGGAAATACTGTCTCTCCAAAACTATGCACAGCATGTCTGGAGGGGGTATTTAGACAGCTTTACTGGGAAAACATAGGATTAAGGATAAAGGGAGAATACTTCAGTCATTTGCTGTTTGCAGACGACATAGCCTTGCTGAGTGGGACTGTGGAGCACATGAAAACAATGCTTCAGGATCTACAATCAGAAAGCCCGGCCTGCGGCAAAAATAAATAGGAACAATTAAAAAATAATGAGCAATAAGCACCCAAAAACGCCCTCATCAGCTTACGAAACGAAACACTAGAACAAGCAAAAGCATACAACTCCCTCGGACAGATGGTTAGTTTTGACCCCAACCACGAAAGGGAAATCTGGCGCAGAATAGGTATGGGTTGGGGAGCACTGGGAAAGCACTCCCGAATAAGGAAAACTAAGCTACCTGCGTCACTCAAAATAAACATCTGCAACCAGTTCATACTGCTGGTGATGACATATGGCACTGAAACGTGGCGCCTGACTAAACAACTAAAAAGCAAACTTAGGTCGGCTCAACGGGCCATGGAACGAATATTGTTAGCAATAACATTTAGGGACAGCAAACGAGCTACCTGGATCGGAGAACAAACTACAGAGGACGATATCATAGTTCAAATAAAAAAATCGACTTGGGCTGGCCATCATACAGTGAAACGAACCGACAACCAATCGACAATTAGGGTAACAGAGTGGATACCAAGAGATGGGTCTAGAAGTGGATGGATAATAACAGGATGGAAAGATGAAATACGAAACTTCGGGGGTAAACTGTGGACTGAATCAGCGCAGGACAGCAGCGGTTGCAGGTCAGTGAGAGAGGCCTTCGTCCAGCTCCTGATCCGGCTGGTGATGATGATGGGATTGGGGATGACACGACGCATCAGTTCAAACCTTTATTTTTTTTTCTGCAGGATTCATGTTGGTCTCGTAGGCGGACCTCAGCCCACAAAATACAACAACACACCTCTAAAGGCAAACGAAGAATTCCGTATTACAGCCAGTAACTCCTTTGGTGGCTGGCTTTTGGCAACAAGCTTCCTCGATCACACACAGACTGCGAAACTTGTTGACAACTCGAACGCAGGACAATGGACAAATGTAGTAGTGAGCAACAACTGCTACATCAGACGCATCTTGGCTGTAAGTATATAAGAACCCGCACTTAGCCCGCCTGCCCGTCAAACTCCTGTGTACCCGTTTCAGTGTGTCACTTCAGAAAAAGAAACGGTGCAGAATTTGTATAAAAAGGCGTGCAATCAAAGTTGCTCAGGAATGGTTCTGAGGTGTTTATCTGGGATTACGAGAGTGCACTGGTATAGGCATGCAAGTCTACGTTTCCAAGGCGTATAGCGGCGTCGCGTCGACACACGACACGTACACAGACTACGCCGAAAAAATAGCTGGTTTAAAAAAATTTTAAAACAACTCCTCTTTGTACCCGCTAATGAAACACGCGTAGAAAACAAAGAAGCTAAATGTTGTCGTTAGGTTCGAAAGACAAGTACAAATACGCAAGATTCCCTTTGGTGCAGAATCGACCGGGATATAGAAATTGAAGAATTGCGTCTAGCGCTTTTATTTAGAATGCTTTGGTTGTTCCTATTTTTAGAAATCTACTACTTCCACATTTATTTACTAATTTGTCCTTCCCTTCAAATAATATTCCTCCTCTAAAAATAGGGTCTACCCTCAAAGTGCCCTGGTTTGAGCGAAAACAGACTACGAGGCCCTGGCTTCGCGCAGAAGCCACCCGTCATGTAGAATATGAAGTAACTCCCTGAGAGATGGCTATAATATCTGACTTGTTTAGCGAACTTCTGAAATTGCATATAAAAATATTGTTAGGGAACAGGCGTCGTTTTGATTTTTTTAATATTTGAACGACCGTGGACAAGAACAATGGGAAGCCCTTGAGAGGATGTTGCTCAGGTACAGGTGAAATACCCATTTTTTTAAACGGCTACGTGAGGGAAGTTTCTGCTTCTAAAATAGAACAGTTACTACGACTTTTCTTAAGGCGTTTCTTTAATCAATCGGCTGCTTCATTTACTGGTGCACTTGTCTGAACACAATGTGGGCGCTGGCGTAGGCATCTTCGTTACAAGATTCATCGTAGCTGTGCGTTCAGCGAGAAGATGCCACAAAGGACGGAACGTGTCTGTGGAAAATATTTTTAGAGACGATAGTCTTTCTCGCGCTACGTAAACGCAGAAATTTTGGTATGTCTGTCTGTCTGTCTGTCTGTCTGTCTGTTTGTCTGTCTGTGACTCGATTCAGCCACCCGGCCAAATTAACATGAAGGCTGCGCAATAGTCTTATATACTCACAGCCAAATCTGAACTTCTAAGTCCGGTGTCAGTGTTCCTACTTGTGAACATTGTTGGACAATAACAAGACATTAGTCAAATATAAGGCAGCAAATCAATACATAAGTGATGCTTGCACCGTTCATTTATAAAAAATTCATCGATGCTTCGTTTTTGCGAAAGAAAATGAAATACTACATCAACGCTAGAAAACCATCGCCTGGTGTTGCCAGCAGTATCTTCTGACGGTATTTAAGCAATCAAACAGCAATAGCAACGAAAAGTTCTACTAGGTGGGATCCACATTCCACTTGGCACGCTCGTGGAGTATGAAACGTGGTTCTATAAACGTTGTAGTGGGGTGCCTGAAGGCACGCGCGTCTCCGCCGTAGGGTAGCGCTGGCATCGAGTCACCCGACTTGGAGCAGTGGAACGCGGTAAATTCAAATTGACTTGAGCAAACCTCTAGCGCGTTATCTTGGGAGGAACGAGACGGGAAAGGAACCGCATCAAAGGTGAGCGGGGAAGAGAAGGGAGACCTTTACTTTGCAGGGGCGCCAATCGACTATCGGGTTTAGCAAAGAAAGGAGCAGATTCAGGGCCATTTTGTTTCCTTCATAAAGAACAAGGAAGGCATGTTGTAGTGCAATGGTTACAACTGGGCCCGTGTGGCGATCTCCTTTCCTCCGCTCCTCACAGAGAGTATACGTAATACCTGGACGTTTGGGGGATATATAATGACTCTTAATGTTAACAGAGCATCAAAGGAACGCTATAAATGAAATAATATCAATAACATTCAAAGGGCGCACACACTTTGTCGGCTTTCCATTTACCACAGTTAATAATCATCGGCTCTTTATTGTTCTTGTGCTATGCCGGGCCAAAAGAATGAAACAACGAATGAGCTGATATTCCTCCTTTTTTTTATTCCTCTTTCTGCGCACCTGCTGTGCGCGGAATCCAAAACTTGCATTGAGTTTATTGTCTATAGGTCAGTTTCTGCCGGCTCTTTGCGTGTTGTCGCTTGCGCCCGACTACGTGGTAATTCATATACATAAAATACCTACGTTTTTTCCAGAGTTACGTATTTGATAAATCTTGTACATACATCTACATTCATGAGGCACGTGCTAGGGGGCCGAACGGAGCTGTCATCCTTCGCATGAGCTCTGTGATTTTCCTGCGCTAGCGCCGACAATCCTTTGTTTCACCTGTTCCTGATCATCGGTCAAGCTTCCTAAGGTCGAGATCCACCTGAGGGGACCACCCGCATGAAGATCCATCCATCTGCTGCCGTTTAATCGCCGAACGCAGCCCCGGCCGCGCTGCCCACGGCGGTAAGCCTAGTGGTGGCTGCGGGGAGGCATCATCTCGCGGTGATGACGTCACCCAGCGGGAGTGTGCTCTCGGGCGAGGCGAAAAGCCCAGCGCCTGTCCAGGGGAGCACCGCATACGCTGCGGGAACAGCAGTGCGAATGATTACCACGGTTGAAGGCGAGACTATCTCGGCACAAGAATACGAAGACGACAGCGGATGGCTGCCCAGCCATCGGCGAAAGTTCGGTCGCGCCCTGGCGCAACTCAAGCAGGACGCCAAGCGCCTGGCAGATGTCTCGGTCCGGGAGCCAGGCTCATCATCACACCAGTCACGTGAACGCATGAGGAAACAACCTCCGCAGCACCGCCCCAAGTACCCTCGCCTACCCAAGGACGACATCAAAGTCGTCATTCGTCCTCGAGAGGGCCTGAATGTCACACAGGTGAGCGACGCTCAGCTGCGAGACAGCATTCTGCAGTCTGCGGGCTTCACATTGGCCCAAGCCTCTGAAGACATCTTACGATCCAATCCTGAACAAAACATCCTAATCGTGAGTACGCCGGCGCTCGCTCGAGCGGAAAAATATGCAAAGATCTCCGAGTTGAAAATAGGAGAAGCACAGTACGCTGCTGTGGCTTATACCACGTCACCCGAGGATTCAGTGAAAGGAGTCATCCATAACGTACCAAGCTACGACTCGGCAGAAGACATAGCGAGAAGCCTAATCTACTCGAGGAACCCCACAGCGTTGCACGCCAGAAGAATGGGGAAGACGAACTCAGTGATTATAGCATTTGCGGGTACAAAAGTGCCCTACTTTGTCTATTACCGCGGAGCAGAATACCGGTGTTTCCTGCACAAAAAGAAACACGAAGTGTGCGCAGCGTGCGGCAAAGTCGGACATCGCATGGACGTCTGCCCGTACCCAGACAAATCCTACTGCGGCGCATGTGGTCTTGCAAATCCCATGGAGGAACACGAGTGTGTGGTGAAGTGTGCCTTGTGTGGGAAAGGACATCCTACAGGGGACAAAAAGTGCAAACAGCGCTACAAGACACCTTACGTGTTGAGGCAGCGCGAATGGCTCCGACAGCAACAAGGCCTCCAGCATCAACGACGCGGCAGTGGAGTCGAAGAAACCAGAGGACAAAAAGAGAAAGAGCACTCAGAAGCCTTCCCGCCGTTGGCAACCCCGCACAACATGGAGGGAGCTGGACGACGCTCACGCTCCCAGTCCAGAAGAAGGGGACGACAACAACGCAGCGCCTCACGCTCGGCATCTCAGAAGAACAAGATGGAAGGAAGCCTCGACGCTAAGGTGAGTTGGGCAACGGCGGCCTCTCAGGGTAACACCGCACACAAAGTAACAAGTACGAAGAAAAATGATACCCCACCCCTTGCAGGCGAGGAAATCACTCGCATTCGACAAACCCTCGAATTGGTTCTAAAGGAAAACAGGCAGCTCAAAGCTGAAATTGCTATGCTGAAGCGTAACCAGACAACTGCAGCTAACGTAACTTCCCTCACTCCCTCTCCACCAACTGCCAACATCGTGTGCGCCTCCGAAAACACCTCTCCTCCGATTAAAAGGAAAGCCGCGGATATTCCTCAGGGCACCGCCCAACAGCAAGACCTCTTGAATCTGGAAAATAATCTTGTAGGCCAAATCAACAAAATTGGCAGCATGGTTACGGCCTTAGCCGACACCTTCACTAAGCAGCAAGAAGCCTGGAGCGCCAAATTTGTCGCCATAGAAGACACCATCACACGTATGCAACAGACTACATCCAACGCCGGCCCACAAAGGACAACAAAAATGTACATGCGTCCCCTTAATGTTGTAGCGGAAGGACCCAAGAAATCTGAGTCTACTGGCGACCGTCATGGAGCAGAACCGCAATAAAACATATCGAATTTGGCAATGGAACTGCCGAGGTTTCAAAAACAAACGAGGAAATTTGCAACAATACATCAATATGCTCACACCTGACAATCCTGATGTTATAGCCCTTCAAGAAACTAATGGCCAGGCGAAGCTTACGGGCTTTAGCCCATTCAGTTCCTCCCCCTCGTTGGCACACAGGAAAAAACGTATGGGAGTTACAACCCTCATTCGAAGAAACATCCCAGTCATCCAGCATTCAACGGAGATCGAGGAACCAGAAAATGTGTTAACTGAAATTATTTCTGGGCGGAAACAAGGCGGAGGTAGTCTCTTTGTTTTAAATGTGTATAGTAGCCCTAGTAAGACGCACTCCTTCTCCAAGCTTCTCAGAAAAACTATGGACATAGCCAGACGTCAACCTGTGGTTGTCCTTGGTGACTTTAATTCCCCACACCCGGCGTGGGGATACCCCAGAGAGGTCAAGAAAGGAAGAATATTATGGGAAGATGCGCAGTCATTAAGATTGACCCTGCTCACTGACCCTACATACCCCACAAGGGTGGGTAACAGCGTCACAAGGGACACCACCCCGGACCTCACTTTCACAAAAAATATCAAGGAGGCCATCTGGAACAACACGCGTAGAAACCTCGGAAGTGATCATTACATAGTCGAAACAATTATCCAGACCGGACCAGCTAAATCAATGGGCAGACGACATATGATTACCAAGTGGGACACATTCCGGAAATTACGAGAAGCAAATGTAGAACCAGATGGGGCAGCGATCGAAGACTTGGATGAGTGGATTTCGGAGCTACAAAGCCATGTTGACCTGGCCACACACATTATACCCGAAGAGGCAGACTTATGGCAGGCTGACTCCAGACTTCTACACATGTGGGAGGCTAAAGCCAGCATCCAGGCGCGGCTCCACAAGCAGAAACTGAATCGCCCCCTTCGCAGGAGATTAGCAAGACTGAATCGGGAAATTGAAGCACACGCTAACTATCTCACGAATCAGCAATGGCATACTGTATGCGACCGCATGGATTGCCAAATGGGGAAAATCAGCACGTGGAATACGTTAAGAAGCCTCCTGGACCCCAACGGAGGTAAAACGGTACAGCGAAATAACCTGCTAGCTCTCCTACATACATATGGCGGTGATGAGCAGCAACTTTTGAAAACTATTAAGGACCTCTACATTAAAGAGGGAGACCCAGAGCCGTTGCCAGAATACACTGGTCCTGAAAACTCCGAACTCGACAGGCCTCTAACGGAGGCTGAAATTCGAGCTGCACTAACGAATCTCCGGACCAAATCGGCGCCTGGCCCGGATGGAGTCACGAATAAACTGCTGACTAACTTGGACGATCCTTCCATAGCCGCCCTCACACGGTACATGAACCAGTGCTGGGAACGAGGGCAAATCCCGCCCGCCTGGAAAACAGCTAAGATCTCCATGATACCGAAACCGGGCAAGGAACTCAAGTTGGAGAACTTACGGCCTATTTCTCTTACGTCTTGCCTGGGCAAGCTTCTGGAGCATGTGGTGCTGAATAGGTTGTACAAGCACATGGAGACAAACCACTTGTTTCCTCACACGATGGTGGGTTTCAGGCCCAAGCTTTCCACGCAAGACGTCATGCTGCAACTAAAACACCAGATCTTGGACATTCAAGGTTCGGACCTTGACACTAGAGTTATACTTGGACTGGACCTCACCAAGGCATTTGACAACGTCAGACACGATGCCATTCTATACAATCTGGCCGAGCTTGGAGTCGGGCGCCGTGCCTATGCATACATCAAGGACTTTCTGTCTCATCGCACGGCACGTCTCACCCTGGGAGGACTTGAATCGGAGCTCATTCAAATGGGGAGTCAGGGCACACCACAGGGATCCGTACTGTCGCCCTTCATCTTCAACGTCGCCATGATCAAGCTGCCTCCACTCCTAGAGGCTATTCCGGGAATCCAACATAGCCTCTACGCAGATGATATTACAATCTGGGCGACTGGAGGCAGTGATGGGGACCTGGAGGAAAGGCTGCAGCAAGCTGCCGATGCAGTCCACGCCTACATCACCCCGAGAGGTCTTGCTTGCTCACCTCAAAAATCGGAGATCCTTTTCTACCAACCTCCCAAACAGGGAAGAAGAAAGAAAGACGTCCCGAACATTCAAGTGTATATACAGGGCAGCCTGATTCCACGCGTCGAGTGCATTCGCGTACTCGGCCTTCGTGTTCAAGCAAATGGAGCCAACACAGCTACTGTATCGACGTTGAAATCTAGTGCGGAGCAAATCAGCCGACTTATAGCCCGCATAGCTAACAAACACCACGGCCTCAAGGAGGCAAATTTACTGCGCCTGGTTCATGCTTTTATTATAAGTCGCATCATATACGTGGCTCCTTTTCTGAACTTCAAAAGAGCAGAAATAGAGAAGCTCCAGTGCATCATCCGGAAAGCCTACAAGCAAGCTGTAGGAATACCCGTCATGGCATCCACGGAGCGCTTCCAAGCAATGGGGGTGCACAATACCCTGGAAGAGCTAGTAGAAGCACAAAGGATGGCACAGCTGCACAGGCTCTCGTGCAGCGAGACTGGCCGCGCAATTCTAAGGTCCCTGCGCATCCCCTTCGCTTCTCAACACGGTATCAAATGCTCTCTGGATGACAGCACTCGATCATACATCCATTGTTCTCCCATACCACGAAATATGCACCCGGATCATCATCAAGACAGAAGAACCGCCAGAGCTACTGCACTTCACCGGCAGCTGTGCGGGAACCCACATGTCCTCTATGTGGATGCTGCGGATTATCACGACCGACCGGCTGCGGCCGTAGCCGTAGTAGACCAGCAAGGAAACTCAGTGACCTCGGGCACAATCATGACGACGCACCCTGAGGTGGCAGAAGAAGCGGCTATTGCGCTCGCAATAGCTAGCACGGAAGCCAAAATTATTGTGTCTGATTCCAAGACAGCAATAAGAAACTTCCTGGCGGGACGAATATCCCGGCCAGCGGCCAAAATTCTTTCTACGTTTATTGGCGACAGATGCAGGCATGTTCGCCTTGTATGGACACCAGCGCACTCGTCCCTGCCGGGGAATGAACTGGCTCACGAGGCAGCCCGAGATTTCGGCAACCAGGCTGACCTCGACGGAGACATCGGGCCTACGTTCACGGGGAGCAGAGACAGGCTGGCCACGTACAGGGAGATCACACACCACTACAGGTTGAGTCGCCTCAAGTACCCTGCACCACACTCTTCCCTCAACAGATGGCAGTCGGTTGCGTGGAGACGAATACAGTCGAACACCTTCCCCAACCCTGTTCTCTACAACCGATATTACCCAGACACGTATTCCGACAGATGCAAGTGGTGTGCAGACAAAGCCACCCTACAACACATCATATGGGCATGCCCACAGAAACCTCGTTCCCCTAATAGAGCATTAAACATCAGGACTCAGGAGCAATGGGAGGCCGCCTTGCTCAGCTCTCACCCCGACGTACAACAACTACTCGTCCTGCTGGCGGAAGATGCCGCTAGGGCCCACGGGCTCATGGCCGCCATCTAACGGGGAAGGCTAGGTGACTTCCTCCCTGTCACCCCCTTCCTTCTACCAGTTTGGGCTCAAATAAAGTTCCTTCTCTCTCTCTCTCTCTCTACATTCATACATTTTACACAAACTGTTGTACCCGGACTCTTGTTGCGATAAATGTTCAAGGCTCTCCAAAATAAAAATCTGAAGGCGCTTTTAATTAGCCCCTAATGGGCTGGCAGCGCGGTAAAACCAAAAAAGGTTGCCATAGTTTACGAGCAACCACTTGAAAGTATTATTGATTACTTCGAATGGAAACATTTTACGAGCGCAAATTTCCAATCGGTTTTTCAATACCGTGATAAATGCGCAAAAAGAGTCATCGGCGACTGTAGATTCCGGCAATTCAATCATAAATTTCTCCTCTTTGCAACACGACGCAGGAAACAGTTACGGGCCGGGTGCATGACAGAACGTGTTCGACTAGGGTCATAGCGCCCGGAACAATGGCCAAGCGAATGCTCCTTTCATAGGTCTACAGGCTCACTCGTGAGTGCACTCACCCCCCCCCTCACCACTCACGAGTGACTGGTGAGTGAGCCTCATCATCGTGGGTGGTGAGTGAACCGCCGCCGAGCCCTGCGTGCCATCACAAGTTTGGTGGCGCTCGCCCCTGCGCAGGGCAGCGCTGACAACGTTGCCCGGCCACATCGATGGAAATCCCTTGGATCCTCACACCTCTTCCTGAGGATTCAGCACCGGCATCGTCCCAGACATCATCGGATCACAGACCAGCGTGACGAAACTAAGGCACAACCTCCTGTGACGTCACAAGCAACAGCACCACCGGTCATCATCATCATCGGCCTATCTACGCCCACTGCAGGGCAAAGGCCTCTCCCATTATTCTCCAATTACCTGGTTCCTGTGCAAACTGTGACCAATTTATCCCCGCAAACTTCTTGATCTCATCTGCCCATCTAACTTTCTGCCGCCCCTCCAACGCTTGCCTTCTCTAGAGATTCACTCTGTTACCCTTAATGACCAGCGGTTATCTTGCCTTCGCATTACATGCCCTGCCAACGTCCATTTCTTTTTCTTAATTTCTACTAATATGTCCTTAACACGTGTTTGTTCCCTGACCCACTCCGCTCTCTTCTTGTCCCTTAATGTTACACCTATCATTTTCCGCTCCATTGCATGCTGAGTCGTTCTCAATTTAAGTTGAACCCTCTTAGTGAGCCTCCAGGTTTCTGCCCCGTCGGTGAGTACCGGTAAGATGCAGCTGTCATACACTTTCTTCTTCAACGACAATGGTAGGCTGCTATTCATTATCTGAGAATGTCTGCCATATGCACCCCACCCCATTCTTATCCTTCTAATTATCTCTGCCTCATGGTTGGGATCTAGGGTCACAACTTGGCCTAATTAGATATATTCGCTTACCACTTACACTGCCTCGCCACCTATCTCAAACCGCTGTGCTGTCCCGAGGTTATTGATCATTACTTTAGTTTTCTGCATATTAATTTTCAGGCCCACGGTTCTACTCTGTCCAGTGCGGAAAGCATGCTTTGCAATTCGTCCCCCGAGTTACTTAGCAAGGCAACGTCATCAGCAAATCTGAGGTTACTGAGGTATTCTCCATTAACCCTTACTCCCACCTGTTCCCAATCCAACGTTCTGAATACTTCTTGTAAGCATGCTGTGAATAACATTGGAGAGATTGTGTCTCCTTGTCTGACACCCTTCCTTATAGGTATTTTACTGCTCTCCTTATGGAGGATGATGGTAGCTGTGGACCCATTGTAGAAATCCTCTAGTATTCTTACATAATGCTCATCTGCCCCCTGGTTCCGTAATGCTTGAATGACTGCTAGGGTTTCGACCGAGTCAAATGCTTTCTCATAACCTATGAAGGCTATATATAGGGGTTGAGTATATTCAGTGCACTTCTCTATCACCTGATTGATCGTGTGAATATGATCCATTGTTGAATAACCTTTACGGAACCCTGCTTGTTCTTTAGGTTGACTGAAATCTAAGGTTGCAGAAATTCTGTTAGCGATTACCTTGGTAAGTACCTTGTAGACGACTGACAGTAAGCTGATCGGCCTGTAATTTTTCAAGTGTTTCATGTCGCCTTTCTTATGGATTAGGATGATGTTCGCGTTCTTCCAAGATTCTGGTACACTTGCGGTCATTAGGCATTGCGTATACAGGTTTGCCAGTTTTTTTTAGTACAATTTCTCCGCATCCTTCAAGAGGTCTGCTGTTATCTGATCCTCACCAGGTGTTTTGCCCCCTTTCATTTCTTTCAAAGCCTTCCTTACTTCTTCGGTCGTTACTGGTGGGATGTGTATCTCCTCTGAACTACTGCCTCGTTCGGCATTATCCTGGATGTCCCGGCTACTGTACAGGTCCCTATAGAACTCCTCGGCCACTGTGACTATTTTATCCCTATTTGTTATGACATTGCCTTGCTTATCTTTAAGTGCATACATCTGATTTTTCCCCGCGCCAAGACGCCTCTTCACTGCTTTCAGGCTACCTCCGTTGTTTACAGCGTATTCGATCCTCTCCATATTACACTTTTGTATGTCAGCTGTGTTACGCTTATTGATTAACTTCGAAAGCTCCGCTAGTTCTATTCTTTCAGCTGCGGTAGAGATTGTCATGGTTTGCCGTTTCCTAATTAGACCTTTCGTCTCCAGTGAAAGTTTACCAGTATCCTGTCTGGCCATAGTGCCCCCGACTTCTACTGCACACTCCGTGATAATGAATGTAAGGTTGTCGCTGGCTTCCTGTGTCGTAAGCTCGGCTTCATCGTTAAGAGCTGAATATCGGTTCTGCGGCACGATCCTGAATTCTTCTGCTTTACGTCTTACTGTTAGCTCATTTATCGGCTTCTTTCGTACTAGCTTGTTGAGCCTGATTCGAGATCTTACCATACGGTGGTCACTACACCTTACCCTTCCGAGCACTTCCACATCCTGCACGACGCCAGGGTTATCGCATAATATGAAGTCTATTTCATTTTTATGCTCTCCATTCGGACTCCTCCAGGTCCACTTCCGACTCTCCCGTTTACAGAAGAAAGTATTCATTATGCGTAGGTTATTCTGTTCTGCAGGCTCAAGTAGTAGGTCTCCCCTGCTATTTCTACAGCCCAGACCATAGTTCCCAACTGCCTTGTCTCCAGCCTGATTCTTGCCTACTTTAGCATTGAAGTCCCCCATAACTACGGTATAATGTGTTTTTACTTTAGCCATTGCCGATTCCACATCTTCATAGAAGCGTTCCACTACTTG
Organism: Haemaphysalis longicornis; assembly: GCF_048455015.1. Classification (NCBI taxonomy): domain Eukaryota; kingdom Metazoa; phylum Arthropoda; class Arachnida; order Ixodida; family Ixodidae; genus Haemaphysalis; species Haemaphysalis longicornis. Next base: position 138,633,832 of record NW_027526204.1, read on the forward strand.
GTCGTCGTGGCTGGATGTGGGCGCGTAGCCCTGCACCGTTTGTGCCTCTTGTGCCTCTTATTGAGCCTAATTACAAGACCTGCTGCCCTTTCGTTAATGATATATAGTATTCTTCTATGTTACCAGCTATGCTTTTATTGACTAGAAATCCCTTCCCCAATTCTCTTCTGTCCTCTAGACCCCGGTAACATAGGACGTGTCCATTTTTCAGCACCGTCAATGCTTCGCCTGCCCTCCTAACCTCACTAAGCCCTATTACATCCCATTTAATGCCCTCTAATTCCTCGAACAACACCTACAGACTTGCTTCGCTAGATAAGGTTCGCGCGTCTTCGCAGCCGCTGGGGACTGCGGGCCGAGGGTTAATTGGTGTATTCATGGGAGGTTGTGGCCGTTACTACACCAGGGTGGCCAATCCTGCTCTGGTGAGGGAGTGCATTACTGGCAATGGTCGCCGGGGTCAGGCCGTACTCCAAGCCCCTTTGTGCAATTCCATCAATATGCGTATTTTTTTTATCCGGTGGGAATTGTCCGGCACCGCGATTCAAACCACGGTCCATCTGCACGCAAGGCGGATGCTCTACCTCTACGCCATCGCACCACCGGTACCATACTTAAAAGCTGGGAAGCTGCTCCCCTCCGGGATTTGCGGCCACGAGTGGCATATCGTTAACACGTGAATTCTTCTGTCGTAGGAAAGCGAGGCTTGCCTCGCGCAACCAGCCCCAAGCCACCTGGCCATTACTAATCAACCAAGCTGTCAACGATCCACTACTATCTGCCCAGACCAGCGTGACGTAAAGAAGACACAACCTCCTGTGACGTCACAAGCACCAGCGCCACTGGGACCATACCTAAACGCTGGGAAGCTGCTCACCTCCGGGATTTGCGGGCACGAGTGGCATACCGTTCACACGAGCCTTCTTGTGTCGTAGGAAAGCGAGGCGTGCCTCGTGCAAATAGCCCCAAGCCACCTGGCCGTTACTCATGAACCAAGCTCTCGATCCACTACTATCTGTCCAGACCAGCCTGACGAAAAGAAGACACGACCTCCTGTGACGTCGCAAGCAACAGCGCCACTGGGACCATACTTAAACGCAGGGAAGCTGCTCACTTTCGGGATTTGCGGGCACGAGTGGCATACCGTTCACACGAGCCTTCTTGTGTCGTAGGAAAGCGAGGCGTGCCTCGTGCAAATAGCCCCAAGCCACCTGGCCGTTACTCATGAACCAAGCTCTCGATCCACTAATATCTGCCCAGACCAGCATGACGAAAAGAAGACACGACCTCCTGTGACGTCACAAGCACCAGCGCCACTGGGACCATACTTAAACGCTGGGAAGCTGCTCACCTCCGGGATTTGCGGGCACGAGTGGCATACCGTTCACACGAGCCTTCTTGTGTCGTAGGAAAGCGAGGCGTGCCTCGTGCAAATAGCCCCATGCCACCTGGCCGTTACTCATGAACCAAGCTCTCGATCCACTACTATCTGTCCAGACCAGCCTGACGAAAAGAAGACACGACCTCCTGTGACGTCGCAAGCAACAGCGCCACCGGGACCATACTTAAACGCTGGGAAGCTGCTCACCTCCGGGATTTGCGGCCACGAGTGGCATACCATTAGCACGTGTCTTCTAAAACGTGAAGAGAGAACGACATCCGCGTCTTAGTGCATGGAATCTCAAAGAACACTGCTCTATTCTCTTCTCCTTCCTCGCTCGCCTCGCGCGTCTCCCCGCGGGCCACCTCCTCTTCCTCTTCCCCTGCTGCCCGGGAGGTGTGCCGGTTCCCGCCAGGGAGATTCAACATATTCCCGCCCCCGCGCTGGGTGCACCGGCTTCCAACAGGTAAAGCCGCTGGACGGCACGCCGGATTTCCTGGCCACCTGGAAGCCTCAGTCGGAAATACCTGCTTGTTCCGTCTCTTCCCGGCAATGCCTCGATGATGCGCCCGATTTTCCACATAAGAGCGGGCACATTGTCGTCCTGCACGATGACAACTTCGCCAACTCGGAGCCGGGATGTAACAGCTGGTAGAGCATGATGAGCAGAGCGAAGAAGCAGCAAGTACTCTTTTCTCCATCGCTTCCATAGCTGGCTGACCAATTCATCTCGACCGTGGTCTCCACGAGGTGCTCGAAGCGCTGCACGCACTCCGGCACCACCACGTTGACCGGCTCGTCCGACGCCACCTTGTCCGTCAGCAGCGAGTTGAAGTACCGATCCCAGTCGATCTTCGGCGCCAGTTTCTTGAGTTCGCTGAGGGTCATCTTGTTGTACAGCTTGCTGATGTTGCGGCGCTCCTCGCGCGGTGTCGAATAGTTGGCGAGCGTGATTTTGAACTGCAGGGCGTCCATGAGCTCCGTGCGAGCAGCCTCCTTGTCCGGCACCCTGAGCAGGTGGGCGGCCTCGACCATGAGGCGCAGGTAAGCCTCGACGGCCGTGTCGTTGAGTCCACGCATCAGGTACGTGCGGTCGGGCAGTCCCAGCGACGTCTGGTCCAGGTCGATTATGTAGCGCGTGTTGTTGCGGAAGTCTGGTATGACGAACAGGTCGAGCAGGATGTCGTGGCTTTAGTCGAAGTTGCGGTACTGGATGAGGGTGTCGAGCCAGTGGAAGCGGGAAGCGTCCCACGAGGCGCTCTCGACCACGGGCCAGCCGCCCAGGACGGCTAGCACGGCCTTGAATGGTCCCTCGCCTAGGGAGTCGATGCGCAGAGTATGTTCCCTGGACGACCCAACCAAAAACTGTCTCCACGGCACACATGTTGTCTATTAAACGTTCGATACGTCCTGTGACCAGCTTCCAGTAATTGTCAGAGCCCACTAAGACGCTAATAATGGGACTCTGATCCTTGCCATCTTGAGGCTCGTCCGCGATGACCAAGTTTCGGCTACGGAGTATGGAAACTAGAGCAGGTTCCATAGGCGAACTTCTTACAGTGCATACCTCTGGAACCTCCAGAGCGTCGAGGGTTACTCCTTTCGACTCGAAACGACCAGTCAGCGTGACGTTCAATTTCCGGCAGCTGTACCGACGCGAACGCTGAGAGTCGCCGAACGTGAATACCGCAAGGTCCTCAACGCCGGTGGATGTAAGCTCTGGCTTGTTCGCCAAGTCGGTGCGCACAAATGTTCGCTGGCTGCCGGTGTCAAAAAGAAGGCGGACCAGGACACGGTCAGCATTGCCACATGTCCATACCGTAGCCGTTTGGAGCAAGACAGACGACGTGAAATTGCCACTAGCAGAAGCAGTCGTGACCGGCTCTTCTTGTGGAGTCTCCATTTGCCGATTCGTGCTCCCAAAAGGTGCTGGTGGTACGGGGACCCCTGAGTTAGACCGCGTCCACACGTCGCAGAGAACCGACTAGTGGCGTCGCGCACAATGGCGGCACCACAGCCACGTGGGAAGGCGGCAGCTGCGTGCGAAGTGTCCTGGCTTGCCGCATCTTAAGCAACAACGCTTCCTTCCAAGTCTTCGTCGCTTGTTTTCTCCCGACAGCTTAGCTTGGCAACCCTCGGTTCCGTGATCTCGCGCTTCGCAGAGTGGACATGATCGCGGCTCTGACAACGATGAGCCGGTAGCCAAAGCCAGGGCGGACGGAAGCTCAGGAAAGACGTTATGGCGCGCTTGCCGCTCCACCGATGTCGCGTTCGAAGTGGCTCTTTTTTGGGTTATCTTGCTTTCCTCCCTGCTCTCCACCTGAATCTGCAGGAACCGCAGTACTCGTTTGACCTCGTTGCCTCGTGACCTTGGGGTGGTGGAGTCATCGGCTTCAGCCTCCTTCATGCGTTGCCTGTATAGCACTGCCAGATCCTCAGGCAGTGCGCGCATGAGGACGCGATGGAGGATTACTGCGTACACCGATGCAGGAACTCCCAGGCTCTCGAGGCAACTTGTCCTAAACAGAATCGGTTCATATAGGTCACGAAGCCGCGAGACCTGCGCCGAGCTTTCGATGGGGGCAATGACGAGGAGGCTATCAATGTGGTCATCCACGAGAACATCCGTTCCGCCAAAACGATTTGTCAGCACCTTGATCGCGACCTCGTAATTGCTTTCGGTCAGGCTTATCCACTCAACTTCCCTCTTGGCGTCCCCGCTCAGGTACGTCTTCAAATACTTACATTTTTCTATATTAGGCAGTTCTGGATGGGTGTGAATAGTCGCCTGGAAGTGCTCCCAAAAACCTTGCCACTCACGAAGCACGCCGGAGAAGACGGGAATCTGAAGCTTCGGCAAGACAACCCTCTGAGTAGAAGAGCGGAAGCTGACGTGAGCCGGGGCTTCCTGGTCGAGTTCGCCGTTAATGCCAGTAGAAGTGCCACGTGATTGGTCGCTCGGTGGGAACACTCCTGGCTGGCCGACGTCTGTAGGTGTGACACTCTTGGTCTTCAGCATGAACCGAAGCTTGGTGATCGCGTGGCGAATTTTATCGTGGTACTCTAGCGCACCTGCTATCTCGTCTTCGTACTCCTGATCATCAAGAAGTTCAATCTTCGCGTCCAGCTCGCTCAAGACGGCATCCTTTTCCTCGAGGTCTTCAATGGCTGCTTGTAAGTCTGAGGCGTCCGAATCGGTATCTTGTAGGAGCTCGTTGGCCGAAGCCAAAAAACGTGTAGCGGCACCGCAAAAAACACCCCGACGACGGCGCAACTTCTCCATGGTCAGCGCAGGCGGATGTCGGTCTTCTCCCGGGTTTCGGCACCAGAAATCATATAACGTGAAGAGAGAACGACATCCGCGTCTTAGTGCATGGAATCTCAACGAACACTGCTCTATTCTCTTCTTCTCCTTCCTCGCTCGCCTCGCGCGTCTCCCCGCGGGCCACCTCCTCTTCCTCTTCCCCTGATGCCCGGGAGAGAGAGAGAGAGAGAGAGAGAGAGAGAGATGAAACTTTATTAGGCAGGTCAAGTCCGAGCTGCGGAGTTATCAGTCCACGGAGGAAGGGGGTGTTCCACGGTCCTCCGATGGTGGTGGGCCTGGCGGAGGTGCACAAAGAGTTTCAATGTGGGCATCCAAGAGGGACCACAGGGCTGCCCGTAGGTTTTCAGGGGGAGCGGCCCAGTTAGACCACGAGTAGGGAATATCAGGGGGGAAGGGGTTGGTCGAAAGAAATGTGGAAGACGAGGTCGCCCGTACACAGCGCCAATATGTATGTTCATTGTCCAGATAGCCACCGCATACCTGGCAGTGCGGACGGCCTGGTGACTTTTGTATGTAGTGGAGGAACAGATCACAGGGGGGGACAATGTCTGCGCCTGTCTAATATATGTAGCGTGTCTCCGTGACATGAATTTAGATGCGGAGGAAAGTACCATTCTTGCTTTGCCGAGGTTGCCGAGATTTTCGCGGCGCCTTTTATGGTGCATTGCTCTATCCTCTTTTGGATTGTATTCCTCAGGCCACGGCTGAGGGCTGCCCGGGAAATGAGCGTCGCGGGCCAGAGCGTGAGCTCGTTCATTACCCTCTATGCCTTGGTGGCCAGGGATACATTCGAGGAAAACGTGTAGGTGGGGATGAGCGTGCATGTATGTTGTCAGGCTAGTGTGTACAGGGGATGGAATGTCATTCGAGGCGAAGCTTCGAAGTGCTCCCTGACTGTCCGTGCGGACTGTAATGTGGGCGGTCCGATGCTGGTGAAGTGTAATGGCTTCTGCGATGGCTTGAGTCTCTGCAGCTGTGGGCGAGGGGACGTTGACGTGATGCCGTACGTGAGCTGTGCAGGGGCCAACCGATGCCGTAGTCGTTGTATGGTCCACAAAACGGGCGTCCGTGTACTAGGTGTCATGGATTGGTTCCGGCAGATGTTGAGCGCGAGATGCTCTACGTTCTTGATCTGTGGCTTGACTCATGTATTTTGGTATTGGTAGCACAGTGATTCTTGGTATGCGTTCTCAGGGTGGCGGCGAGGGAGTGATGGGTGGGAGGTGGTCGGTGGAATACTTGAGGGCGCGAAGAATCTCCCGCCCTTGCATTGAAGTTGTTAGTCGGTGGTGCTGAGCTTCATGATAAACTGAGGCTTTTTCTTCAAGAGTGTTGTGGAGGGCAGCGTCATTAAATAATGCTGTGGGAGCGTAGAGAGGCACACCCATTTCTATGCGGATGCATTTTCTGGTGGCTGTTTCAATTTTGTTGGCTTGTGTCTTGGTAAGGCGCTGAAAAGGGTAAGCATACAGGACGCGTGAGAGCACGAGGGCTTCCAAAACTTTGCGTAATTCGTGTTCTTGGAGGCCTTGATGGTGTCGCGTCACGGGGTGGAGCATTTGGTGAATTTGGTTAATTTGAGCAATGATGGATTTGACCCATTCTGTACTTTTAGCGTCTTGTTGGAGGATGAAGCCCAGGACCTTGATGTGGCTACGGCGAGGGATTGGCAAGTTATTTATTGTCAGATTAATTAGGTTGCGATATTGGTTATTTTTCTTGGTTCTGTTGTCCAATACAACTACTTATTCTGATTTCTCGTTTGAGCAGGTGAGTCCTACGTCATGGGCGTGCCCGCTGATGATATCGAGAGCCTGTTGCAACGTGTATTCCTGCTCGCCGGGGATACCCTTTGTACACCAGAGTGTGACGTCTTCAGCGTATATGGCGTGTTGAAGATTTGGGATAGCGTTCAGTTTGTCGGGGAGATTTTTCATCACTAGTTTGAAGAGCGTTGGTGATAATATGGACCCTTGTGGTGTGCCTCTGTGAAGTGGGTAAGGCCGAGATGGTTTCCCATCGGGTCCCAAGATGCAGATGGTTCGGTCTGTTAGAACATTTTTAACGTAATTGAAAATACGGATACCCGGTCTAGTTTCCTTGAGGCTGAGAAGTATCGCGTCATGGAGCACATTGTCAAATGCTTTTTTTATATCTACTCCTACGATGGTGCTTAATTGGGCTGCACTTGACTGTGCGTATACGTCCTCATGGATGCGCTTGCCAATGTCCTGTGGGCTCACATGCTTTCGAAATCCCACCATTGTGGCTGGCAGGTGGCCGTTGTTTTCGAGGTGCCATTCCACTCTAGCGAGCACCATCTTCTCCATTAGTTTTCCAACAGACGATGTCATGGAAATAGGGCGGAGGTTGGCGGGTGTGTTAGGTGGTTTTCCTGATTTTGGAATGAGGGTAACATGAGCTTCTTTCCATTCGGGGGGTCGGTTTCCTGATCTCCAAGCCCGATTGATATGGTCGAGAAGTTCTGCAAGTTTCTCGTCAGGCAGGTTGCGGATCATTCCGTATGTAATTTTCTCGGGTCCCGGGGCCGTGTTGCGAGTGAGTTGATGCAGTGCCATGTTTAGTTCTCCGGAAGAAAAGTCCGAGTTGATTCCTTCATCCTCATCTTCTGGGGCCGTTTCTGTGTAAATGATGTCGATGCGTGTGGTACTACAATGGGGGTACAGTGCGTTACGGATCTGTTCTGTGATATCATGTGATGTGCCTCCCATCGCTAAGTGAAGCCGTTGGACGGTGTATTTTGGTTTTTGTTGTCCCAGTAGTGTGCGGAACAGTTGCCAGACCCTTGCCATATGAAGCTTGCCGTTGAACCCTTCCCACACTTGAAGCCAATTCTGTGTGGCTAACTTGTCGGCATACTCTTGGGCTTCGTGATTGAGGCGGTAAAGGCGTTCTTTGAGCACGTCGTTATGCTTGTCACGTTTCCAGCCCGGGAGGTGTGCCGGTTCCCGCCAGGGAGATTCAACATCTTCTTCTGTAGTAGTTTAAAGGGAGGCTTGCTTCGCGACCAGCGCCAAGCCACCTGTCCGTTACTCATCAACCAAGCTGTCAACGATCCCCTACTATCTGTCCAGACCAGCGTGACGAACAGATGACACGACCTTCTGTGACGTCACAAGCAACAGGGCCACCGGGACCATACTTAAACGCGGTGAAGCTGCTCACCTCCGGGATTTGCGGCAAGGAGTGGCATACCGTTCACACGTGCCTTCTACTGTCGTAGGAAAGCGAGGCTTGCCTCGTGCAACCAGCCCCAAGCCACCTGGCCGTTACTCATCAACCAAGCTGTCAACGATCCACGACTATCTGTCCAGACCAGCGTGAGGACAGAAAGACACGACCTCCTGTGACGTCACAAGCAACAGAGCTACTGGGACCATACTTAAACGCTGGAAAGCTGCTCACCTCCGGGATTTACGGCCACGAGTGGCATACCGTTAACACGTGCCTTCTGTCGTAGGAAAGCGAGGCTTGCCTCGTGCAACCAGCCCTAAGCCACCTGGCTGTTACTCATCAACCAAGCTGTGAACGATACACTACTATCTTGCCAGACCAGCGTGACGAAAAGAAGACACGACCTCCTCGGACGTCACAAGCAACAGCGCCACCGGGACCATACTTAAACGCTGGGAAGCTGCTCACGTCGGGATTTGCTGCCACGAGTGGCATACCGTTAGCACGTGCCTTCTATCGTAGGTAGGAAATTTTGTTCCCACTCACCGTAATTGCAGCTACCACATTTTTATGAGGCCGTAAATCCCACCACGTGTATTGTTACAATTGTGCCATGGGTGTCGGCGTGTGTTCGTACCGTGCGCGCATCGGTACCTTATTTCCCGGCCGAGCACTCGGGTGCCGTCATGTTGATCGTTTCTTTGCAGCGTTTGGCGTAACCCGGGTGCTTTGCCCTATACCTTCTTTACTGCTATTGTCTATGTGCTTTGCGCTCCTGGTGTTATCAGCTGGAGATGTTGAAGCAAATCCAGGGCCCAAAATCGATGATGTGCTCGCACTTGTCAAGGAATGTCATGAAGAAACTAAAACGGTTCTGGCAGAGATCAAACAGCATGTCACAATCATCGACACTCGTGTTAGCGCTATCGAACAAAGTATGAAATATGTGTCTGATTGTAAGGTCTACACCGATAAGCTGTTAAAGAAGTGAAAGTTCACATTAACAAGGCCAATGAAGAGCTCGTAGATCTTGTTGATGACATGAATAACCGCACGCGCAGAAACAATCTTATCATTAAGGGTCTTCATGAAGTCGAACATAAGGACTACGTGGACTAGGAACGTATTGTAAGGGAATTTTTTTCTGGGCATCTCCAGCATGAAGTTGGCGAAATTGAACGGGCTCATCGCCTACGCCGTAGTCGACCTAACTTTCAAAGGCTAGTAATTGTAAAATTTCTGAACTTTTAATCAAAAACAGAGGCTCTGAGTATTGGACCTAAACTAGAAATCCTCGAATCACCCAAAGTATGGCTTGAGGAAGATTTTTCCCAGAAGGTTCAGTTCGCGAGAATGAAACTGCGTGAATTTGGAAACGCAAATAAAACGGAAGGAAAAAATGCTATGTGCCCTTTACAAGCTTCACACTGAACACGGTATTTACCGCTATGATTCATCCACAAACCAAGTCGTTCAAGTTTCTGCCAAAATTCAGCCTTCCTCTAGGTGACACACCGCTAGCCACTCACGTAGCTTCCAAACAATAGCCCCAGTTTCCTTACTCCTATCAAACTTCCACAGTATATTTCCAAAGCTTGATGCCCTTAAAGCTATTATGCACACATGTTCAGCCGATATCATTATCGGCACAAAAACATGACTTTCCGACGAAATATTAAACAAACACCTTACTCTTCCTTCAAACTGAAATTTTTCGCAAGGAAAGGTGCGGCTCTCGTGGGGGCGGCGTAATGATCGCAGTTAAAGAAGAGTATCACCCATCACAAATAGGCGTCAATTCACCATTCGATATCATCTGGGTCAGAGTTCACATTGGACATACACCCTGTGTCTTAGGCGCCTGTTACCGTCCCCCCGATGGTCGCGCAGATTTCGTCGACAGTTTAAACGATACAATAGGCACCATCTTGCAGGAATTTCCAAGTAGCTTGTTAGTCATAGGTGGTGATTTTAACTACCCGGGTATCGACTGGCCAACAAACTCCATCACTTCGCAAAATAATCGCCTCGAAAGTCTTAGCTTTATGCAATGTACTGGTATCCACCAACTTACGCAAATACTACGCGAACCAATACTACGCAAATCACTTGCTTGACCTCATTCTGACAAATCAACCCGAAATTACTAACACACATGTCATGGACGAAATAAGTCATCATAAGGATCATTGATCATTGCACGCTATCAGTGGCACGCGCTATCAAAACTAAAACATAAAAACAAATCTTCAACTACGCACGCGCGGACTTACAAAAAAAATGAACCAAATGCTGGAAACTTAAACTGTTAATCTTGAAACTGGGTTGCAGGATTGTACAATGAATGAAAACTGGTGTATATTTGGCGCCAAGCTAAAAAAAATGCCGACATCTTTTGTTCCAAAAACGGTAATAAGCTCTAGGACGAACGACCCACGGTTTACCCGTGTAAAACGGCTTTTAAACAGGAAAAAAGGGCCTACAGAAAGTCAACTCGAACCAACGATCCGGATGACTGGCAGAATTACAAACACATTTGTACTTTAACTGAACAAACAATACGTGAGGCAAAACATAAGTATTTCACTATTGCGTTCCCAAGTGTTATGAAAACCGACCCAAACAAATTCTGGAGTATTATAAACCCGAAGAACAAAAACACGGTACCCGTCCTAACCAATGCAAACGGGGATAAGTTATCCTTGCAAGAATGTGCCGAAGAATTTAACAGAGCCTTTGCCCAAGTTTTCACTATCGAGCTGCCTTTAAATGGCTCTTTGGAGACGTCGCAACCAAGCATAGCTTCCAGTTTTACTCCCATTGTAATCACAACCCATGGCGTGGCATGCGCAATCGACCTCTTAGCTTCTAAGACTAGCCCTGGGCCGGACGGTATAAAAGCGAAGTTTTTAAAATAACTTCTCCTTACTCAACTTACCTGCTTTCGTTGTTATTTTAGCAATCCCTAGATTCAGGTTGCTTGCCGGACGATTGGAAATTTGCCCACACCCTACCATTTTTTTAAATCTGGCGACCGGTCTGATCCCCTTAACTATAGGCCTATTTCACTTGCTTCAATCAGCTGCAAGTTGCTATACCATATTCTTTTCACGCATGTTGTAACCCACCGTAACCAGAATAACTTCTTCATTAGCAATCAACACGTATTTAGGAAACATTTCTCATGTCAGACAAAACTTTTTGAGCCATGGTCACGGATCTTCACGTTTCGTAGCACAGGTTGCTTTGTACCGACGCCATTTTTGTCGATTTGTCTAAGGCTTTCGATCGGGTTCCCCATCAGCGTCTAATGCCTAGAATTTGTAAACTTAATATGGATGACAAGACAACCCACTGGATTCGCAGTTTTTTAAGAAACTGTTGGCAATCTGTTATAATAAACGACCATGTTTCTTACCCTGTGGGTGTCTCATCAGGAGTCCCCCAAGGGTCCGTACTAGGCCCTTTACTATTCCTAATTTATATAAATGACCTCGCATGTAACATTTCCTCATCAATCCGTCTCTTTGCCGACGACTGCGTAATTTATAGAGAAATAGTAACTTCCGATGACGTTTCTACACTCCAGCATGATTTATTTAACTGAATGGTGCGAAAAATGGCTGATGAAAATAAACGTCGAAAAAACTAAGCATGTGCAATTTTCTTCTATGACACAATTAGAAACTTATAATTACATAATTGATAATGCCAGAATTGCATCAGTTTCATCCTTCAAATATCTCAGAGTTACTTTCACCTCCGATTTCAACTGAGCCCCCCATATGCAAAAAATCACATCAACGGCGTGTAAAAAGCTCGGCCTGCTCAAGCGTCGCCTTTATTCGGCTAATTCAGAGACACGGCTTCACGCGTATAATACTCTTTGGGCTCTTCATTAGAATACGCGCAAATCATCTGGCATCCACATCAAGCGTGTCTGACTAACATGCTTGAATCCGTATAGAACAAGGCCGCGCGCTTCATTCTATCATCGTAATCAAGATACCAGAGTGTATATGCCTTGAAGGACGAACTTAATCTCCACCCTCTCACCAAAGCAGGCAGTTTTCAGGATTAACTTTTTTTCACACCCTGTACCATCATCCAACACCATTCGCTCGCAAATTTATCCTCCCGGCACCCTACAAGTCCGCACGCACCGACCACGCTCACAAAGTTGGCCCAATTTTTGCCCGAACAAAGAAATATCAGAACTCGCCACTTGTATTGGCAGTCAATGAATGGAATTCTTTGCCTGGTGGCCTAGTGGACCAAGCAGACGCCTCTTCTTTTCAAACCGCACTCCTCGCTTCCTAGCGATTCAAAATACCCTGTAACGTGTCTTCATTATGCTCATCTTTTACAGGCTATAAATGTGTGTTCCTGCTTTTCAAATACCAGATTTTCTGTCACTTTTACACTTCTTGATTTTGGATATAATGTTCCACGCTGTATTTTGCACTTGTATACTTTTTGTGCATTTGTGATATTCTAATGCCACTTTTGTTGTGTTGATTCTTTTCTTTTTACAATATCGTACGTTGTGTCGGCTTTCAACTCATTCCCCCCCATATGTAATGCCCACGTGGGCTGCTAGCCATGGCTACCTAAATAAATAAATAAATAAATAAATAAATAAATAAATAAAAGAGCCCCAAGAAAGAACCTTTCGCGTGGTCAGGATTGAACGTGGGTTTCCGGCGATGCGGAGCGGACGTCTATCCGATTGCGCCCCGACACTGTTGAATCAGTTTTAAACTGTGACTTTGACTCAGGTTTCACGGGAGAAAGCTTGGCGTTTTAATTCTTCAATAGAGGTTTTTTTGTCAGTTGGATCAAATTGCTGGGAGTCAATGATTGTTTTGGGGCATGCCTCACAGCCAATGTGAATGTTCTGTCTTAAAACACCCAATTTTTAAATCGCCCATGTAACTGTATCACTGTGGTGTCGGTGCCAATAGGGCCGCATTGAAGGTCTCCACAAAATAAAACGATTCAAGTGGTTTACAAACAAAGCGAAGGAGATGGCTGTGAGTCAGTGTGAGGGGGGATGTGAGGGGCGAGTGTGGGTGAGGGGAGGAAGCGAGTGGTGATTGCGAGTGAAGTGTGAGTGGCCATTGCGAGTGGTGAGTGCGAATCTGAGGGAGTGTAAGTGGCGAATGCGAGTGCTGAGGGTGAGAGCGAGTGAGTGCGATTGGTGAGGGTGGAGTGGCGAGCGTTAGTGCGAGTGAGTGTGAGTGGAGAGGGCGGAGTGGCGAGCGTTAGTGCGAGTGAGTGCGAGTGGTGGCGACAAGTGGTGAGCGTGAGCGGGATTCAGTGAGAGTAGTGAGGCCCGAGTGGTGATCGTGAGTGCGAGTGGTGAGAGCGGAGTGGTGAGCATGAGCGCGAATGAGTGCGAGTGGTGGATACGAGTGGCAAATATATTTTTTGAGTGAGTGTGAGTGAGCCGCCTCCTGTTTTGCCGAGATATAGATCCTTTATTCTCTGAAGGGTTAAAACTATGAAAAAAAATCTATGAACAAAATTCTATTGCTGAATTGATGAAGGAATTTCTTTACCCAGCACTGTACAAAAACGCGCCAGAAGAAGAACATTTCGATAAGTCGCAGTAAAGGGAACATTCAAGGCCGCTACAGCAGCCGGATCATTCCATGTTAAACGTCCCCGCCGTGAAGTCGGCAATCACGAATTTCCGCAGTAAAACTGTGGCTCACCCTTGCATTTGGTACAATGCTCTCCCGAAGTATTTTTGTTCAAACTTTTTTTTTCTTTTTGAAGCGACCCTTCTATAGTTGAAAGCGAAAGCGGTCTGTCAAAAAATGAATAAAAAGCAGATCTTTTTCAATCGCCCCTAATTTGTACGGACATCACATTTAGGCCCTTGACTGCGCAATGCCGCAATTTTGTAACATATCGGCCTCTTGTTTGCTCTCGTTACGCCATTCATAAATACATGATGTTCCGCATTTTTCACCTTTTTTGAGCAAAACAAGCCCATTTTCTCAGTCAATAAAGCATTTTTTTTCTGAAGAATATATTGACACAAACAAAAAAGAAATGTGCGAAAAAGCATTTCTCGAAATTTGAAAAATCTTCCTTACGGCTCATATTTACCACTTAATTGTGCGTTGTTTTTTTCGTAGTAAAAAATATCAAATAAAAGGCATTCACTAGTAGAAAACCGCACAGTTTATTTCAGAAAGTTTAGTCAGAACAGTTTTTTTTTTTTTTTTTTGCAGGAGAAAACATTTTTGAATTTTTCCAAAGACACATCGCCACGTTTTTCCACGTTCCGTCCTATGTGCATGTCACTAAGCTACTGTTGGATAAAAAAAAATTAGTGCCTTCCCGCTCTGTGAAAAAGGACGACCTGCAAAGCTGGACGCAGTACACGGAGTGCATGAAACAACATGCTTATCGTAATTTGCGATGGAGCACATTTCCTTGCCAATTAGCTGAATGAACCTCTGACGGACACAAGTTTTGTTCTTGCAGACAAACATGGCACTGTTTGTGTCCCTCCCGCGTCGTAAGCATCTTACTGTTTGTGTAAGGCCGATTTCAGACTGTTGCCGCAACTGTCATAACAACTTTAAAGACCGACGTCATTTCACGTTTTAGCCAACCGAACTGCATGACATGACATTTATTTACGTCCATAGATAACGATACAGCTTTTGCGTGGGTAATGTGAGCGTTGCCTAGCCCACAAACCCAATTCGCTCTACCACTGCGTACTTCGGACAGGTCTCATAGGCCGTTTATTGACCGCGTTTAAATCTCGCACCAGCACAACGGACATGGCATCCATCAGTACGGGCATAAAACCTATAGCTGCACGTGCACGCCTCTCCTCCTCCCTCCCACTATTCTTCACTACAAACATGTGCACAAATGAACCGGCAACCGGTCATGTGCGCGTGTATTAGAGGTGACAGACGCCGTCGAAAATATCCTATGAAAGCCCTCTGAAGAAGTGATATTGGCTAACGTCGGAGTTCTACGCGGGCAATTTGCTGTTCATCCAGGAGAGATTCGCCGCTACTCCACGAACTGAACTTGAAGCGGTAACAGCGTGCCAGCAGCTTTCCGTTGCTTTTGCGCCCATTCGCGCTTGTGTTCTTGCCGACGCTGCAATTCTTGCTCTTCTTATTCCGAACGAAAGGCATGCCTCTGTCCCATAACGATTTAAATCCTGAAAGCCCTTCAGCTCCATTCTCGCGCACAAACATGTGGCTGACCGTTTCCCTTCGCCCTCATATGCATCTTACTGTGCGTGTAAGATGTCTGTGTAACACATCAACCCACGCGCGAACCGCTCGATTCAGTAGGACGGCCGACTAAGCGCATTGAGCGATGTAAATTTGGCATCTAAACAGCAGCACAACCGGCACTTCATCGGTAGCGGCATGAAGCCTACCTGTGCGTGTACGCCCCCTTTTTACACCCGAAACCGTGCACGCACCAACCGGCAACCGGAGATGGCGTATGGACGCTGTTCGGACGCTGTTTGATTGAGGAGGCGTGAAAGTCTCAGGCGAAAATGTCCCTCGGAAGGCCTTCCAAGCTGAAAAAGAAATATGGGCTGAAGCCGGCGTTCCAACTGGGGAAGTTCCAAGGACGCTGTTCGATTGAGGAGGCGTGAAATAGAGGCGGAAAAGTTGCTTGTAAGGCCTTTCAAGCTGAAAAAGAAATATGGGCTCAAACCGGCGTTCCAACTGGGCAAGGTCCTCTTCTACCGGGAGGGATTTGCAGCTACTTGGCGAAGTGAATTTGAGTGGAAACGGCGACGGCGGGTTTGGTCGTTTTAAGGGGCAGCCCTTTGGCTGCCGTTACCGGGGCTTCGCGGGATCGGCGTCTCTTTATGTCCGTGCAACCGACTGAGCAAACATAGCAGCGACGAAAGCAAGAAAATGGAGAGGAGCGTCTAGCGAAAGGCTATGACACGTGACTGAGTGAAACACTTTATTAGACGAGAGGCCATGGGGCCCTGGGGGGAGCAAGGATGAGGGGAAAAAGGGAAGGTCACAACTCGCACAATGAACACAGTTGCAGTCTTGGGGTCCTAATTTGGTTACGGCGTCATCTCTCTCGCTGCCCTTCCCTCACACATGTGTCATGTGTCGCCACCAAGGAGCTGCCTCACCATGACACTTTCCCTGGATGCAGTTCCATTCACCGCTAATCCAAACCACGTGAAGTTGGCGCGGGAGTTTCAAACACGATATGCAACAACATGCTCGCTGCTTCCTTGTGAGAGGCTAATCCGAAGCACGTGACTTTGCGCGGGAGGTTCTAACACGATTTGCAACATTCTGGCCGACGTCGGCGGCGCACTGCGAGGTAGCAGCAGAGTAGCGCACGTCGCCGTACGTCCGCTGATGACGCGAAAACGTCCTGCGACGGAGCAGAAATACACCGTGACCGAGAAGACCGGAGCTCGCGCTGCGCACAAATTTCGTATAGAAAGTGTGCTAATCGTCAGTGCATTTTTGCGCACATCGGTGCTTCTGTTTATTTTTCGCAATCACCTGATAACCGCATACCGCTGTTAGCTGCCGACTGAGCAACTTGCCAAAGGAGCCTCGGTGGAGGCGACGGAGAAAATAGCTGTGAAAGAGGTGTTAGCGGTAGCGAGGAAGAGCCCCGGAGCGGCGCCAAGTAAATCGATGACACCGGAATGAAAACTGGGTGGTTATACATATACTGCTTTGCAGTAAAAACGAGAGACATGTGCTGCCGTAGGGTTGCAGTATTTATCTTATTTGTGCGGACATATTTTTTTTGTTAAAAAACAAAGTTGTAGTAAACTTGGCAGTAAAACTTCCTCACGACAACTCTTTGGAGACACGGACCTGGACTATAGTCGAATGGGAAGTTAGCTCGGCCTGGAGAGTGGAAAGAGATGACGGCTCATAGTGACAGGATGATCGTGTGGCTTTCATAGAAAGCGCTTTTTTACTGCAAACAGTATATGGTAACCCCCCCCACCCCCCCCCCCCACAGTTTTCACTCCGCTGTCATCGATTTACTCGGCGCCACTCCGGGGCTCCTCCTCACCACCGCTGACACCTCTTTCACAACTATCTTCCCCCTCGCCTCCACCGATTCCCCTCTGGCATGTTTCGCAGTCGGCTGCTAACGGTGGTAGTGCGGTTATCAGAGGATTTCGAAAAATATACAGAAGCACGGATAGGCGTCGAAAATGCACTGACTATTACTTTACTCCCTAATATGAAATTTGCGTGCAGTGCGAGCTGCAGTCTTGTCGGTCACGGCGCATTTCTGGTGCGTCTCAGGAGGTGTTCGCGTGATCAGCGAACGCACGGCGACGTGCGCTACTCTGCTGCTGCAACGCAGCGCGCCGCCGCCGCCGGCCACCGTGTTGCAAATCGTGTTCGAACCTCCCGCGCAAATGTCACGTGGTTCGGATTAGCCCTGCACAAGGGAGCAGCGAGCATGTTGTTGCAAATAGTGTCTGAACCTCCTGTGCTAATGTCACGTGGTTTGGATTAGCGGAGAATGGAATAGCGTCTGGGGAAAGTGTCAGGGGGAGGGCCGTCCTCGGTGGCGACACGTGATACATAAGTGAGGCAAAGGCAGCCAGAGGGATGACGCCGTAACTGCACTTTCGTACTCCACCTGAGCGTTCACTAGACGCTCCTTTCCGTTTTATATTTCTTTCGTCGCTGCTGTGCTCGCTCACTTGGTTATGCGGACATAATTAGGCACCGCTCCCGCGAAGCTCAGGTAACGGCTGCCAACGGGCTGCCCCCTGAAACGACCGAAACCCGCCGCCGCCGTTTCCGCTCACATTCCACTTCACCCCGTAGCTGCGAATCCCTCCCGGTTGAAGAGAAACTTGCCCAGTTGGAACGTCGGTGTAAGCCCATATTTATTTTTCAGGTTGGAAGGTCTACCAAGCGATATTCTCGCAGGTGTCTTTCACGCCTAAGTATGCGCCATCACCGGTTGCCGGTTTATGCGTGCGCGATTTGCGGATGAAAAAAGGGCGGCCAGCACACACAGCGATGCTTCATGCCGCTACCGATGAAATGCCGGTTGTGCTGGTGGGAGATTTATATGTCGACATTACATGGCTCAGTGCGCTCAGTCCGCTGTCCTCCTTAGTCTAGTGGATCGGGTGTGGGTTGATGTGTTACACAGACATATAACACAGGCAGTAAGATGCCTACCAGGGGGAAGGGAACCGGGCCACCACATGTTTGTATGCGAGAATGGAGCTGAAGGGCTCTCAGGATTTAAATCGTTATACCATGGATGCATCCCGTTCGTTTGGAGGAAAAAGAGCAAGAATGGAAGCATTGGCCCGAACACAAGCGCTAATGGGGGCAAAAAAAGGAAAGCTGCTGGCGCCGCCGTTACCGCCTTAAGTGCAGCTAGTCGAGCAGCGGCGAATCCCTCCCAGATGAACAGCAACTTATACCCGCTTGCAACGCCAGCGTGAGCCAATATCACTTCTTCAGATGGCTTTTAGGAGATATTTCCGACCACGTCTGTCACTTCTAAGCCCGCGTCACTTGAACGGTTGCCAGGTTATGCGTGCGGCGATTTGTAGTGGAGAACACTCCGAGAGAGGGGGGGGGGGGGGGGGAGCGTGCACTTGCAGCTATAGGTTTCATGCCCGTACTGATGGATGGCATGTTCGTTGTGCTGGTAGGATGTTTACACGCCGACTCTAAATGGCCAAATCGGACCTGTGCGGAGTCCTTAGGGGTAAAGCGGGGTGGGTTTGTTTGTTTGACAAACAGTAAAATCCTTACGAGGCGGGGTGGACACAGGGAGCTCCATCTTTGTCTGCAAGAACAAAGCTTGATGCTTCAGAGGTTCATTCAGCTTAATTCATTCGGAGGTTCATTCGGGAAGTGGCTAGGAAGTGTTCTCCGCCGCAAATTACA
Organism: Haemaphysalis longicornis; assembly: GCF_048455015.1. Taxonomy (NCBI): domain Eukaryota; kingdom Metazoa; phylum Arthropoda; class Arachnida; order Ixodida; family Ixodidae; genus Haemaphysalis; species Haemaphysalis longicornis. The sequence goes on from NW_027526204.1 coordinate 138,652,655, forward strand.
ACAAACATGCTTTGTTTCGTGCACCCCGTGGACTCCTTCTAGCTTTGCAGGTTATCCTTCTTCACAGACTGGAAGGGCACTAATTTTTTGAACCTTTCTGAAGTTCCGCTTTTTTGTCTTGCACAGTTGACACAGGTAGTACCGTAATTCAGGTGATGTTCCTTTCCGCCCACAGAAACAGTTATTGTGGTGTCATATTCTATTCTTAGTATTGGCCTGTGAATACTGGCCGTACTCGCCAGGCGCTTCACTGTCCCACCAAGATTCTCAGACCGCTTCAGCTCATCGCCGACCCCGTGATCCTAGCTCGAAATGCCAAACTCAGTAGGCAATACGCATGAAAGATTTACTCTTGAAGAATAAATCCAAAACTATCGTTGAGCCTCACATCCTCCCATTGCCACAGGCAATGTGCACAACTTCAAAGATGCAGTTTTGTTTTCTGCATATGTATATTTCTGCACAGATTTTGAATAAGAATACGGTGAGTGAGACTGCAGTACCCGAACCGAGAGAGAGAGAGAGAGAGAGAGAGAGAGAGAGAGAGAGAGAGAGAGAGAGAGAGAGAGAGAGAGAGAGAGAACTTTATTGTCTGGACAGCCTTAGCCGAGGCCGCCTTGCCACAGTTTCTTCATTAACAGAAGACGGTCTATATTTCTCCCAGAGTTCCTCACTAACCCGAAGGCCGTGGGCCACCAGGAGTTCTTGAGTCGAGTTCACGTCCACGCCATGGCCCATATTACGCCAGTCCTCCTTGTACGCGACGCGGGAGCTCAGGCGGGGCGATAGGTCTGTTGGATGGCACTCCCATTAAATATGGCGTATTCGTGGGTACTCGCCCGAAAGGAAAGTGAGGCGCGAGGATATCCCAAGTACATGGCGCATGTGCAGTAAGAGGAGATGTCGCATATCGTGGATTTCCTTTCCAAAAAATTCGCTTCAAAAATCACACTAAATTTACAAAATTCACACTAGCCCAACATCAAGCATAGTAACTCTTCAAAATTCATGGGTGGATTTTTAGACATGCATGGGCATCTTTCGCCTCTGAATCACGAACAGAATACCGTACCTAATACGTATTTCTTGCTATAGCTTTACATTCATTTCATTTTACTTCATTTACTAATACTGTTAGCCCAGAAGTGGGCCGTTACAGGTTTGAAGCAAGAAAAATTATTTGCGAAAAAAAAGTACATTACACGCCATAAAAATTTCTCGGTATTGTTGCGAGCAGCAGCTTGAAGTTTTATATAACAAACACATGCAACACACATGCAGTGCAATGCAAAAGCGCCGAATAGTACATGATGCATTTGAGGAGGCACTTTTGCATCGCGCTGAAGATTTTAACTTGAAACACAAGTATTGCAGTCTCATGCGACCAAGAAAACGTGCGCACGCACACACACCCCGAAAAGAATTTGTCACTGTTATTCAGAAAAAAGCCATTTTAGATTCTGTTGAAATGATGTAAGACGGGAACAACCAATTATAGACTCCGGCAACATATTCCAATCTTCTATAGCACGTGGGAAATAACTGAACGTAAAGCAGTCGTTACATGGGGCTAGGGGTGGTATGCACATACTATGGCGATGTCTGTGTTGTTGTGTGTTGACCTGTAAGAAATCTGAATAGTCTAGCTTAAAATGATTATGAATTAACAGGAAAAGGAATTTCAGTCGATCAATCCTCGATCTAATTTCCTGACTATCCAGACCCACTGTTCTACAAAGTTCAGTAGGTGAATGATGTCGGCGATATTTATTAAAAATAAATCTCGCACCCAGTCGCTGTATTTTTGCTATTTTATTTCAGTTTTACTGTGTGTAAGGGTTCCAGACAATTTTAGAATATTCGATAATAAGCCTGACTAAAGTTTTGTACGCTAGGCACTTTATATCAAATGGGGTGCTATAAAGCTTACGCCTAAGGCTACACAATGCCTTGGTAGCCCTAGAGCTCACATAATCAATATGAGTGTTCCACCGGAGGTCGGGCGTAAACCATATCCCAAGATATTTATAGTTTTTACACGCTCAAGAACAGCATTGTCAATCTGGTAATTGTATTCTAGAGGTGCTTTTTCCTGGTTATAGATATAAAGACTTTTTTCTGCTTTCAAAGTCATTTGCCATTCTTCGCACCAATCCTTTATTTTTTGAAGATTGCTGTTTCGGTTAACTTGGTCGTGTTCAGCCCGATTCTGCAATTATTCTGTTCAGCCCGATTCGGCGTGTCGTCGACAAACAACCTTATCGGGACTGTGACACGATATGGCAGGTCATTTGTACATAACAGAAATCTGCCCGCCTCGCTAGACGGGCAGATGAGACCTGCCCTAGCACACCGAGCAGCTAAGATTGGCGTTCTAATCCTCTCAACGGCCACGCTCGGTCGTTTTAGCGGCGTTTTTGTGGCCAGCATATTTTTGCAAAATGGGCTGCCTTGCAGCAGAAAAATGGCTTGAAAGGTGGTTTATCAACTTGGTTCCGTGATGTGTCGGGCGATCTCTGGTGTTACTCAAAGATGTGGAGCATAGCAAAACATCTAGGACGGGTCTCAAATACGTATATTGGGCAGATTGGTAGTCTAGAGATTTTCAGGAGCATGCAACTAAGAAGGCATCACATCTTAAATTATTGGAGGGTACTCACCGCATTACTGTTTCTACGAATATTTAATAGGCGATCTAAGAAAACACTCGTTTACTGCCAGAGCGCTTCTTATAATTCGAATTAGGCTGAGACGATTGCCCCTTCTTTTTCAGGTATGCGGCCCCATACCCGACAATTACAAACAGGAAAATGCCACTTAATAGGCAATCCAGGGAGCAGTTTGTGCTCCGGTGTGGGACATTTACTTGCGCACTGGTGAATAAACTGGTTTTAAAATGTTTGTGTGTTCAACATACGTTATGGTGAACTTTTGTTTTCTTAGCTACTCTTTGTTTTCTGAGCTGCCAAATGATACTTTTTGACTTTGTTCCTTCGTCGTTTGTTTCGTTATATTGTAAGGAAAGCTGTCGTCATGGCCATTTTCATTGAAATAATCGACAAGCGTAGCCAGCATCCGTCATTTGTTATGAATACGCATGCCCCACGCAAGCTACAAGCCACATTGTCACTCCAGGGGAGGACAACAACTGGTGGCAGCCATAAAGTGATCACTGGGCGGAAGAAACAGCGGATCGTTCTATCTCGTTCGACCGACTCGACAGCGCGGACTCGGTGTTTCAGGGCTAATTTTCCGATCTGAGAGGTATAGCATTCAAACCATCTCATGATCATTATATTTTCTTAAGTTTGAATCAATGTGCAACGACAAGATGAGTAGCTTAAACAACGTTGTCTTGAATGTTTGTGTACTTCTTGCATGTGGAATTAGCCAGCTGTTGAAAGGGAAATAATTTTTTTATATATTTTCGCCCCACTCAGGAATACTATGTCGTTTGAAAATCTCAAATGACTCAAGCATGCTCCGTTTATTCTTAACTCTGTGTTTTCCTAGTCAAGCTTTCAGAACACCCCTTCACAGCATGTTTGAAAGGGGAATTCAGAAAACTTGCCTCGGCCACAGAACTCATTGAAGGGCATCTTTCCAGTCAACGTCTCCGCCTAACTCAAACACCAACAGGACCGGCACTTTTACAGGACCTGAAAATATCAACTCTTCAGAAAACGGATAGAAAATCTCTTCCCCATAATTGGCGTCTATTCCATTCGTGTCCGCCCTCTTCCCAAACATACGCATCCCACTTTGCACTCCGGTCGTCGACACGCCCGTAGCCAAGCCCAAGAACAAATCTACGGAAACAATGCCAATGTTTTGTACACAGGTGCCAGCCCTTCCTCCAATCCGTCCCATCACTTAGCCATAGCACGCACTAAAGACAAGATCATCACCAGCGCCTCAATCAAGACCATGTCTATCTGGTCCGCGGAAGAATTTGCTGTGGCCCTCGCCATCATTCAAACACCCGCAGCGATTCTGATTATGGACTGTCAAGCCGTCTGCCGCAGCTTTTTATCAGGTTACGTGTCCTCAACGACGTGGAACCTCCTCGCTCAGCATGCCCCCAACAGGAAGATCGACATTGTGTGGACCCCGGGACACTCCTCACTAACTGGCAATAATTTTGCCCATAGACAAGCCTGCGAACTCGCCTCCCAGGCCTCTGAGAAAACACGAAGTCTCGTTCGCCTGCTCAATTTCAAGACATCACCCAACATTACGCACATCAAGAAAACATTTTCCCGCTCCTCATCCGCAGCTTACTAAAACAGAAGTAATACTCCGGAGGCTTCAAACACCTTTCCTCACCCAACTTGGTTACATCAGATGTACCCCACGCAATACCCTGCCACATGTAAATTCTGCAATAACTCATGTACCCTCATACACATGAGCTTGGGAGTGCGCACACAACCCAGCCATCCCACCTTTACCCTCTTCCCTTCCCCTTCCTGAGCTGTGGGAAAACCTGACGACCAGCGCCGGCCTGAATGCACAGCAACTCCTGGTGTCCAGGGCTGAGACAGCAAGGTCGTCCGATGGTCTCCTGTACTGTAGAGCCACTCCACATCACCAGGCTCACAATAAAGTTTTTCCTCCTTGTCGTCCTCCTCCTCCTCCGACATGCGGCTCGTGAAGATGGAGATGGCGAAGGCCGTCTCTAACTTTATGAAGATTCGAGGGTTCAAGGCCCAGTTTGAATACAAAGGTTTGCTAATAAGTACTTCTTGTGACTGCCTTTTTTTGTGCATCCACCCCACTGTAATGCCGCAAGGCGCTGTGGGTAATAAATAAATAAATAAATAAATAAATATTAAATTAAAAATTAGTGCCCTTCCAGTCTGTGAAGAAGGATAACCTGCAAAGCTGGAAGGAGTCCACGGGGTGCACGAAACAAAGCACGTTTGTTCCAATTTGCGGCGGAGAACACTTCCTAGCCACTTCCTGAATGAATCTGAATGAACTAGGCTGAATGAACCTCTGAAGGATCCAAGCTTTGTTCTTGTAGACAACGATGAAGCTGCCTGTCCCCCCGCCCGCCTCGTAAGCATTTTAGTTTGTGAAACAAACAAACCCAATCCGCTCTACTACTGAGGACTCCGTACAGGTCCCATTTGGCCATTTAGAGTCGGCGTGTAAACATCCTACCAGCACAACGGACATGCCATCCATCAGTAGCGGCATGAAACCTATAGCTGCGCGTGCACGCGCCCACTCCCTCCACTGTTCTCCAGTACAAATCTGCGCACGCATAACCTGGCAATCGTTCAAGTGACGCGGGATTAGAAGTGACGGACGTGGTCACAAATATCTCCCAAAAGCCTTCTGAAGAAGTGATATTGGCTCACGCTGGCGCTGTACGCGGGTATTAGTTGCTGTTCATCCGGGAGGGATTCGCCGCTACTCGACGAGCTGCACTTAAGGCGGTAACGGTGGCGCCAGCAGCTTTCCTTTTTTTTGCCCCCATTAGCGCTTGTGTTCGGGCCAATGCTTCCATTCTTGCTCTTTATCCTCCAAATGAACGGGATGCATCCATGGTATAACGATTTAAAACCTGAGAGCCCTTCAGCACCATTCTCGCATACAAACATGTGGTGGCCCGGTTCCCTTCCCACTGGTAGGCATCTTACTGCCTGTGTAAGATGTCTGTGTAACACATCAACCCACACTCTAACCACTCGATTAAGGAGGACAGCCGACTAAGCGCACTGAGCCATATAATTTCGAGATCTAAGTCTCCCACCAGCACTACCGGCATTTCATCGGTAGCAGCATGAAGCCTCGCTCTGTGTGCTGGCCGCCCTTTTTCCATCCGCAAATCGCGCACGCATAAACCGGAAACCCAAGATGGCGCATACTTAGGCGTGAAAGACACCTGCGAGAATATCACTTGGTAGGCCTTCCAACCTGAAAAATAAATATGGGCTCACGCCGGCATTCCGACTGGGCAAGTTTCTCTTCAACCGGGAGGGATTCGCAGCTACGGGGCGAAGTGGAATGTGAGCGGAAACGGCCTGTGGCGGGTTTCGGTCGTTTCAGGGGGCAACCCGTTGGCAGCCGTTACCTGGGCTTCGCGGGAGCGGTGTCTGTTTATGTCCGCATAACTGAGTGAGCGAGCACAGCAGCGACGAAAGAAAGATAAAACGGAAAGGCGCGTCTAGTGAAGGCTCAGGTGGAGTACGAAAGTGCAGTTACGGCGTCATCCCTCTGGCTGCCTTTGCCTCACTTATGTATCACGCGTCGCCACCAAGGAGGATGGCCCTCCCCCTGACACATTCCCCAGACACTGTTCCATTCTCCGCTAATCCAGACCACGTGGCATTTGCACAAGAGGCTCAAAAAGGGTTTGCAAAAACATGCTCGCTGCTCCCTTGTGCAGGGCTAATCCGAAACACGTGACATTTGCGCGGGAGGTCCGAACACGATTTCCAACATGCTGGCCGGCGGCGGCGGCGCACTGCGTTGTAGCAGGAGAGTAGCGCACGTCACCCTTCGTTCGCTGATCACGCGAACACTTCCTGAGACGCACCAGAAATGCGCCGTGACCGGCAAAACTGCAGCTCGCACTGCGCACAAATTTCATATTAGGGAGTATAGTAATCGTCAGTGCATTTTCGACACCCACCCGTGCTTCTGTTTATTTTTAAATGCGGAGCATTTCTTAGGCTTGCGATGTCACTCGTCGATGTTGTCGGCACCGTCCACACGCTCACTGCGCATGCGCGTCGCGTCGAGGTGCAGGTGCACGTCTCTCCCCCGTACCCTCCTCGCTTTCAACAACAGGTGCGGCGGTGCGGGAGGAGCGCGTGTACCCCGTGCGCTCCGTCGCTCTCAACAACAGCTGCGGCGGTGCGGGGGGAGCGCGTCTTTGCGCGCATGCGTCGTAGCTACCCGTGCGCTGCGTCGCGCTCAACAGTAACGGTGGCAGGGCGTGTACACGTGATAACGGCGTGGTGGGTGCGTGGAAAGTTCGCGCGCTTGTGTACGGAAGTGTGCGCATGCGCGTCTCTCCCCCGTACTCCTCTCCCTCGAACGCGGGCGGTGTGTATATAAGCGGCGAAGCGCGTGTTCGGAATTCAGTCAAGGGCGTCTTTGCTTGGCTTTCGCTTGACTTGACGCTTTGCTTGACGGCACCAAGCAATAAAGACAGACTTTAACTTTACACTCCTTGCCTTCGCTTCTCCTTCATTCAATAAATAAGAATAATAAAGACGAAATAACAATTAAGCATTCCCAAACCATACCCAATTACGCAACATTCACGCGATACCCCCACCACTCTGCGACGCATTTACTCGAGTTCCCCCCGTGGGAAGATGCGGGCGGGGTTTTTTTTTTTTCGCAATCCTGTGTTAACCGCACTACCGCCGTTGGCAGCCGACTGCGAAACATGCCAAAGGGGCATCGGTGGAGGCGAGGGGGAAGATAGTTGTGAAAGAGGTGTCAGCGGTGGTGAGGAGCTAGAGCCCCGGAGCGGCGCCGAGTAAATCGATGCCACCGGAATGGAAACTGGGGGGTTAGACATATACTGCTTTGCAGTAATAAGGTGTGAGGAGGGTATGCTCCCGCTGCGGCCAGACCGATCACCAAGTTAACGCCTGCAAGACCCCCTGGTGCGGACGCTGCTTGGAGTGCGGGCATGACGACGTCAACTGCAATGCCCAGTGTCGCCGCTGCAAGGGCAACCATGACACCGCTGACAGCCTGCGGCCCCGATTCTATGCGGATGATGCGAGGAATTTCTCCTTGGACCAGCCGGGCCCCCTTGGACCAGCCGGGCCCCCTTGGACTAGTCTGCCGATGATTCAAGCGTAGGTGTGCTCTGGGCGTCACCGCGACGATCGACGAATCCCCAAGCGACAGCCAAGAGATGTAGCTCGAGAGTTGCCAGTCGCCTTCGGAGGAAGAGATTGCACCTGCGGCAGAAGCCACGTCATCGTCATCGACCGATACCTCCCTCTTCACGAGCCTCAGTTCTTCCGAGAGGTGCGGCCTCGCGGAGAATCCTCAGCGCGAGCCAGAAGGTGCACTGGAAAAAAACATTGCTCTCCCTGGTTCCTCGAGCGGCTCGCACAGCCGCCGAAAGGAACAAAGCGAAACCGGCACGGCCGGCAAGACAGCGGTTGGCCCTTCTTGTCTCGCCTCTAAGTCGCCTGTGGCTGGTCACAGTACTGCCAACACCAGTGCTGCTCCTACAGCCAAGGTTAAGGACTCCCGTTTCACCAATCCTGTCAGCCAGGTCGCCGATCACCTGGATTCCCCATCTCTCCTGGAGCGGGTCGAAGAGTACAACAAGCAAAGTATGCCTTCTTCGGCGGACTCAAATGATGTGGGAGGCACTGACGAGCCTGCTGGCCCCTCCCTCGTTGTTACCGACCCTCGTCTCGCCAACGCCACCAACCAGGTGCACGACGTGCTTCCTCCTCGACCCTCTCCACCGGATCGCCTAGATGCGTCCAAGCGGGCATTGCCGTCGTCGTCAGTGGACGCTGATGACGCCGACGACAACAAGAAACTGTGCGTCGAATTCGACGTGTCGTCCGACGATAGTGAATTTTGAGGATAGGAGGGTTAACGTGGATTGTGCACTTATCACCTTTATGCTGGTCGGTTTTCTTACTTCGAATGTCCAGGGCTTTCGGGACTTGGGCAAACCGAGGGAGGTGATGCACTATGCTCCGGCCCAACAGGTTGACCTTCTCTTTTTGCAGGAGTGCAATTTTCGAACTCCAGGCGACGTTCTTTTTTTCGCGAGCGCTTTTGTGTGCAAGCTTTTTTCACACTGTCGGACAGGATGGCTTCGGGTGCAGGCGTTGTATTTCTGCGCGAGAGCTTGCGCCGCAAGGCTCATTGTACCTATAGTATCGAAGAGCACGTGTTCGCAGCTGATTTTTTCTTGATTGCTCGTCGCGTCCGAGCTGTTGTAGTGTACACACCCGCGCAGCCCTTTGACTCTTCCACTTTGTTCGCATCCCTCGACGCATTCATGCTCGAGTCTTCCCGATATTTTTGGTGTGTAATTTTAGTTGTGCTGACGATCCTCAGCGTGGTTCACGGGGACGTGGCAGGGTCAACCCTATAGCGGTGCCCGGGAGTTAAAGGACATGATCGGTCAATTCCGTCTCTCAGGTGAGTGGGTGCAGCTACACGGTGACAGGTTTGTCACTGTTTGGGAAAGGGGACAATCTGGCAGTCGGCTAGATAACTTTGACTTTCCACCCGAGCTGAGCTGCTACGTGGAATGCTGTGCCGTCCTCTCCTTCCTAACTGGGGCTCGTCGCGTGTCCAATAACCGGCCTGTGTCAGCGAAGCTTAACCTTGGCAACTGTGCGCCCCGCCACCACATGCGGCGAATGGACGAGCGTCTGCTAACCGATAGGGACAGTTCAGAAGCACTTAATGCTTCATTGACTGCTCTGTGCGGCTTCGGTTCTCTGCGTTGGTATGAGTTGAAAGACCACTGGCACCTGATTTCTGTAAAGGAGGGTCGTGCGCGCAAGGCGTGCATCACGGCCGGGCTTAACGACACGTTGTGTAGGCTTTACATGGTACAGAGAGGGGGCACATTTACCTTCGCGACGCGGAACTACGTCAACCTGCTAAAGGCACCTATGAGGCCCTCTTACGGCAATCATCGCAAGCGGCGAGCCGTTCGCAGACCTTGGGCAGGCCCGTCTCGGAACCCTCTGTACTCAGGCATATTAGAGCTGGCTCTCTTGACGAGGGTGGGTTAGCTACTGTTCCAGAGGTCACACACGCTGACGGGTCGGTTAGCACGAAGGCTGAAGACATAGCCGAGGTATTCGTGGGTCATTTCGCCATCCTTTTCTCGGCAGAGAACGCGTCGTGGGATACAGAGGATTTTTAGGGCAAGCTTAGTGCGTTTTGTGGGGTGCTGCCGTGCGTGCCAGATCACCTTGTTGATTTGCTGTGTGTTCCGGTGGATGCTGACGAGCTCGGCAAGTGTGTTAAAATTGAATGGTGCGTCGGCGCCTGGCCTGGCGGGATTCCTGATGGGTTTTACAAGAGGTTTTTTCCCGGCCATTCACGACCGGTGCACTCCTTGACATGGTGAACGGCTTTTTTCTCCACGGAGTAAGGCCAGAATCCTTCCGTAAGGGTCACGTAATCTTGATTACGAAGCCAAGCGGGAATCCTACGCAGCCCCAGGAGTAACGACCGATCACACCCCTCAGCACGGACTACAATATCGTAGCATCCATTTTGGCCAGACGCACCAGTGCTGTTTTGCCCGATATTATCAGCCAAGCGCAAACGCGCAGCGTGCCAGGTCGCACGATTTTCTCGTCCCTGGCATTGACGCGCGATTTATTCAGCTATGTGACCATTATTGGAACCTCTTGATGCTTCATTAATCTAGATTAAGCGAAACCCTTCGACAGAGTGGAACAGCGATACCTGGCAGGCGTTTTGCGTCAATATGGCTTTCTGCCAGGCTTTGTAACAATGCTTGAGCTGCTGTACCTGAACGTGAGCGTTAGACTCCTCGTCAAAGGACTATTAAGTCGACCGTTCTCTGCAACCCGTGGGATAAGGCAGGGCTGCCCCTTGTCGCCTGTACTCTTTACCTTTGTCTAGACCCACTGCTCCGCCGTTGATGATGATGATGATTGCTATCGGTTTCCCATTTGTAGCGGGGTGATGACATGTCATCTTACCAAAAACGACTAATACACCTATGTTTTATACTCTTGGTTTAATACTAGCGCTGCTTAGGGCAGGCACAAAAATCTTATTAGGGACAAAATACTTTTCTTTTTCTTTTACAGGTGGTAGCTGTCCTAGGCAATATTCTCCTCTCTGCGTTTCGTACACCAGCATTCTGATATTCTTTTCGTCGCCTCGATAGCCTTGAAGTTAACTTCCTCTGTGCTGTCCTTAATTCCTAGGGCTTCTGGAAGCCGAATATTTCCCTCATGTAGATTTGGATGGATACCCTCGCATTCTAACGCTATGTGCTGCATAGTTTGTTTCTTTTCCGAAGACCACGCATATCATTTCGTGAATACTTCCGCACAAAGCTCTTAGGTCGCAAGCAACCTGTTCTAGCCTAAAAAAGCAAAGCACTACCCTGGGAATTATTGTAGAAATTTTCCTTCCTGATGTTAAATTTCTCAGCCCTGTACATCTCTAACGACGTTGTAGCTCCCAGTTTTTTCTCTCCATTTATACGCTTCAATCTGCCGTATTGATGCAAACACCGGGCTTCCCGTCGCCTGGCATAGGCAACGGGAAGCCGCGTCTACGTCTGCGTCAAGGTGTCTGCGTATGCGGACGATGTGTCCCTGTTCATTCGGAACGTGGACAGCTATCCAGCGTTTATTCGGCTGCTCAGTGAGTACACTGAGCTGTCTGGAGCTTGACTGAACAGTGTCAAAAGTATGGCTTTGCGCTTCGGCACATTTGCGTCTGGCCTGGCGGGCGACGTAGAATGGGGTGTTCGAGTACTTGGTGGGGTTTTCCGTTCCTCGGGTGAAGTGGCGTGTAGTACGTGGAAGGACCTCCTCGAGACAGCGGAGCAGCGTCTTGCGGTTGCGTCAAAGTTCAGACTTTACCTCGCACAGCGCAGCTACATAAATAAGTCGTCCTTGTCGGCGGCGCTTTTTATGTAGCACGCATAGCGAAGCCGCAGCGCCATTTCATCCGTCAGCTCGCCACGAAGTTTGGGTCGTTCTTTTGGGAGGGCAAGGCAAAAACAATGTCGCGTGAGCTGTTGAGACTGCTCAAGTTAATGGGTGGTTTCAGTCATCCTTGCTTGAAAACCATGTGAAGCGTGCTGGCCGTACGCGCATTGTTCGACCTTGTAGACTCAAAGGAAGGGCGCTGCTGCAGCACTTTCATGGAACTTCCCGCTCAATGTTTTATGACGAACGCATTGCAGGTCCGTCTGCCGAACAGTCGCCGCCATTTTAGGCCTATGCTCTCAACAACACTGAGAAACGTTGTGCACCTTGCCCAGCGTAAATTTTAGTTAATGTACGGCAAGCAAATTGGGCGAAAAATTGGCAATAAACCAGTTAGACAATCATCAGATAACAAGATCACGCGGCATCCGTTGGCGTCAGCTGACTTCGGTGGAGCTTCCGTCTGATTTTCGGAATTTCGTATGGTTGCGTGGCTGGAAAGTCCCTCCGACGTGTGACCGTCTCGCACGATTCGGTGTTGTTTGTTCCTCCCGGTGCCCGCACTGTGGGCACACTGAAACATTGGAACATGCATTGTTCCCGTGTCGTGTAGCGGCAACGTTTTGTACGGCATAAAGCTGGTTGTTTGGTCTCACATTTCGGATGGACACGCGGTCAAATGACGTGTTGGGGAACTTCCTGACCTGTGCTGGTGCTTTTGTATTGCGGCGACATCGTGGTGCCCAATGTCCCGCGCCCGACCACAAAGGGGTAGGTTTCCACTGCTGTGGCGTGTATGGTCGGTCTTTGTGAGTCACTTAGACACTGAGTTGGCACTTCTAGGCGAAGAAGCCTTTCTGTTGCGCTGGTCAACGCGCTTCATAGTATTCAATAACAACATCCTGAGCATACTTATTGTACCGTATTGAGTTTCAGCTATTTTCTGAACTCTCTCTGTGGACACCTCTGAACTTTCTCTGGATTGATTTTACAGTAACTTGTTTCACCACCACAGACATTTGTTGTGCAGAGTGTTGAATGCCGCGGGCCCCTGGAAACTGACTGTTTTTTTTCTGCTTTTAGGGCAGCGCTGTTACTACTAGTCACTGCGTCATGATATGTGGATTGTAATAAATTACTGTACACCCCCGTTATAATGAAGTCAGCGGAATGGCGAAAAGTTTTGTTATAAGCGGTATTTCGATGTAAGCGACCACTCCACAAGAGCTCAAGCAGTTGAGGTTTAATTGCACCACAACTTCAAGGCATCAAAACACAATGTATTCAGTCCAGGAAAGCTTTATTCATGTGCAAAAAAGGCAGCTAGCTCTGGCTGTCTAAAGTTCTTGCCGGGCGCGAGCAACCCCTGCTCCAATTTGACAAAGCATTGCATGAGGCTGTGGTCGCCGCCCATAAAAGTGCCAGTGGATGGGGACAATATACAGGGGGGCGTGCGGGCGTCACGGAACTCTACGCGAGTTTCGCGCTGGAAAGCGCCGCGAATGCCGTGGCTCGAGTCTGAAATTGCGTTTGTTGCGCTCAAAAAACGATTAACTGCAAATTTTGGGTGCCCAGAGAAATCATGAAAACTGACCGGTTCTGCACAAGGGGCTTTGCATGATTTCTAGGAAATTTTTTTCCGAGTTGTGCAACGGTGAACTTACAAAAGAAGTGTTTTTCGTCACCCCGTCGTCCACGACACTGCTAATTCTACGGTTTGAGTGTCGGCGTTCGCGCGGCGTCGCGTCCACGCTAATGACCAATGTCTAGGAACAAAATTCAATGACCCTACCACGCATTCCGACCGCTTGTCTAAAGTCTGCTGGCGCGAATAATCGAGCATGACCGGCTCGAGAAATTCGTCGGGAAAACACCAGCTTGCGTTGACCCGCCATGTTGTAAGCATGATCGCCGTTGGGTCGCGGCCGCTCGGCTATGCCTCCACTCGCCACTTCGCTCTAAGCGGGTCAAGCTCTTCGTGCGCTTAGAGTAATGCGGCTTGAAATGCATGCGGTTGGGTTGGGACCAGAACAAATGTTTAATAAAGCAATATTTCGAGTAAAGCGATGTCGTTATAACAAGGGATTACTGTATCTTTCGAGGACGAGGCGAGGCGCGGGCATTGCAGTGCGCTCGCGTTGACTCATGCCACCACCCCAAACTGTGGCAGATGGGGCATGCAAATTGCTTAAATCCGGTTCAACGCAAGAGAGGGCGCCACCGCCTCAGCAGCGTGCGATTGCTCCTCCCACCGGCACTTTTCCTCCGCCCAATCAGTGCGCGCCGAGTGACACGAGAGAGACTTACAATCTTTGAGTACACTTTATGCTTTGCTCCTCCCCAGGTTTCACGTCAGTGGAGATGGCCCTGAATTTTTAGACATTTCCACCCCTGCCTAAACCGGTAATGAAATCTGGCCAGATTGCAAGGGTAGGAAAACACGCAAGCAGCTAACGCAAGTGCAAAACATTGTTTCATTGTACTGAACTGTGTAGTGTTACCTGGTAACGAATTTTCCTTCTGTTATCTTTAATTAGCCTTTTTTATCACACAAGAGAAAATCCATTTTCTGGAAATAATTTACTGTTGTCACGCAACCGATTGGCATTTCTTGTAAGCACACAGGGAAGGTCTCTCGTGTCTATTGCTTAGTTTTGTTTAATTCTGCTCGTATGTCGGCACAAGTATCAAAATATGATTTTGCAAGTTAAAAAGTTTGAGTTTTTAAAGGCGATAGTCTTTGTTGGCCTACTGGAATGGGAAAATGTCGGTCTTTCTGTCTGTCTATGTGTTTTTTTTTTATTACCTGGATTCCACAATACACATGACAGATCAACAGCGTAAATGTTTATTCAACAACTACGTGGTGAGGCTTCTCGACTGAGGGCTAGTGATGTCCTTTACAATTTCTTCAATGACGTAAGCTGCTCTATTTCCGGCAGCCACACAGCCAACATCTCTTGAGATTTAATAACGTCTGAAAAACGACCTATACTTTCTCTGAAATACTGATTTGCAGAACGGGCATCTACGTTGTTGTACAGCCTTGCTGTGCATGAGCGTTATATGCTGTGGAGGCCCAGCGCCATGACTAAATCATAGAGTATTGAATCCTCCTTGTCTACTGAGCCATGAACCGTATGCCATGAGGATGTAGCGAGAAGTATTGGCAAAGTGTCCTCTGTACAACATCACAAAAAATCCAGCCATCTCTACGAAGTGAACGATGATGAGAGGGGCGAAGCTAAAATGCTTATCGGTAAAACCATGAAACATTCACCCGCACGTCATATAAAGACTCGACACGTCAAGCTTACCACCGCTCCGTTGACAAGCCCGTCGGCGACGTCGATGTTTGTGATGATTATGTAGGGCTTGTTTGGGACGATGACAATCTCCATGGGTAAGTTGGCGAATTCGGTGTGTGACATTTTAGCCACCTTGGCCGTCGCCTTCTGCAGACCGTCTTGTGTCGCGTACCCCCGGTACGTATCTTGAGCTCACAGGCGACGAACGACATCCTCTTCTTCCTCTCCTCCTTGTTGGGTAGTAACGAACGCGTTGAACGTTTTGACCGCTTCGGCCAAACTTTGGTTGGCCAATCCCTAGGGGGATCCTGCCACAATCATCATTAATGTGGCGGTTACAGCAGCAACGAGGGATGGGATAGAGCCCGAGCAAGAGGAGCTTCGCCCCTAAAATAAACGCCCTCCCAACGACGCAAAAAACATGGTCTATCGTCTCCGGGGATTTGCACTTAAAGCAATCTGTCCCCATGGCACAAAAACCCTCTTTCTTCCATATAAGTCTGGACTGTATAGTTCCCGTGTGTAGACTAAATAAAAAAGACCACTCCAGGCTGCACTTGCCTTCTTTCCACCATTTTAAGCACATCCTGGCTGCGTCCTCACAGTACATAGCTCTGTGCAAGGGCACAGGGAAGACAACATCCACGATATCATTGTACAGAGTTTTCTGCTTCACTGTGCTTAAATAATCTTTAGAAAAACGTGCACTTAAAATTTTGACACTCACAACCACTTTTTTAAAAAATCCAAAAGTACCCCCCGACAGGTACTCTGTGGGGACAACATAGTCAGGAAGTACCCTGCCCAGCCTTAGTTGACATGGGGTGCGGAGAAAAGAATCTCTTATATCCCTTAAGAAAAGAACTGTTCACTAGCTGGCGCAGAAATAAATGCGCCAGTCCCAGTCTCCCATATTGCACTCGCCTAAACAGGTTGAGTCCCACAAAAAAAAAAACGCAAGCACCCGATGCAGCTTTTGCAGATTCGTACGAGAGCAATGCACCACCTGCATTCCATACCACGATTTACAAACGAAAAACAAGTTGCACACCGTTTCCCTAGCAAAGGTGGACAAAAAGCCCCCTTCCACTTGTCCGCCATTGCGCGAGTGTCCGTCACATCCCTACAGAACATTTCATCGACTTTTTGGTGAAAACACCCGAACTTGAAACGAATGATGTGGAAGCAGAGGTTCGCACAGCATCTGAAACTGAAACTAACGGTATGGAAACGGAAACATCTCATCATGACAACCACGCTCACTGTCACTTACCTCTTCCGAAACGAAGCCGTACCTCAGAGGACTCCTTCCACGCAGCAGATGAGACAAATCACTCGATTGAACGCTAGGTCCTAAGGCAACGCATTAAGGAAATGGATATCAAGATTGAACACCTAACAAAACCTTAGAGAAAACGTTTGTGGAAGAAAACATATCAAAGCAGAACCATACCCGAAAGAGTCGCAGAACAATACGCACCAATATCCAGCCTTCTCAAGAAAATTTCCCAACACCTTAACATTCCTATTCATGAGGATGGCGCACGACCGTGAGCTCCGAATTCTGCAACGGAATTGCAGGGGGTTTAGGGGGAAGCGCAGCGGCTCTACAAAACTGGATCTTAGCGCAGGCCGCCAAACCAGACATACTTTTACTTCAGGAAACGGGCAAGCAGCCTTGGTTAACGGGATACATTACACACCAAAAATCGGATCACCTCTCTACCCTTGTAATATCGTCCATAAATGCAGAAATTGAATTCGACACGGAGCGTAGTCTCACAATCGAATAAAAAACTCAAAACGACGTCCTTCATATCACCAATATCTATAGGCCTCCACGACACAATTTATCTGAATTACCCCAGCTCCTGAGACCCACAGGACCTAGACGCCAATACGAGCATATCCTCGCGCGTGACTTCAACGCCCCGCACGCTGCTTCGGGATGCAAGCGAGACAGTAAAAAGGGAGGAAACTTTTCTGCACACATCAGGGAGCCAATTACTGTGTCCATAATAACTTCCAGGAATATACTAGATTAGAGAATTCCTTAGGAACGCAATACCAATCCCGACTTGAGTACAGCCACAGAGGGGGTGGACATCAACTGCGTACACACGCAGGAATAAATGGGTAGTGATCGTGCCATCCTACAAATCAACGTTCGGGCTGAACCCAATAAGCTCAAATGAAAAAAGCACTCTAACACAAAGTAAACGCCCGTCACACCTTGCTGCTTGGTCCAAAGAAGTACGGACCCCCGTGAAGAAACACACGAAATATTACTGTGGCAACGAAAATGAGCCCAACGTAAACACGCACCTGTCCCACTGCTTCGAGGCTCGAAGAGCCCTGATAAAAAGACAGAAAAAAATGCAAGACCAATCGCACGCTCAGAGCACGCATTTCTAAATTCAACAACCACATCCAAGAGTACTCCGATCAACTGCGTAATGAGCAATGAATGGAGACTTGCGAAAGCCTACAGGGCACACTCGGCATAAGTAAAACTTGGCGAATTTTAAGAGCGCTCATCGAACCAGACACCACGGAGACTATGACCCAGTACAAGCTAAAAAGCCTAATAAATAAATATGAGGACCCTACTAGACTATTAGAGGACATCCAAAATCAATACATAGCGACAAAACGCCAACCGCACTACTTTGACTACATAGGACCGGACAATGATCAACTTGACGACGAATTTACAATGGCGTAATTGCGGGCAGCGTTACGTCAATGCAAGGGCAATAAGGCTCCTGGCCCGCATACAATCACTACCGTTAACCTCCGAAACCTTGCAGATGAAACATTAGAGACACTACAAGCCTAAATTCATAAAATCTGGAAGGGACAAGCACTCTACACAGAATGGAAACTAGGGCACATGATTTTTAGCCCCAGGCCTGGAAACCCCAACCAGTTCACCAACCCTCGACCCATCACTCTCACGTCTAACGTGGGAACGGCTCCAACGGCTCCAACACCACCTTAAGAGTAAAAAATTAGTGCCCTTCCACTCTGTGAAGAAGGGTGATCTGCAAAGCTGGGCGCAGTCCACGGAGTGCACGAAACAAAACACGTTTATCGTAATTTGCGATGGAGCATATTTCCTTGCCTATTATCTGAATGAACCTCTGACGGCTCCAAGCTTTGTTCTTGCAGATAAACATGGAACTGCCTGTTTCTTGATTGATTGATTGTGGGGTTTAACGCGCCGACGCAACGCAGGTGATGAGGCGCGCCGTAGTGGAGGGCTCCGGATTAATTTTGACCACCTGGGGATCTTTATCATGCGCCGAAATCTCGTACACACGGGCGTTTTTGCTTTTCGCCTCCATCAGAAAAGCGGCCGCCGCGGCCGGGAATCGAACCCGCGACCTCGTGCTCAGCAGCGCAACGCCTTAGCCACTGAGCCACCGCGGCGGGTAACTGCCTGTTTCTATCCCACGTCGTAAGTATCTTACTGTTTGTGTAAGGCCGGGTTCAGACCGTTGCCGCAACTGTCCTAATAACTTTAAAGAATGACGTCATTTCACGTCTCAGCCAACGGAACTGCATGACATCGCATTTTTTACGTCTATAGATCACGATACGGGTTTTGCGTCGGTAATCTCCTAGACAACACAAACACATCCTGAGCACATCCCGAGGACGTTTTGTTGAGGACATTATAATGTCGTCAGAACGTCCTTTTCTGATACTCAATTGGTACAAAAAATGTTCCTATTGTCCGGCCTCGAACCATCCTCAGAACATCCACATCAGAAAACCAAGGATGATTAGAGTACATTCACAGGGCTACTCTATGACTCCAGGACATTTTGAGGACTACTTTATCGCCGTACGTTTTACTGCAAAGCAGTATATGTCTTCCCCCCCCCCCCCAGTTTTCATTCCGGTGTCATCGATTTAGTCGGCGCCGCTCCGGGACTCCTCCTCACCACCACTGACACCTTTTAGATGCGAAGCAGCTTATGGTGGCGCCTGTTCCCTCCGCCATTGTGTGGGCGCCATTGTGCGGCGTCCACAACCCCACTGCGCATGCCTTGCCTGGCACCGCTGATGATGATTGTGGCAGGATGCCCCTAGGGATTAGCCAACCAAAGAATCCATCACGAGATAGCTTCGCGTTCAACCATCGTCATCTTCTCGTAGGGGAACCTCCTCCCGCAACGCCGCGATGAGTGCCACGGGCAACGCCGCCGGTAACGCCACCTGCAACGCCAGCGTCAACGCTAGTGTCAGCGCCGCGGACAGCGCCGCGGAGAAGAGGGCTCGAGCCGCTGCCACGAAACGGAAGCGGCGACAGGCCGATCCCGAACTTCGGGCCCGCGAAGCCGAAAGGAAACGTCAACGCCGCCAAGAAGCTGCTACTGATGCAACGAGGGCTCGAGCAGCTGAAGCCGCACGTCAACGCCGGCAAGCAGATCCTGAACTTCGGGCTCGGGAAGCTGAAGCGGCACATCAACGTCGCAAAGACGATCCTGAGCTCCGGGTTCGGAAAGCTGAAGGGCGGCTGTGGCAGTGGGAGGTACCACGGTGCACGCGGCTTTCGAGCTTTCTCGGAAGACCACCGGCCCCAACAAGGATGGAGGCCTCAGCGCCAGCAAGTCGAACACCTTCTGCGTGGTCTTCCGCAACGTGAGATGCGTGATCATAGATGAGGTGAGCAATTTCACCATCTTCCCGTAGGGGAACCCTGAGTAGTATGCGAAGCAGGCATGGGGTCAACGCAAGTTCCCATTTCCTAGCTCCGGTAAGTGAAAAGTTTCGTAGTTACCATGGAAACCTAACGGTAAATATAACGGTAGCTACGAACCTCAACTTAACGGAAACGACGAACTGAAAACTAATGGGAACTTGAGTCGACCCCATGGCTGATTCGCACACTACTCAGGGTTCCCCTACGGGAAGATGGTGAATTTTCTCACTTCGTCTATGATCACGCATTTTTAACAGCTTTTTCCCCCTCGCCTGCACCGATGCCCCTTTGGCAAGTTGCTCAGTAGGCAGCTAACAGCGTTATGCGGTTATCAGATGATTGCGAAAAAGAAATAGAAGCACGGATGGGCGTTAAAAAATGCACTAAAACTAAATGCGGGGCGCATTTTGCATAGGGTCTATTCCCACAAACTATTGTCACCTAGCAGCAGACTCGTTCCGGCGCGTTCCGTAATTCATGAAAACACCACATTTTGCATCATTTTACAAAGCGGCTAGCGGTGGTTAGCGGAGTTTTTATAAATTTTTTTATTTATTATTTTCTTTATGTTCCGGAGCCTATCGTAAAAATTTTGACCCACAAATTGCTTGCGTTTTCTGTGCTCAAAACTTTTTCGCGAGAAATATACCCCGCGTAATGAATGCACCCCTAAATTTGCATCGTTTTTTTTAAGTGCGATCATTAGGCGAGTATATACGGTAATTCAAAATACTGTCCAGCACTTGTTCCGAGGTCTCGTCTTCGGGAACATTGAACATAACTCCCGTGGGGGTATTAGCTGGCGCGGACACGTGAGCGGCTACTTCTTATTGTTGACCGCGAAGCACGAAGAACCTAATTTCGGTGTACCGGGTGGCACCGTCTTGTGACGGTACGCTATTAAGGAGGTAATTAAGGAGCCACATAGTGTACCCGAATTTCATCTTCATGGTTCAGCGCCACTCCTGCTTTGTGCCTGGATTGCGTCGGCTAGAGTGGCTTGCGCTATATACGACAGTGCAAGCCCTCCTCGAGGGCGAAGGACGATTTAACATCAGACTCCGGGAGAGGCGAAGCCGCTGGCGGGCGACGCTGGGGACGCTTTTTGTCTTGCTTGGGTGCACGCGCGGCGCTCGAGGTGTTCGTTGCTGCAGTCGACGAACGTGCTTGGTCTCGTATTGCATGTTCGGATCCGGTGGCGGATTGTAGCCCACTCGGGCTGCTGTAGTACTCGGGCTCGATATCCTCTCCTTCAACGATGTTTTCCATGATGGGTACTACGCTGAGCGGCGATGCGCCGGAGCTGGCGCGGCCGCTTGCAGATGTTGCTCTGGCGACGACAGCGGCTTCACTAGGCCTGTCAGGCCTAGCGGAGTTGGTAGCGTGGCAAATTCACAAATGGCTGCAACTGACCGTTGCGGTAGTCCAAGGCCACGATGTTAGTGTCCCTCGTATTCTGTGTGACTTGCCGGTTCTCGCGGAGCCCGAAATGACAACGTGAATGCGAGTTAAAAAGTGAGACAAAGACCCAAAGGCGGAGCCGATGAGGAATGCGTTTGCATCGTGTGGCCCTCTAGCGGCGTTTTCGGCTAAAGCCAACGAACAATATCTAGTTTCTGGCCAGTTTTAATTAAGTGAGGTGCCCGAACTTAACAGTATATAAAAAGATCTACTAAAGACCATCGTTAACTTCTTTGGCTGTAGCCTAAAGTGTCAAGCTGAGCTTGCTGAACTGCTATGCCAGCGTCGCAAGCTTAAAAGATAGGTTTTCAAATAAAGTGAAACATGCCTAGTACTACATCAATAGATTAAGCGAGTATTCAAGAATAGAATTCTTGAAAACTATGTTTTCTTTGTGAGGATAGAAAATTATGCCGAATCGGTATTCACTTGCTTTGTGTATGAGGAACATTTGCTTCGTGACTGGGAAGTTGAACACGTTGCCTGACATTTTTTACAGGACAAATTAGCGGTAATTCCCACAAGTGGGCACAAAGACCAACGGACAAAAATTTTTCCAAGGAAAGCTTGTGTGTATTTCCATTATACTGTAACGTAGTATTTTGGTTACCTACTGCCGCTACTGAAGCATGAAGATTGCAGTGAAGAAGTCGAAACGTTGAAGAGAGGTTTAAGGTTAACTTGTTTAATTTACTGATGACATTGGTGACATTTAGCACATACAAACTTGAAAACAATTACACTTATTACATAGATTAGAAAGACAGTCAAAGATTAAGGGTACTTAGCGGGACATAGTTGGCGGGCGAATGGCTCCCGGCGGGAGGGCACGACGACCGGCAGCAAGCGGCTCTCCTGGTGTTCCTCTCTCTCTATCGCCAGAGGGGACGCGTTATATTTGCTTTGGGGGGATGCATTGGGGGGAAAAAGCGCATCCTAGCGTGTGCGGACTATCGGGAGCAAGTCTTAGGCACACCCGCAGCCAATCAGGAAGACGCTTTTAAGCTCCAATCAGACATGTCCCCGCCAAAGTGAAAAGGACCAAAAACACAGACACAAGGTTTCGACTCGAAAACGCGCGCTTGGAGAATTACGGGTGTAGAGCAAGTAGTTAGACAAAACGCACAAAAGTAAACAGGGGAAAAGGGAAGGTCGTCGGAAGAACACAGCGGCCCGCGTAGGCGCGCAACGGGGGTCGGAGACGCCAGTGCGCGCGGTAATACAAGCCGAGGCGAGGGTTCGCTTCCCCCAACAGCTGTCGTCTCCCGGTCGGCCGACGGGCAGACACACTCGGCAACACGTTTCTTAGAAAAGCGGGGCCTCGGTGGCCGAAGAGGGATGCTAAAAAATTGAAAAAAGCAAATGGAACCGGGGCTTCGCGACAATACGAATCCTCTCCCAAGAAGATGATGTAAGCCTAACCAAGTGTGTCAAGATACTTGAACACCTTTACCTTGAACAATGTGCTTTATGGGATTTGGATTCTGGATTCAATATGCTATATTTTTCATGGTTACTGCTCTTTCCAGCATATAGTGTAACCAAACATGGCCGCTTCAGTTGTTAATAGCATTTAGATTTGAAAGTGTAGTGTTATTCGCCTTTGTTTTCGTGCTGAAAAATTAAGTGAGTATCATCCTATAGAAATAGCAGTTATTCAAATGATCTGTCCAGTCAAATGAGGTATTATTGTTCGTACCTGCGGTCACTTACAAACGAAATGGAACAGTAGTGTTATCAGTAGTGATAAAAATTTAAGTGCCACAGTCAAAGGAATTTGATAGAAGATGAGACAACTGTAAGCACATGAAAATGATCTGTGTTTCTTACAACACTTTCGTAATAAACACCACTGAAGAAGAATCCAAGAGCTGGGCGTAATGTATAGTTTTGTTGTGGCACCCACTTTTATTTTTCACCAAAGCGCTCTTCAGAAGATCCATACAATGCATTTCACCAAATACAAGGCACTGGTCCTGTATTACAAGCTTCCAGAAAAACTAAAGTTGTTCACAAAACGATTCACAAGATCATGTGTTGCGTCACACATCTCAAGTCCAATGTTGTGCCCTGCTTTGAGTACAAGTGCGCTAACAAGCTTCTCGGTTACCGTTACATAACCAGCCATCTCGCACGTAGGGAGCGCTAACCACGGCTGTCTTTTTGCAGCCCGAAATTCCTGTGAGCGCGTCCAACTTAAATTCCGCATGTATTTCTCGAACGTTACCGGCGGGAAAACGTCGTCCATTTGTCCGTTTATCATCAAAACCTTTTCCGAGTCCAGAACACTCGTCAGTATGGGAGTAACATCATTGAAGAAATCATTAGGAGCTAGCATAAATGAAAGTGCAAGTCTATAGCGATCAAGAGTAGTATTCGGCCATATATGAAGCGCCTCTTTGAATTTTGTCATGTTGACATAATTGATGTACCGCCCAACTTCTTGAGGAAAACTTGGATGCAGTACACTACCCTGATGACTGTAGCCTGTCAGGTTAGAGAACAAGCTTTTGGTGCGGCCAACGTTCATATTCATTGCTGTTTGGGCCAAAAGCAGAAGGGCCGCTGTTGTGTTCTTCTGAGACAGATTTCTAATCAGTTCAAAGTTGTGAGCTAGCTGGTCACGACCCTGTGAGTCCACCATCCCAAGTTGGTAAAGGTACTTTTCAGATTTGAGGACACTGTCACTTAGTGGGACGTAGAACCCAGACAGTAGAATGACGCCCCTCAGGGGATGAGTCTTCCATTTTTGCTGATCGTTCTGGCATCCTTCTTCTTTTTGTGCTTGCGTTATGTGTGTTCTCAGTTGCTGGGCTAATGATATCGCAGCCCTAGCTGAAATAAGCAAAAACAGTTGTAAAAGTAGGCAGTATCGTTGAGCGCAACATGAATAAAATGCAAGGGAATTGTTGTGCACAGAACCATTAGGCGACATGTACCGCTATAAAGACTGAGATAAGGCTGCTGCACCATGGTGTTTTCTCTCCAGCAGCTCATCTTCTGTAAGTGGTAGGCCCTTGCAAGCCTTCATTTCAGTTGTGACAGAGGACCAGCTGTGTGGCTATGGTGGGCTGTTCTCACTTTAGTGTTCTCACTGATGGTGTCTGTAACGCGAAAACACCGAATTGAAAGAAAAAAAACAATTCCCGTGGCCGGAAGCTAACCTGCTGTTGCTCTATTTCAACATGGTCGAAGCGGTTTGGAAAACTTAGACGACAACCGTAAAATACGTCGCGAGAAAGCTTCGCGTTCAACCATCGTCGTCTTTGATGAAGGGGTGCATGATTTTTTGTGACGTGACAGCTGGTATGCCACAGCCGTGCAATTTTCAGCTCTTTACCACAGCCGAAACGAAGGCGGCAGGATCTACAAGAACACTCTTTCACTACATGAAAATATTTCACTTTTATCTGTGCATTGCAAGCTTGGCCATTTGATGCATAGTACAGGGCTTGGAAGTGCGGGAAGTGGAAAAATAATAGAAGCGTATCCAGTCAGAAAGGGTAAATTTATGTGGTAATAAAATCAGAATGAAAATAAATATTTGAAACCATTATTTGCATTAATGTACTTTCTAATCAGCTGATTGGTTCATAGTACAAATAAAGTTAGCGTTAAACAGACGGTATGCATAAAAGAAAAAAAACTCTAACTTTATTTGTACAATTATTTGCATGCAGCAGGCTTTCACTTTACCAGATTGATGGCATGCAAGAAAAATGTGGGAGTTTGTTCTGATTAGCTGCAAAAACACTGAAAAAACAAACCACAGAACGATAGACCATTTTTTCTATAAATGACTGCCCTTTTTGTAGAATAATTTCCTCTTGTAGGATGTTCATTCTTTATAGCCTCGAAAAGCTTCAGCTGGGAGACTCCTTGGTGTGGTTTTGCTAGAATATTCCGAATTCGTAGCTTTAAATATCTCATGCTTGCCTTCTCTCAGCGAAATGAGGATGGAAAAAAATGTATATGTGTTGACTTCGAACTCGCGGTCCATGCAATATTTATTTCTTTTCTTGGAGGAAACGAAGGCTGTAGTTTCGTTATGGCAAGAAAAACTTAATATCCGTACTTTTAAGAATATTGTAATCGTTTAATAGGTCTGACCTGTGTGACGGGATGGAAGATATTGTTGCCATGTGATTTCAAAGCCGCATTTATCGTTTATGAGTGGCTCGTCAAGAGTTTGAAAAATATCTATAGTTTGTAGTATGAGATAGTAATGATAACATTCATTATCAGTAACATGGCACTTTACATGGCTAACAGGGCTAATCAGAATGACTCAGGTCCATAGGCAGACTATCTGCGAGCCAGTCAACCCGAGCAGAGCATATCCTTCTCTAACGTTCTTTACTAATACAGTAATCGCATGTATCACAAACCAATGATATAGCTGGGAAGGTCTCCTCATTTCTTTGCTGTCTCTGAGATTTCAATTATAGCAAATAAGAAAAGCTAAGCACAGGTCACCTGCCTTAGCATGACACAAGGTTGTTTACTTACCCCCGTAGCTTTCCCCTGCAATGTAAAGTGGCAGTGAGTAGGTTTCTTGGAAAAGCATGTAAAATTGCTCCAAAAAACTGTGAAGGTCGTTGGTCACATTCATTAGCGACCTTGACAGCACAGAAGCGTTTTCTATGACGCTGAAGCCACCACCCGCAGGGTAGTCGACGTACAAGACGTTTGAAAAGCTTTGGAAGCTGCAGCTTCGGTTGTACAGTTCTCCTTGAGCATCGATGCCAAGTGGACCATTTTCTAGGAACTGGCCGAAGAGACCCGATTTTCCAGGGCCTCCTTGAAGCCACAGTATTAGTGGTGCGTTAGTGATGTTCTGAAAAAAGAAAAGCGTGCTTCACTTAGTCCTTCATACACTAATCCCAATTTCATCATTATCATCAGTATTTGTGTCCACTGCAGGATGAAAGCCTTTCGCGTGGATTTCCAGCCACCCCTATTTGAATGAGCCTACCGAGTCCACTCTTTGACCCGAATTTGGAGTTTGTCTCTTCATCGAGTCATTAAATGCCCCTATTTTGCTTACGGCCCATTGGTAGCCATTCCAGTAAAAGGACACTGAAGTGAATTTGTCAATTTCCCGTTTTTGCTTGCACTGTGTATACTGACTCAAATAAACACTTTTCATCGTCTGTCGGGAGAATAAGGCGGCATTTATTTTATAAAGCCTGAAAGAAGAGAAACTACCGTGCGCGGTTTGCGGCGGCTGCACCAACTAACACCAGTGACGCCAATACAAGGTGCTACGTGATTGGACGATGTCAAAGATTTGAATTCATAGTTTCGGTTTCATTGCTGTGAAACATGCTTGGAATCGGATGTTATCGTTGGATGGGCATTCTCGATATCTCAGTAATCGGGATATCGCGCTTCTGCCACGTTGTCGGCTGTAAAATACATCAGATAAACCTACCGAATGGTTTGGAATCATAACGATCACTAGCCGAGGCGTACGCAGTGGATGAACGCCCAAATGCGATGCACTTCCCCCCCATCTTTGGAGCTTGACTGGCTCGTTCCTGTATCGTAGCAGGCGTGTTCGCACCAGGTCAAGGGTCGGCGGATTCGTAAGTGTGAACGCAAGCAGTCACTGCGTATGGCAACACCACGCAAACGAGAACTCGGAACTCGCCAGCACGTCAGTGCAGTATGCACGCGTTTTGCGAACTTAGTCGCGGCGCAAATAACGTTAGACCGCAAAGATGGTGATTTTAGTATAGAAAACATTGCCCCAAAACAACTAAATCAACTTAAAAATAGGCATTATCGAGGATTCAAACTTGCGATTTGCAAAACAACGAACCTGAAGATCCCGACCACTCGGACGTAAGTCTTTTTTTTCTTTCATGCTACTTTTTGACACAAGAAACAAAACATAACACTGGTAAAACTGCTAGCCAGCACGTGACTAACAGGGGAACGCTAAATTTGTTTCACGCTTATTAGTTTTTCAAGCACGGGCAACCATTCCGGAGGCTCGGGCTTAGCCATGAGCCCTCCACACTTTAATAGCCAGTCGAACGGAGTCAGAAAAGTCCTCTTCCGACCGTTTGGTATTGATGTCACGATGGCGCATGGCCATGTGCAATTTCCGAATGCCGTGCAGGGCCAGAACCATCCCGAGTCATATGGAACCCCGTCCTGACTCTGAATGGGTAGAAACCATATCCCGAAGGCATCCAGGAGGAAGTCCTCCTTTAATGTGTGCTGAAGCACATCCCAAAAGAAGACGCCATCCCAACACTCTAAGAAAACATGTTCAACCGTCTCAGGCTTTTTGCATGGGTGGCAGTCAAACCCCCATGGAATATATAGAATTTCTGTTTTTCTTCCAGGTTTTACTGGAGCGACGCCCACGTGAAGTTTAAAAAAGAACGTTTCAACCCATGGCGGCACCGCCACTTTTTTACGTGTTTAAGTACGTATTTTCCAGGCCCTGTGCGGTATACATGGATCTGTACAGCGGCACAAGCGAAACGATATCAGCAAGGTCATGGTACAGTATTTTGAGCGTCACACTTGACAAGTATTCCAGCGTGAAGTGGGCCTGTAGGTGGTACTGGCTCGCCCATAAGTCAGCGATGCCAAGGGCGGAAATATAAAGGAGATGATGCCTAGCGAGTTTACATTTTTATTTAGTTTCACATTTCAAGAAAGATGACTATTTCTTGAATAGCGCTCGTGCAGTAAGAGTCCCCCGAGGTCCAACAATAGCTCATGTCTAGCGACTGCATTCCTTAGACAGAAAAGCGTTCGCAGATGTGTGGTCGTGCTGCTGAGCTCTGCGCTAGTTCACCCAGTGCAAAACGTGCTTCCCGCATCCTGGTTTTACGCTGTACAATAAAAGCTTCGGTTGATTTTAATTCCTTATAGTAGCTATATTAACTTCGCTGACTGTTCTCCCGCCTTCAATCGGCCTTACATTTTTCTACTTGCGTACCAGTCAGCCAAGCGTCGCATGTGCGCTTGCGTGGAGTGGCCTGGACTTATAGCTTGACAGTCTACAAACTGACAAACTAAAAACACATTCTTCCGGGCATGGCACAAATGTGCCGTGGGTTATTTTAAAATGAGTGAACGAATTGCGACGACACAAAGGATGCAAAGAGGAAGACAGCGTTTTCGAATTGATTTTTAAACTGAATAAAGTTGCTTAAACGAAGCGAGAGTGGTCGAAACATGGCCTTGAGATTCCAGACTACAGTTTGCGCTAGTAATCCCGCAATGTTTGCACGTCCCAAGGCCCACGTGTTTCTCGTACACCTGACATGACTTGCCCAACCCCACTTTGGCCTAGTTTAACTCAGAAAATGTCTTTTGTCCGTTTTGCCCCTTATTTACGTTACTGTTTTCTTATCTTTAAGTGTGGGGCCCAGCAACAATGTTTTAAATACGTCCTTTAGTAGAGGATGTCTATTATCAGCTAAATTTCAACGTTCAGACCTGAAGTGTTTCGCAAATGGCTGTGGAAGAGTTGCACACTCATTTGGTATGGAAGTGCAACAAGATTTAAAGACACAATAGAAGGACACACCCACACACATACATACATACATACATACATACATACATACATACATACATACATACATACATACATACATACATACATACATACACACACACATATATACACACACATATACATACATACATACATACATACATACATACATACATACATACATACATACATACATACATACATACATACATACATACACACATACACACACATACATACATACATACATACATACATACATACATACATACATACATACATACATACATACATACATACACACACATATATACATACATACATACATACATACATACATACATACATACATACATACATACATACATACATACATACATACATACATACATACATACATACATACATACATACATACACACACATATATATACATACATGCATACATACATACATACATACATACATACATACATACATACATACACGTTGCATGTATACATGCATGTATATATGTCCCTCCATTCAGTCGCCCAGCCAAATGTTATTCTTGAGGCATTTATATAGGCAAGACATTTCCAAACTACTAAATCTGCACACACTTCACACTCTTCAACATTGCTCAGGAAAAAGAAAACATTAGACATATTCGAAAAAAACGACTGCGTAACTGACGCTAGCACTCTTCTCTTACAAAAAAAATAGACGAGGGCGTAATTTCCGCAAAATAAAAGAAAAAATATGTTAGAATCACTATTTTAAACACAAAGCACCAAAAAAGCTCGCGCTCAAGCCTGGAGCTCGTGACTCAAGCACCAAGCCGAACAGAAACGAAAGGTCCAACAGGTGGGTGCCAGCAGTGCGAACACGGGAAAATTAAATTGAATTGAGCAAACCTCTGTTGCATCTATCATGGGGGGGGGACCAGGACAGGAGGGGAGCAGCGTGAGAAGTGGGTGGATGAAAAAGGAGAAGCGGTTATCCGGGAGGGGAAGCGACCTGCTCACTTTGCAGCGAAGTGAGCAGGTACGAGGCCATTTTTTACATTCCCAACCCTACCGTAGCATCATCACCGACTCGCAGCAAGCCTGCCGCCTCTACCAAGCCGGCCTCGCCCCACCAGGAGCCATTTATCTCTTTCAACACCTCCCTGAAGACATTGGCCTCTCCATCGTCTGGACCCCGGCCACTCCGTCCTGGCAGGGAATAAGGCGGCCCACGCCGCCGCCCGCGCACTCATTACCCGGGCAGTTCCCTCGCCGCGCCTCGACCAAGCAACTCCCCCACCTCCCGACCCAGCATCCCTGGCACCTCTCGACCCCACGTACAACTCCATCCTCTCCCACCACACAAACTCCCGACGGCGATACCCGCCCCACCACCCTTCCCTCACCGCCCAACAGGCCTACATCCTCCGCCGACTACAGACCGAAACCTACTTTAACCACATCATTCTATACCACATTTCCCCTTCTCTCTCTCCACCCGACTGCCCACATTGTCACATCCCTCTCAACACCTACCACCTCGTCTTCTCCTGCCCCCAACACCCACATCCCCAGCCCTCCGCTTCCCCTGAGCGGTGGGAGTAGAGCTGACCAGCTCCGCACCGGACCGCCGGGTCGCCCTGATGCGGCTCGCCCTGGAGGCAGCCCGGCCAAGAGTCCTCCTGGACTTAGGAGGCTAACCACACCATTCTATCCCTTCCCTTTAAGCTCAATAAACGTTTTACCATCCATCTGATTAGCCTTGTGTCTGTTCTTATAAATTATGATGACGCATTTCTGTTATTACAGTTTTGCTTTTCCTGTAAAGGCGAGTAACTGATTTAGGCCACATAATTTTATTCACATTGTCGGTTGTATCGTGCGTGAGGGTGCTCGCAAACCCATTTCGATTGCCAAGCAGAGCGTATGATTGCTCTTTCCTAACTACGCAAATATTAGACTTAATTACTACATTATGTGGGGTATTTGTAATGGATAAAAAGCTGTTACTTAATTACCCTTTCCCAACAGATGAGTGTCCCTCGGACGCCAGACTCAAAATACATTCAGTATGCTTCTTCATTTGGCCTGAGCTTTCGCTTTAAATATTTTCGACATTTACTGCTTTGGGAGTGCGTGTCTTGCCCGCCCAGGAAATCATTTCGAACTGCTCAAATTGCGCATACGCTCATCGCAAAACTGAAATGGTCTCTTGTTTATTTTTAGGGTTGAAGATGTATTAAAAATTATAATTTATTGACCGTCGTTCCAGTTTCTAATCACCTATTCCCCTACATGGACCAAGTGTCCTAGTTCCACGTTAAAAGTGCTACTACGATTACTACACTAACAGTATTGGTGTTGTCACATATTTTTGCCCGCGGATATAGCAATGACCCGGCTGATGTGTATGTGATGCACCTTGGCCACGATGACCTTCTACAACAAAACGAATGTAAACTAAATTCTACCCAGTGTGAAAGCTACTTAATCAGCGGAGCTATGGGTTGTCTTTACAAAGATTCCGTTTAGGTTCGGCATCTTTCTTGAAAGTAACGTTAGAGTCGTCTTAGTGGCTAATTGTCATGTAATTAGCTTCCTGATAGTTCTGGTAAAACAACTGTTACAGCCGTTTTCTGTAACCTTACTCCCTCCACATTTGGCCATGTATTGACCGCAAATAGTAATTCTGCAGCGTTCACGACTTCACTGTGAACTAATTATCATATGTAAATGAAACTCGGCGTAATGGTTGAGTCGTCTTAGCGGCTAATTGCCATTGAATTGGTTTCGAGATACCTCCGGCAACACAAGAGTTAGAGCCTTCTTTATTAACATTCGCATCGTAGATGCCACTGCGCAACAGGCAATGTGTGGAATCCAGCTTACGGAAACCAAGCTTACACTGATCTTTTGAAAGTCTGATAAACCTCCAAGCACAAACACACTGCTAGGAAGACACTTCTTTTTTGGCAATATAAGCCGTCTTATCAATATTTGAAGGTCCTAAGGAATTTTTATCATTTTTAATGAACTTTTTAATGCTGGGAACCGGCTTTTGCGGGGCGGAGAAACCTGTTCCGCAGGGACCGTGACACGATACCAGCAGAGACGGACGCCAGGGCCAGCCCTAGAGCAGCTCCGCTGTTCAGCGATGCCTCAAAAGGCGAAAAGCTATGACATGAACTGCTTCAACGGCGGCCACTTTTCTGATAGAGGCGAAAAGCGAAAACTCCTGTGTGTTCCATATTTCGGTGCACGTTAAAGATCCCCAGGTGGTCAAAATTAATCTGGAGCCCTCCACTGCGGTGCGCCTCATCACCTGTGTAGCGTGGAAGCAAACCTCACAATCAATCAATCAATCAATCAATCAATCAATCAATCAATCAATCAATCAATCAGTCAATCAATTGGTCAATCAGTCGAACTGCTTCAACTCGGCGATGTTCGCTCACTGTATCAGAAAAAAACCTTCCACACGCGTAGGTGTCAATAATTTCATAAATAAGCAAATAAGTACGTCAATACACGCAAGATGGGCACATAAGTACATCCCAAACTCAGGTTCGCCCTCACCTCCGGAGCCTTCAGAAACAGGAAGAACATGTGGCTTCTATTCTGAACAGTGATGTATCCCGAGTGGGCCTCCACGCCTGCTTTTTCCATGAACAACTCCACCCTGCTGACGTTTCGCGCCAGCTTATGTCCGTGTGTAGCGTTGATGAGCAGGTACTGGGATAGAAACGCAGCCTTTGGATCTCTGAAAAATTACAGCAATATAAAGTCGTTTTTTTTATGTGTTTTTCGGGCACGCATGCGCTTTGTTGTACGAATACCTAGTAGTAATACAAACTTTTATTGTGCTCGGGATGGGATTAAAAAGGAAAAACGACGAATGAAAAGGCCGTGGATTTTACTAGTCTTCCTCCCCTCTAGCGATTTTTTTTTCTTGTCAACCTGTTCGAGTAAAGACAACTTACCGCCAATTACTCGTAGCCAGCCGGCCTGAATTGATTCACGGTGGCGCTATGGACATGATTACTGATGACTGACATAGAAGGACGAGAGCATCCAACTACTGGTTTAATATTTTCTTTCTTCAAAAAACTTTTTTTGCCAAAAAAATACTTATTTGCTGTAAGTGCACCCTGCCGAATGTTTAGTGGATTGGTAACGATGGCATTACATCCTCGTTTATTTCGATAGTATGGGTTGGGGCCCTATTGGACACCGAGTAAGAGACCATGCGCCCTAAAAAGTAAAGGCAATACTTAGCAAGTTGGCTGTGCAGTAACCTGTATACCTGTGTACTTTAGTTTACCAATGTAACTAAACACTGCATTGGTAAACCAAACAAATTGGTAATCGGTTTCTGTTCGGTTACACGCAAGCCCAACCTTAATGTCTGCAGCATTCAAGCGTTAAATACGGTGACTATTTCTGAAAGTTCCAGCCAGCAATAATACATGAGCCTGTACAAGGAGGGAAAAGGCCCGTGTACGAAACATGGTACGATGGGCCCATATCGGCCAGTCGGATAACGATTGGGGCTGCACCCACGCCCGGTCGTATAATTCCACCGAACAAAGTTGTTAGAAATTGGAATCACCGACACCGGCAGGATTTGAACCTGTGTGTGGTAGACCAACCGTGTTCGAGTCAGTCGTCTTACCCGCTCGGCTACGACCGGGAGTTAGTACCCGAGAGTCCAACGGCTTACTCACTCGGCTGTGACTGTGAGGAGAGGAATCACGCCACCTGCTCAACACAGAACACGTAATAGGGTACACGTTGCAGCTGCGGACGCCTAGTTTAAAGTGTGCGCGTTCCGTTCGTTAGTTTCGCTTCTTCGATTTGCTTCTTTTTCGCCGTTAGAGCAACAAAGGTGGAGTAAAGGTCGTTGCGGCAGCAAAGAAAAAGCAAACCGGCTGCAATCGTGGACTTAAACCATCGTGATGGTCGTGAAAATTGCGTGCACCTTCGCTCGTTAGTGGGAGCTTCTTTCATTTTTTTTATTCTCAGCACCAATTGACTGGGCCATTCAGTCCTCAGCGCTGGCCTTACTGTGCACTACCACTATATTCGTTTGTGTTTCGGCACTCGTACTGTACTCATAAATAGGACATAATGGGGGCCGTTAGTCATTACCAGCTATTATCCTCGATTTATTCGTTAGTTTGTCATTCTGATTGTTGACGAAGCACGAGCCTGCTGGACCCAAGGACAGCTGTTGGCTTCCATCCGACGCGAAGAGATGCGTTGGAAAAGCTGAGCATTGGCGCGCACCCAGAATGCATCCGTTTACAGTACCTGTAGGTCAACCTCATGCACCTCACTTCAAACTCAACTATTTCAATCGATTCTATTTCTATTCTTTTCCTAAAGGTGTTGCCACCACCATTCGGTGCCCGGCTTTCAAAACTCCGTAATGATTCTGGAATTATTCAAACTTCCGCAACACTACCGCACACACTACCGAAAACACGTCCGCAACACAAGTGCCCGCTTATATTACCTTTCGAGTTTTCGGGGCTTTAAGTGATTGATTTCTATTCTTCAAAATTCTTCAAGGAGGTATTTACCAGAACATTGGTTTACCTGAAAATGCGAACACCCATGTATCGGCAAAACCTCTTTAAGCGCCCCTTTAACGGGGTGCAATATATGTTGAGTGGAACATCTACGCACAACAAAAACAAAAAAATATATCAGTGAGTAAAAACACCAAAAACTAACTCACAAAACCACAAAGATCTGCCTAAACCAGTGGCTTTTGCGATTAACTGAAAAAAGAAGAAAAAGCCGAGAAAAGGACACTGTCTTAGTTCACGTGTTACTTCAGTGCCAGCCAGACAAAGTAACGTCTGTGACACGGAGAAGCAGCATAAGAATACTTACGCATTAGAAGACACCCCTCAGAATTTCTATAACTTTTCTTTATCAACTTTCCGTTTAGTCAAACCGCCACTCATAAGTCGTAAGCATGAAATCAGTCCTGCATTTTGAACGCCTTGCTGCAAAGGTTGAGATACGAACCTTTCTTTATCCGACGCAGCAGAGAGTGCCACTGTAAAGACAAAAATCCAGAGTAAAACTAGCCGCATTTTTGCACAAGGAATACGGCGAACTATGTGTCTAAATGCCAGTATTCCTCACTCCAGCGTCTTTTAATCCAAAAACTATATATATATATATATAGCCTTTGGCATAAAACACGCATCGCATATCATGGTTTTTATTGTGCGTAATGGGCAGTTCTGTACGCTGTCCTTTCGTGGGACAGGGTCACTCGCGTTCCGTGGATTAGATGCCGTTGTTTTTGTAATGTCACAGGCTCCCTGTTTATACGCAGAATTGAGTATGTCCGAGATTTGACCACTGCTGCAAGGATCTTCAGTGAAAGATCATTGCAGTAGATGTCCCCACTCATTACGGCCGTGCTGGCGGCGAATGTCACTTAAATTACTGGACTGGAATTACCACGAGGGCGATAAATATTTTGTGAGCCGTGTGGGCGGATGCTGTATTCTAGCGCAGAGCAGCAGCACCCTTTGTTCTCAAGCACAAATCCACATGTGGAGAAAGTGCTCAATTTTATTTAGCATTTATTTGTTTCTGCATATTCTGCGGGCCCTTTGGAGCTATGGCAGTAGCGTGGCTATCCAACCAGCAAAGGAAGAATATATTACACTGTCGGCGAAAAAAGAAATTTAACAAGGAGAAGAAGGGACGTAAAGTGAGAACACAAAGAAAAGACAGCATATGGGCACGTAAGCCTAAATATACAGAGCGAAAGAGGTATGCACATTATGACAGAAACAGCGCGTAGACGGCAACGAACAGAGGGCATTCACAAACATGAACGCTCACTAACAACTATTTTTTATTGCACGAGGCAATACAATATAAGTCAACGCTCAACTGTATACGCGCAGCTTTCGTCATAGTGCCACAGGACCGACCCTCTTGCCGAACCTTAGCGGTTTTCACAACTACTATGCAGTTTCGACTCATAGGCAGTCTATTACGGAGAAATATGGCTTATAAACAAGGAGCACAAAAATGAAGCAGAAACAGCTCCGGCGTTGTCTGCGCATAGATGGATGGATGAAGTGCGAGAAGCTAATGCGAGAGCATGCATGAGGGTGGTAATCAGGTGTTACTGCGAGAGCATAAGTGGCCCTTTGGGCAGAAAAGGTGCGTTCGGAATCTGTAGCAGCAAAACTGATCCTAAAATGGCCGGCAGAACAAGGAGTATATTAGCAAACTGAATCGGAAAGAAAACGAGGAAAATTTGGGAGTGAAGGGATATCGAACCCAGGCACTCGGTTACTCGCGTCGAGCATCCATCCCCGACACCACTACGGCTACATGGCTGTAATTGACTAGGTGGACCTCGTGAATGCGTCGTGGCCATATACTTTGAAAACGTTGACAGCCCGTACGCTCAGCTTGACGCACAATGGTAGCAAATTGGGCGAGTTGGATAGCATTCATGGTGGTCAACGCGAACGGAAACAATACACAGAGAAGAGAATAGACGCCTGTGTCGTCTATTCTCTTCTCTGTGTATTGTTTCCGTTCGCGCTGACCACAATGACGTACAATAGCCGCGTGAAGACAGGGGCTGGCGAGAAGTCTGCGCAGATCTAGCGCTCTCAGTGTCCTCTCCGGTCCTAAGACTTCCCGCAAGACTTCGCCACTGGTGGAGCTAGTGCAGAGCGGGAACTCGCTGGAACCGGTACACTGATCCCCACCAGGTTTTTTGGACGCACATTTGTCGCGCGAGTTCTGCGTGGGAAAGCTAGCTCAAACGCGGCTCGCGACATGGTCCCGATCTCCACACACTGTAACCCAATGTTGACCGTAAATCTGCAGTGTGTAATATTGGTAATATATGTGGCTTTGGGTAAATTGAACAGGGATTTGGCATCCTTTTATAACTTTTATTTCTCAGTTCGACATCTTCGTAAGCTGGTAAGACGTAAGACGTATGCTGGTGTTTCGTAAGATGTAAGCTGGTGTTTAACGTCGCTAACTCAAATCAAACGCTTTATGGCATGCTCTTTCATAGAGACGAGATAATCACGCAATCATTCGCTACACGTCGCTTCACTGAAAAATCGCTGTGGCTTGCCTATCTACAGTTCATTTCAGAAGCTGAGTGCAGCACTAGTAGGCTACATTGTTGTCAACAGTCCGTGCCCACTGAGGGCGCGTGAAGTAAAGCCACAATAGACGCCGGGGACTTGCGGTGCCACCTGCCAAGAAGAGTAAAGTAAATGTCCTTTCAAAGCCCCCTTTAAGGTGAGTAAGGCGCGCTCGGTGCGCAAATTGTTGACAACAATACAGCTTCTACAGTGCTACACGCAGCTTCTGAAATGCACTATATATAGTGCTTTGAGCGGTGGCTGTCGCAATGTGACTACTTCAACGCATCAATCGTCGTAAAGGCGGTATAATACCACCCGTCGCGCAGACAAAAAGCACGCTGCATTTTTTAGTGTCGTTTTAAGGGCAGGAGTACTGCCCTTCATTCTTTTTTCCTTCCTTACGAAAATATTACAGAATTACGCAAAGAGGCAAAAATACTATCTTAGTCCACTTAACAACATCACAATGGAGTACGCAGTCATTTTGGGAAGCTTACGGGCAGGGATGTACCTTCATGCATGGCACACTGGTGCATGTTATGTCTTCCAGCACATAGTCCAGGAGCTACAAGTACTTCCCGGAGGTGCATAACACTGTGTTCGTTGTTTTAAAATGCAAGGAACAACCAAGGACTTCTCAAGATTCACGACCAACCGAAGACCGAGGGGATGCCTTACTGATGAGACCCCACCCCAACAACCAGCTTCCGCTGGTATAACCTGGGCAAGACGAGAAGCAGAGAGCCATGGCTTTGTGGAATAAGAAAACTGCTTTTATAAGGCTAAGACAATACCTTACTGTTCAATAAAGTTTACTCCTCCTCTTCCTCCTTACGGCAGATGCTAACCGCGCTACAAGTTCTTAAGCACGGTTTCCAAGTAGCGTCCATGACCTGAAGACGTATTCAAAAAGGCTCGCCTTTACATTGCCGCAAACTATGTTTACTTCTGTTGCGTTTACTTAAGTGCCTTGTTGCCCGCGTCTGGCCCTGTCTAACCGAAAGTTCGATGCGAAGGGCGTGTTTCCGTCTCTTTCGTGTTTACGCCACGCGGTCTATCTTATTTGATAGGGAGAGCGTTGCGCCCTGTCGTCACTAGACTAGGGAGTTTCGATCGCAAGTGTTCTCGATGTAATTAGACGGCTCCAGAAAGATAACTCGGATAAATAAATCCTCGCTGGGCAAACTTAGCGACATCCCATTCACCGACGACCGCATATATGCACGTCATTCTGTTGACTGCAGCCTCTCCGATGCCTGTGTATTCTTTAAACTCACTGCGTAGCACAAGTTCGCTCCGCAAACCTCACTGGAGGATCCGTGCATCGTTCTTTGTTTCGTGACAATATGTTATTGCCCTTTCACCGTTCCGGCACGCAACCCGCGAGAATATAACTCGTTCTGAAGCAGGACGACTGACATACGAAATCGGTCGTTTCAGGCAAAGCCGTACTCAGTACGCGAGACACCGATGGCCTCCCAGCAGGGATCAACGACTCAAACTTTAACTCCATCCTCTCCATCACTATGACGATCTAGGGTAAAAAAACTGCTGCTCACCCGGGCACAAAGCCCTTTAAATTTTGTCTTTACTGAAGCGACAGCCAATCGCTTTTTCTGGAGTGCATGTGCTCTAT
This sequence comes from Haemaphysalis longicornis, assembly GCF_048455015.1. Taxonomy (NCBI): domain Eukaryota; kingdom Metazoa; phylum Arthropoda; class Arachnida; order Ixodida; family Ixodidae; genus Haemaphysalis; species Haemaphysalis longicornis. The sequence goes on from NW_027526204.1 coordinate 138,691,099, forward strand.
CTCATATGAAAGCCAGAGTTTTATATAGTGGGGTAATCACATAAATTGTCTGAATAAATCGGCGGAAATATTTGTAATTCGGTTATAAACTTCTGGAAATCTGAGATGTGGCGTCATGTATGTCTAAGCGTGACACTAACGTGCGTATACAACCTGGTCGGTTTTAATGCGTGATTCAAAAACCGCGGGAAGGAATAGAAAAGACCACATTTTATTATTGCATTTGTGGGGCGAGTTTTAAAACAACTCTTTTCATCTCTGTAGTAACTCGGGCGCGCATGGCGCAGCAGCATAGACGAGGGTCGGGCAGAGAAGAACAACGTTTATTGCCACACGCGCTTATTTAACTCTTGGCACCCAGACAGGGTTACACTAAGGGGCGGGGGGGGGGGGGGGGGGGGAGGGGGAAGAGCACCGAGGCGCACGGGGCCAAAAAAAAATGGGCGCGCGCGCAGCGGATTTTGCTGGCCACCGCAAAACAGAAACACAACAATGTCACATATAGTTAAAGGTACAGACAACCGATTTTTGTCGGGTATATATTCTCTATCCCAAATGAAAGGGCATCGCCTAAAGCACCTTGACGAGAAACGGTTTTGCTGATAACGCCCTAGAACAGCTAAACGGTCTAAACTGCGGTCAACGTACCTACACCTACGTTCGAGACTTCCTTGACGGTCGGAAAGCTATTCTGAAGGTGGGTGACCTGACATCAGATCCGGTTTCCCTCGGCCACAAGGGCACACCCCAGGGTGCCGTCCTGTCCCCATTGCTATTCAACATAGCCCTGATTGGTCTCCCTCCGCTCCTGGCTGCTATACCAGGTATACGCCATGGATTATATGCGGACGATATTACCATATGGGCCATTCATGGATCAGTAGGGGACATGTAGAATAATCTCCAACAGGAGGTTGACGTAGTCATCCAATACGCACGGCAGTGTGGCCTAGAATGCTCGCCGCAGAAATCGGAGCTGTTGATCGTTTCAGCAAAGAAGAAACCCTCTTCTGGGTCGCCAACCATCTCTCTACATATGGACGGCCATGTAATTGTTCCGGCTCCACAAGTCAGAATTTTGGGCATGCTTTTCCAAGCGGATCACTCGAACATCCAACTGCTCAACAGATTTAAGAACACCACAGAGCAAGTCTCCCACATGATCCGGAGGATTAGTACCAAGACGAGGGGTATGCGAGAGGAGGATGTACTCATGCCGGTTCAAGCCTTCGTAGTATCTAGGCTCACTTACTCCCTCCCCTACGCCATACTCTCCAAGACCGAACAGGAAAAGGTGGAAGCGATGATACGCAAGGCGTACAAAGTAGCATTAGGACTACCTGTTACCACCTCAACGCAGAAACTCTCGCGGTTGGGAGTCCACATTACCTTAGCTGAACTATTTGAAGCCCACCATTTGAGCCAACTCTTACGTCTTAGCTCTACCCCTACCGGTAGAGCCATTTTGTCTCAACTGCACCTGCGCTCTCCTCTGCAACACCCGCAGGACGATGCGACTCAGCTTCCCCATGAGGTTCGCAAGTTCATCGATGTGGCCCCACTGCCACGCAACATGCATCCGACACATCACGAGGCTCGTAGGGAAGCTCGAGCGAAAGCTATTGCTAATCAATACGGCCCAAACTCTGCCACAGTCTATACAGACGCCGTTTCCTATCCAGGGCGAAAAGCTGTGACCGCTGTCGTTTCTACAACCGAAAACCTCGTTACATGCGCCTCAATTCCCACCATCCACTCTCTGCAGGCGGAGGAAGCGGCCATCTCCCTAGCTATTGCACAAACCTTTGCAGAAATAATTATCACAGACAGCCAAGAAGCATGTAGAACCTTCTCCAGCGGTTGCTTATCACGACCTGCCAGAACAATTCTACTCCGGCATCCTCCTCGACATCCCGTGAGGATTATTTGGGCTCCAGCCCACCCCGCCGTGTGTGGCAACGAAGCTGCCCATCAGCGTGCCCGAGAGTTGACCCACCGGGCAAGCCAGGAGTTCGGCGAGCAGTGGCAGGTCTGCCCCCTCTTGTCGTTCCACGAAATCACCCAGGATTACCGCCTGGAACGAACGCTATATCCCCCTGCGCACAAAAGCCTCACTAAAGAACAAGAGCGCCACCTCCGAGGCATCCAAACAAACACTTTTCCCCACCCCACTAGAGCTCACATTCTGGCCCCCACCCTGTACTTCTCGCAATGCCGCTTCTGCGAGGCTCCGGGCACCCTCTGCCATATCATGTGGGGCTGTGATAAGAACCCCCACCTACCCCTCCTGCCCTCCCCCTCCCCTGAGCACTGGGAGAGAGTTCTGTGCAGCTCGGACCCTGACGACCAGCTTTGGCTGGTGCAGAGAGCCCAAGAAGCCGAACGGACTCAACGGGTCCTGGAATGAGGACTCTTCCCCAGGGCCGACTGTTTTTGAGACACGTTTATTCCTCCTCCTCCTACCTCCCAAAAATAATGCTGGCAACCATGACATAGAGTAGCTCGGCAACATACTTTTGTTTGTATGCGAAATGAAAAACGATATTTAAAACTTGTCCCCAGCTAAAAAAGTTTGAATCGCAGGCTTTCCTGTTCCTTTATGTGTGTTTTTAATACAATAGTCTATTTTGCACGAATGCGCCATCTGTTGGGATAGACGATAGGTAGAATCTGGCTTCATGTTGTGGAGGTGGGAAATTCGATTCTCCCCGGGCGCGACGTTTTTCTTATTTTTTTTTTAAGGTGCCGTTGGCGTATTTGCAAAGTTAAATCAAATATTTTGGCAGAGCAAACGCCCCTGACTCAGGCAGAATCGTCAAAGCTCCTTCACTGGGTCTGTTTACTGAACGCTGCCGTTGATTGTGGGCATGGAGGCTCAGTTAGCCACACTGAGAGCACCCCAGCGACGGTGGGCGGCGTGTTTTTAAAAATTTCAAAATAATGTTTAGAAATACATATACAATTTAACCTTGTACAAAAAATTGTATTAAAAGGTCTTCAGTACTTAAATAAACGTTTCAGCAGTTACAGAAGCTGCTGGGTTTCCAGGTCACGTGACAGGGACACATATTGTAGTGTCAAGTTTCGACACTACGAACCGCCACCTTCCGACTTCAGGAAGTTTGCTGCCAAATTAAAATTACTTCCGACAATTTCTTTAGAAATTGCTTGTGGTTACCGGGTTATATAAAACGCTGGCTTTCATATAAGCTAGAGAACATATACGCGACAAAAATCGGTTGTCTGTCCCTTTAAAATGTCAAAAGCGTGGTTAAAATATGTCGCTGCGCGTCTCACCGTCATTGTTGCCAGCATTCGTTTTGGCAGCATACTTACGGCTGGTAGACCTAAAACTTCCGCTTTCAGGAAAACCTGCAGGAAAATAGTTTCGTTCTAGGTGTTTTAGGCGATGCCCTTTCAATAGGATGAAGAGCATGCATGTAGTCCACAAAAAATCGATTCGCTTTTTTTTTTTATTAAGACATTTTCTAGTACTCCGTCAAAGTGAAAGGTTAGCGATTAGCACCTGGTTCACAGACGATGATTACGTGTCCATAGCCTCGCGAATTCGGTGATGCGTACGGCTTTAGTCACCTCCACTATGCCGGTGTATATATGTCAATACTAGCGGTAGTATCCGGCGGTGCCCGGGTGGGCCATTATATTAGGGACAGCAATTGGTATTTGTTAGTCGCCATATTAGGCTACTTCATTGGGAAGCGGTACACACTCGGGAGCGTCTGCCTGCTGTCAATACGTAGGCTCCTACTGCAGGCGCGTCGTGGTAATGTGAAACGACTGGTACTCGTGTTTTACTCCAACTCTCGCTAAACAAATTGCACCAAGATGGCGCGCTTGAGCGAATGAGTCAGTGAGTGGAAAAGGTTTTATTGAGCCGGCGAAGTGGGAGTGGTTCCCAATTTCAGAAAGCCATGTGATGAGTGGGCAGCCTTCGCTCTGGAGGAAGTATTGTCTGGACATCCAGATCGCTGTTAGTCACCAGGTTCTCCCACAGCTCAAGGGTGGGAAAAGTGGATGGAAGAAGGAGCTTGGTTTGCTTGCACTCTTAATATGATATGAAGAAGAGTGCCAGGTTGCAAACACAACTTGAATTCGGCAGGAGATTGCGCTGGGAACACATGATGGAGGCCGGCTGGGTAAGGGCTATTCTTCCTCGTAGAAAGTGCTATCTCAAAAGATATGAACGATGCTCATCGGTACAGTTTTATCATAAGTAACATGGGCTCCCTATGGGAGGCGCGAGATTGCAGGAAGTCCCAGCAGATGCCGAGGGCTAACATTTGCGCTTTTTACTGGTGTATTTTGTCTTTTACATTTATGAAGGAAGGAAGGAAGGAAGAATGTAGAAGAAAGGCAGGAAAGTTAACCTGGCTAGAGCCTAGTTTGCTATCCTGCACGTGGGAAAGGGGAAATGGGCAAAAAAGAGAGAGAGAAAAAAAAAGAGGAAAAGTTGGACCAGACACGTATGCCCAGCACTGAGGCACTGATAGTGATTGACACTGGAGGCTCTCAGTCTATAGCCTAGTGTTCAAGTTCGTCGCCCATAGAAAACGTAATAGTTCCTTAGTCGCCTTCTGAGCAGATGACTGAGAAGGCCAGTGGCACAGAATCTTTCCCTCCGAAAATGGCCGCCGAGAGTCCAGGTTCCTCAGCGCTGACGACAGCTTTTTTCTTTCAGCCGAGTAGCGTGGGCACTCGCATAAAACGTGGCGTATCGTCTCCGATGTGCCGCACGTTTTAAGTACGAGTAAGCATTTGTGAATGCCACCCCCAGCCAGAGACGGCAAAGAAGAGTTGCGTCAGCCCGTGGGAGGCCTAGTGGAAGGGGACGTTGCAGGTGCGGGTCAAAGGCACCAATGCGTGCGCATGTGGAATCTTCTGGAGACCATTGGGAGATAGCTGTTTCCCGGGCAAGAATGCGGAGGACCCTAGCTGCGTCCGTCCTAGACAATGGGATGAGTACAGTTGTCGCTGTTTGATGCGCCAGCCGGGCGGCAGCGTCCGCACTTTCGTTGCCGACAATGCCGCAGTGGCTAGGAAGCCACTGTAGGGTGACATCATGACCCGCCTGGGCAGCACGGTCGTATACCATTCTTATTTCTGTCAGGAGCTGTTCGTGAGGTCCCCGGCACAGCGCTGACTGGAGTGACTGAAGTGCAGGCTTCGAATCACAGAAGATAGCCCATCTGCGGCACGAACTTTGCTCGATGGTGTGAAGAGCGCTACGGATGGCCGTAAGTTCTGTAGCCGTGGATGTCGTAAGATTGGCTATCTTGAATTTGCTGCACAGTGACAGTCGTGGTATAACGACAGCTCCGGCAGAACCCGACGATGTTACCGAGCCATCAGTGTATACATGGGTTCGGTCACTGTATGTCTCGTGCATGTACGTCAAAGCGAGCTGTTGCAGGGCCGGATTTTTTTACCGCCCGCCGACACCTGCTCCTACGGGAGACGTGTAGTTGCCGAAGGTGTCAACAGATGGCGACCGCTAAGCGAACGCGGGAAAACTCAATTGAACTTTAAGTCCAAAAGAATGCAGATTAAAAAATCTCGCTGGCCTTCTTATCCGCATGTTAGGACAAAGTCCTGAAAGTGGTTTTTGGCCAATTAAATGGGCAGCATTTTCAATAAAAAACGAATGGGAGATATCAACTGGCTGGGTGGTTATTTACGAAAGTGTAAAAACACAGTGTTTTCCCGAAACCCGCTTGCCTCTATTTGGAGGGTGTCATTTAAAAATGTTGTATAACAGTGTTGAGATACGTGAGTAAGTTGCCTATCCCAACAAAAATCAGTTCGATATCTCAGATGGCGGGCGGTAAAAAAATTAATATGTGAAAAACTATTTTACCGCTTTTCACTCTCTCCATGGTGGAATTTTAAAATTTTAAGAAATATTGACCTCCAACAACGTAATCAGAATGTGCCCTTGCAATCTGTAGCCGTTTGAAAGAGCAGTGGGGCTAGACGTTTACATAACCTGTAAGGCCTTTTTGGCCCATCAGCCGTGTCATTTGTAAAAAACAATTTGACCCTTTTAGCGGCGTCGCACAGCGAAATCCTTAAAAACGGTTGTGTGCATTTGTATGAGTAACATATTCTAGCAAAAATCGGTTGGATTACTGACTCGGTGAAATATTTATTTGAGAATTTTTAGGAACACCGTTTTAGTTCCGGAATGCGGAATCACCTCGCTGGTGTAGGTTAGGGCAAAATCCAAAAACTACTTTTTAGGTATTCTTAAGGGCTACTTATATCAGCAAAAAGCGCTTCGATATGTGAAAGGGTGACCAAGAAAATCGCGAATTCGCGAAACCACAATTTCGCCCTTTTCTTCGGTTAGGAGGGCAATTTCTGAAAAACCCGCCTTAGGGAGCACCTACTCAATGACACAAATAAACTCGTGAAATTTCAATTCTCTAGGTCTAACAGTTTAGGCTGGGCGTTGATGAGTCAGTCAGTCAGTCAGTTAGTCGGGCACTTCTTTTTATAGGTATAGATAACTATTCTCACTTGGAGGTGGTAGCCAATTCGCTTTGACAACAGGGGGTGAAGAGGAGCTTCTTTTTCATCCTCAAAACGTTCGAGCCTTTGTAAGACAGCCACTCCAGAAAACAGCCCAACAACTTCCTCTACGCTTTCCTTGGTGTTCTAAAATGCTGGCTTTGCTTTCTGTATTCATTCCCGCCAGTCTCGTCATGAGTTTCCCGCCAGTATACTGCTCATGAGAGGCTTTCGGCGCTCGAGTCATGGCCCGGGGTTAAAACGGAGCTTCCTGTGGTGCACTCCCTAGCGCAGTACCTTCTAGTTAGAGCTATAATGCGCATGCACCAGAAAATTATAAGAGGCATGCACTTAGGATGCAGCCTCGGACCAATAAAGATGTGGCAATAAATGTCACTTACTCCCCCAAGGAACTTCTCTGCTCCTTCGTCTTGAACCACGCGCAGTATGACAACCAGTGACGAAGCCAACTGTATCAGGAATTCTATAAGCTGTGAAGATAAGCTTTCTGCAGGGTGGGAAACCAGTTCACTACCGGCATGACTGAAGCTGAGGTAGAAGTTGCGCACTTTGCTCGGCTACTAACTAAGTCAGCTGAAACCCCTTCACGTGCCATTTAATAATTAGGCTTTGTACGAAAAGCGACTCACATAGTTCTTGATCATCTACCGGGGGCTGAACAGCGACAGGGTCACACACTTTCCTCTGCATCGTGGTTCCAATACCTACGGCTTCTCAGGAGTTCCTTATGCTGCCTTCTATGAACAGTTTCCAGACCCTATGGAAAGTTCTCAGCAATTATCTGTCCCTGAAGCCGTCCGTCATTGGAGAGCGGGCTGTGTTTCATCGGATGTCTCAGCGGTAAGGCCACGCGGTCGAGCCTCGGCAACTGTTGGGAAATGCGAGTTTGGAATGGCCCTTGACGAGTCCCTTCGGGACTGCTCTTTGTATATGGTCTGTTCCCAGAAGACATACAGCGCGCACTGATGGCCAGCTGACGTTCCATGGGCGCAGCGAAGAACAGTGTGGCTGAGGCACGAAGTAGCGGCGTAGCACTCAGCGACGTGCACAAAATGCGAGCGTAGTTGCGGAAAACGTACAAAAGCAGTTTCCGCTGTGTCTTACCAGAACACGGGAGTGAAGCGCACGCCCACTTAAAGGCAACCTACTTCAAATGCAACAGGAAAGGTCATATCCAGAGAGCGTGCCGCAGGAAAACCTTTTCGAGCAAAAAAACAGGTCTAAAAGAATGTTCAGACGCTGCCGATTCTGTCGAGGGAAGGTAAAATCTTCAGTCTAGACGGCGTGTCCGCAGCTCGGTATGACCCTGTCACCGCACAGATCACCTTCAAAGGCGTTTTGATGTATCAGGTGGATATGCAGCTAAACACAGGAGCGACAGTTTCAGTCATATACCTCCATCACCTCTTTCCATCGGCTGTTCAACCTGCTACAGCCAAACTTCGTACCTAACGGGGGCGCTCAGCGTTGATACAACCCCAGGGAGTCTCTTCAGTCAACGTGTAGCACGACGGCTACTGTTTTAGCCGTCCACTCTACGTACCATATTGGATCTCCGCGGCGGGAGCGGCTCCACGCATCTGGCCGCAGTGGGCGAATATCGGGAACTCGAACAACCTAACAAGGTCAGATGCCTCTAAGCATATCTACATAAGACAGAAGCTTGGCGAATTGCTGGGGAAGTACCCTTTTTTAAGGATGACTTAGCACTATTACGGAAGAGCGTGCTGAACTTTTTCTCAACCTTGATTTGATGCCGAGATCCCAAAAAGTCAGGAATGTCCCGTGAGTATTGCAAAGAGTTTCTGACGTTGAATTGGCTAAAATGGGAAAAAAAAGCTCTGCAATAACGTCGCCGGTTACAACCTCAAAGTATGTTGCGCGGGTAATACGGGTAATAAAAAGATGTTGTGGACTTGTGGAGACTACAAGAAGACTACAAGAAGGCTGGCGATTACAAGAAAGGCGATGCGCTTTCGTAAGTCTGCATCGTGTGTTCCGCCGTCCTTCGTCTTCGTAATTTCAATTTAGCGCAGTGTTTTTACAAGAAATATAATGTACCAACTTTCCCAGAAACAGGCTCTCACTGTTAACCCGTGTCTTGAAGTCGACCGCTACCCCCTATGAAAGATCGGCGACTTGTGCGCAGCATCGCCGGAAAAGACGCATTTCTCAAAGAAATGATCTCAATCGTGGTAATGTCAGAGGCGTAAAAATGATGCGTCAAGTTGGACACGCAGAAAGGATTGCTTGCCGTCAACAGACTCAAGTTTCCTGTTTTCAGTTAATAATAAAGACCGCGGTGAAAACCCTTCTGTGTCCGTGGCTCCTATGCGACCTTCTAGTAACGGGCTAAAAGGAAGCCGAAGTAATATGAAACACTCGTGTTGTCCAGTTCTTTGTGTTTCGTTCGACTTCTTGCGCTTTGAATTATTAATCTATTTCAAATAGTTCAGTTTTTCCGTAGTACTGAAGGAAGAAGCGTTAGAGCAATTTCTTGAAAGGGGAGTAGCCGTCAAGACAAAAACGATCTCGCTTTACAGCGAGGGTGTTTATGGCTTGGGTTCCTCCCATTTTGAATCTGCGAAGCCAAAAAAGATGAAACGCTTGCTGCAAAGCCAACCTTATGACCAATGCTCAGAAGAAAACTGTGTAATTCTGGTTTTATCTAAACTTTCCCCAAAGCAATACATGAGAATTGGTCGGTAAGGCGACTCCATCATTACTGTGAGTTTCATTTACTTGTAGTTTTTCTACAGTGCAGTTGTAAACGTTACAGAATTCACGTCTACTCTCAATACATGGGAATCTGCGGCAAGATTATGGTTAGAGAAAACAGCTGTAACTTTCGTTTTAACAGAAAGCAGAGTCCTGTCGAAACTTTTCCTACAAAATTATATGACAAATGGCCGCTAAACTGAATCCATCATTACACCGAGTCTCAGTTACTTTTATTAATTTGTAACTGTCCTCGAAATTTTAAATGCTTGCAGAACATCGTCAGCCAACCCATCCAGTACTTAGATTTAGGGGTCGCAAAGTACCTGAGCCGGAAATTAGTGCTCTGTGCCCATCAGATAACTTAAAAAATTGCTCAAAAGATTTTTCTCTCTTTCTCAGTCTTGGCGTTCTTCGACCGCTGGAATTGCGTCATTACAATTGTGTAACGGGTATTGGCCGGCTTTCCTTCTGTTGCCGCAATGAACGCCTTCGATAGCCACTTTAAAAAGAAAGCCCCAACAGCATAGCAGATGCCATGATTTGAAGCGCAACAAAAACACACGGACGAAGAACAGTGTAGACGGGACAGGCGCTACACTGTCCTTCGTCCGTGCATTTTTGTTACGCTTCAAATCATGGCATCTATTCAACAACTAGCCCAGCAAGAAGTTCTTCTCAGCATAACAGAAACGGAAGGTGTATATCTCCTGCGACGAGCAAATCATGCAGTTTGTGCTGGTAATAAATATAGCTTTCGCAGTGCTTCCAGACCCGAAGGAAAGAGTGAAAGCGTTTATCGTAATGGTTGCAGGGTCCCTTTAAAGGTTTTGGAATTCTCTCCCGCTCTCAAAGCATGCTTATATGCAAAGGAAGCGGACAACCGCAGTTTGCTAATATTCAATAAAGCTCCAGGGCTTTCAAGCTTCATTAAATAATTGCAGAGCCGGAGTCACTACAATTACCCAATGGGGAGAAAAATAAATACATGTACATTCTCTAGGCATGCGTGTGATGTGTATTTTACACAACTCTGCGTGGGCATCCGACTTCGCAGAGTGGAATGGCTCGTAAAAGTTTTAACAGCGAAGCTGTTTAGGTCGACACAAATCCATCCGGCGTAGACAGAAAACCCCGAGCGCACGTGAGCGTGTGTCTCACCTCGACCGCCCGGCGTCGTCCAGGCTTGCGCGTCTGATTACACCGCACGAGGAGTTCCCGCCCTTCGTCGTAGTCGTCGTGTAGCGACCGGCTCGCCACGAGTCCGCCGTGCCGAAGACGATCATGACGAATCTGTTAAGCCACCCTTTCACAATCCACACGTGGATACAGCCACCGGACCAGTTAACGAAGAAGTGGAGGTTTAACGAGGCGAGGACGCGCTACACGAGGATTTGTCCTACGCGCTATGCCGTCGGAAGACGACGACGAAAGGGATGAGAGAGCGAGACAACTTTATTACGCTATACTGCGAGAGTGATTCCTCAGTCCAGGAGCCGATGTGCTCTCCAGGCTGGAGCAGGAGCTGGTCCTCAGGTTGACATCTGGACAGTAGTATCTCCCACTGCTAGAAGGAAGGGGACGGGTTCAGGGGCGTAAGGCCCGAGTTTTTTGTAGTCGAATAATATGTGTGTCAGAGTTCTTGGTTCTTGGCAGAATTTACACTTATCAGAGTACTGTGTAGGAAAGAGTAAATGCATACGGATGAGGTGGGTAAAAGTACCTCCTTAAATTTGTCTGAGTGCGATTTCTTGGCTTTTGGGCAAAGATGTGTGATGAGTGGGAAATGTCTGTCTCGTAGTTCAGTAGTACTGGAGGATGTCTTTGTAGGTGAGGAGAGGTGCGGAAACAGCCCCGGTCTCAGCAGCTCGGTGATCGAAGTCTAGAGCCTTTTGATGAGCAAAATTGTTGCCCGTCAGGGTAGAGTGGGCGGGAGTTCACGCAATGTCCACCTGATGGGCAGGCGGATGTTCTTTCAGAAGATGGCATGTGGCGGGGGCCACCTGTCCGGACAAGATCCTGCGGCAGGCGGCTTGCGAATCGGTCAATATAATCTTGGAGGTGGTTTGGGTGAGGGCGAGCGCAATAGCTAATTCTTCAGCGTTCAGGGAGGTATGACGACGACTGCTACTGAATGCAACACTGTTAATGGTCTTTGCTTTGCAGTGCCTTCCAAAACGGCTTTGCGCTGCTGGGATCCGGCTGCTCGCTCTCTCTTGGGATCCGCTTTGAGTGTGGGAGAAGCTAGGTAGACCCCCAGCTCTGCTGTTTCTCCAGCTTCGCACCACTAGTGCAAGCTGGGACAATTTTTCTTCCGAGAAGAACAATTTTCGCTCCCAGGAGGGAGCGAACGAAGCGGTACACGATATCATCCCTCAGTCGAAGGCGTTGGAAAGTCGAAGGCGTTGGAAAGCCGAACACACCGGCGTGACCGTACTGCGGTTCACAGTGAAAATCAGCTACGTAGGCCGTACTGCTGCTGCTGAGCACTGCAGCACCCAGCTCGGTCGTTTGGCTAGCCACGGTCACTTGCTCATCCGCACTGATTTGCTTGGTGCAATCGTGCCTCAATGTAAGCCAAAGCTCGTGGAAATAAACTCACAAATCACACAGTCTTACCTGACTAAGAATAATATGATCCTTCTCGACGCGTGTCTTTACGTGGGTTATTAATATTATTTGCATCACCTAGATTAGAATTTCCCGGGGGGGGGGGGGGGGGGATCTCTTTTTATTTTCTTCTAATTTTAAAGTTCTCTCTTACGGATTACAAAATTGTAACTTTCACGTGTTACATTTGTAGGCACAACCACTGCACTTGCAATTTTCGCACGTCACATTTGTATGCACAACCATTGCACGTGCAAATGAAGTTGAATATGAGCAGTGCAGGTTGCATCTTTTTTCTCGTAGTCTCTAAATTCACTAAGCTATTGACTCGCTTATGCTCGCACGCCATAAAACTCATGTTAGGACAAAATTGGTTTATTTTACCCGTTGGTGTACGTTATCCGAGAAGGGGTCACTTTTTATTTCTCCTGCAAAGAGCACCGAAGCTGCGCGCCCCTTCACCGGCGGCCGATGATGCCCCGTATGGGCTTGCGGAAGGAGCCGCTCCGGGTGAGCGCGTCCAGCGCCACCTCTGCCGGCTTGTACTTGAGGCGGTAGAAGTCGATGACGCCCATGCCGAAGTTGGCGGCCGCCCCGCCCACGCCTATGAGGATGTGCTTGAGGAAGCCCGAGGCGTGCCGCAGGATGTCCTTGAGCGACAGGTGGTAGCTGGACCAGATGGCCTGCAGCAGGGTCTGGCTCTGCTTCTCGCTCCGGATCTTGCCCGTCGACACGTCGCTCAAGAAGGTGCGGAAGCGAACGTCGAGGTCGTCCGTCCTGCACGAGAACCCCGCAGACCTTTCGGGTGTGGATTGAACGGAGCTGGGACGGGACAAAGTGAAGCAAAACGAACTCGGGCGCTGTGTTCGTTTCCCTTAACTTTGTTCGTTTGCCTTCACTTTGTGCCGTGTTAGCTCTGTTCAATCCGTGCAATGAACCCAAACTACAAACCCCCCCCCTGCAGTACCTTTCAGGTCCAACGACACTCGACCAATGTCAACGTGAGACAGAGTTATTCTATCAAAAGCCTTTCTTGGCGATCAGCTTGCTTTAAAGCGACCCTTTCTGTTCCTCACTGGTGGTGCTGAACGCGAAAACGCCCTGCAGGAAAGCCAACTTTACACACTGGGTTTTACAAAACGATGATGATGATAAGCAAATGCACATCAAGAGCCCCAATAAAAAAAAACGCTTGCCATGGTCGGTATTGGGTCTGCGTCCCTGGCGTAAAGGGGTTTAAGGCCATCTGGTCCATTCCGACGCGGTCGTAGCCGTCTGGATTTTGGACTTTGATTTCACTCAGGTTGCATGTAAGAAAGCTTCGCTTTTTAACCACGTTTCTCTTAATAGAGGGACTTTGATTCTTTTTAGCTTATTTCAGTGCTAGGCAATAATACAACTGCGGTGTCTGCGCACAAGCTGCATTCGCAGGTGTCCCTATATCGAAAATGTGGTCATGTAGGAACCACTTAGCATGAAAAGCTATTGTAATGAACATACCATCATAGGGTGTCAGATGAGGCGGGAGGATAGAGCTGGCATTCAGATGGTTTTCACTAGCTGTCCCATGAGCGTAGCTTGGGCTATGTGAATAGTGCCCCAGTCCCCCAAAACCTTATGGTAGCACACCCCCCCCCCCCTCCACTGATCTACCTTAGTAATGGTTGAACGTGACGAAATTTTTCGTATGGGTGCAGATTGACTTTCAAAAGGGGTCGGTGAAACGAGTCATGCATGGCAACATAGTTAAGCGCCAACTAAATAGTCAGCACTTTTAAAGAAAAACACAAGTTCCTAACAAAAGTTACGAAAAGCTCTAACAGGTGGTAAAAAATGCGCGTTGCGCTTGAAATTTCCCTTTGCCAACCGCTCGGAATTCGCCACTCCTATGCGCAAGATGGCCCTCGAGGAGTTGACGCAGTCATCACGCAGCGCTGTCAGCAGTTCGTTGGCTTCAACAGCCGTTGTACGCGCGAACAATACTCTCGTTCTGTTTGCAGGGGTTCTTAAACAAACTGAATTTCCATTGGTTGCTAGAAATGTTTCGCATAATTTCAACTGAGAATGCTGTTTTAAAAAAACCTTTAAGTGACCATTTGAATCCCACCTTTCCTCAACAAGTGCGTGCCGAGCATTGAAATGTGTGAATGTCGAGGAACTAAATTGATGCTTTCAATAACATATACACTCAGTTGACTTTAATCCCCTTTACGCGGCCGGGCGGTGATGATTAAGTGGCAAGCGAACCTGCTATTTAAGATTCCCATATATTTGTAAAAATGTTATATTCCTTAACCCACGTAGACATAACAGGGCTTTCCTTGCAGCTTTGCTGTGAAGGTGTCGTGTCTTTGAAGCCCGAATCTCTCTAGCGCGAGGCGTAAACGAGTGTCCCAGTGTTTTTTTTTAGTACGCGTTACGAAGCGCACCAGCGCGAGGCGTAAACGAGTGTGCCTTGTTTTTTAGCACGCGCTACATTCCAGCGTGAGGAGTAAACGAGTTTCCCGGTGTTTTAGTACCGTGACTACATGAGACGACGATTCCTCTTCCCCTGAGAAGTGGGAGTCCGAGCTGACCAGCTCCGCACCGGAGCTCCAGGTCGCCCTGGTGCGGCGTGCCCTGGAGGAAGCCCGGACAAGAGGTCTCCTGAACTTAGGAGGCTAACCACAGCATCTGCCCTTTCCCTTTAAGGTCAATAAACGTTTTACCATCCATACGACTACCCCGACATGAGACGCTGCCAGGCCCAGCTCCTAAGGGGCTTCGACCCCCCAAAAGACTGCACCGCTGATGCCAAAGTTGAAAAGACACCTTGCATTATGGGGTCACCGCGGCTGCCGCCTTCTCTAGAAGCCATTATGGATACTTGGAGACATGGCTGCGAGTGTGCCAGTCCTTCTCGAGACGACTTGCAGATCCCCCCACCTCTGTCTTGAGTCGCTGAGGAAGAGCTCGTGGAAGTCTACAATGCTGAGGATGACTTTACAACCACCACTCTCCACGAAGAAGACGAATAAGACGACGATCACTGGCACCGGAACTACGCAAGTAAACAATAATACTAAAGCAATTATGTGTCCGGCAACGCTCATCTACAGCAGCTTCGCCATTCAAGTCTTGCTCATGAGTGCAAGCTTCCCTGATTTTTTTTTTTTTTTTTGCGCTGGCTACAATATCAAAGTTCCCCAAAAACTATAACATGCCCTCAAACTATTCACGTGGTTTTGTCGCCTGGTGCATCTTATCTCTTGGTATACGCAATCGCTGTCGGGTCGCCTACCGAATAGGACAATTCGTGGTCCGTCGATGAACTAGACATCACAGGCGCAAACAATAATTTTTATTTGATCGGCTAGCAAGCACGGTTCCTCGGAAACAATAGATGGTCATGCCTGGCCTATTATGTAGTCAGCACGCCAATTCGAATGATCCATATTTTTATCGACACTGCTGCAACGACGTAAACGTCGTCCGGGGATTGTCGGAATCAAATTAGGAATCAAACTATGGACAACCTAAGCCAGAAAAATCGTGATAAACCGTTTCGCAGCCGTATATCTTAATGCCTGGACAATTTCAATATTATTTCTCAACAGACTGTTTCCGTTAAAGATACCACAGGTTAGGTAGGCTAAGGGCTTCGCCTTCATTCAGCCCGTACGATTTCTCCATCATGGGCGCCCAATACCCCGCCACTTCCAACATTACTTCAATAGACGTGGAGCACTCGTCCCCATCCACGAGGCGCTCGATTACTTCATGCACGGCTAGTCTCCCCATTCCCACCAAACTCCACACCCTAACAGACTCTTATGAAGCTCTGCCCACCGCGGTGGCTTAGAGGATAAGGCGTTTTGCTGCTGAGCACAAGGACGCGGGTTCAATTCCCGGCCGCGGTGGCCGCTTTTCTGATGAAGGCGAAAAGCAAAAACGCCCGTGTGTACGAGATTTCGGTGCACGTTAAAGATCCCCAGGTGGTCAAAATTAATCCGGAGCCCTCCACTACGGCGCGCCTCATCACCTTCGTTGCGTCGGCGCGGTAAACCCCCACAATCAATCAATCAATCAATCATCAATCAATCAATCAATCAATCTTATGAAGCTCTGCAAGAACTTTCTCTTCCGAGGTTTACCCGCCATGGTGTGTCCGCCACATTATTCACCTCAAACATCAGGCTGCCACGTCTGAATTGACTGGACCCCCGGCCATGAACCAGCCGCCCCTGGGGAACCCAGAAACTCCCGTGGTTGCACAAGAGGCCCTTCTCACTACAGCCTCCGAAGGACCCCGGCACCACCCGCTTCCGACCACCCCTGTTCTAACTTCCCCGTCGATCACGATACTCTCCCTCCCGCAATAAAAACTCCGTAACTGTAAGCAACTAAAACGTCAGTTTCAAAAATTGAAAAGAACGCAAAGGACGTGTACAAAGAAACACAAGCAGACTGCACGAGCGCTCTCCAGGGTATACTTGTGTTTCCTTGTCCCCCTCCTTGGCGCTCTTTTTTTATTTTTTGAAGCCAAGCATTTGAAAACGTCAACGATTCAAGCTCACCTCTTTCGCAAACTTAATCCGGGCATAAGAAACCTCACCAACAACGTTATGTACAGCGCCAGAGAACATGCGAAAATAGTATTATTACCCACAGCACGCCCCCCGATGTCTTTATACTGCCACACCGTGATCACAGCCGATCTCATCCACCTCATATATGATACTGCCCGAAATTTTCTCACTTCTGCACCCATTCACCGTCCCCTCTCCCCCCCCCCCCCCCCCCCCCCCCACTACGACAACACGATTTACATCCATCCCAGAGCACAATTAACCTACACCGTGGTGAGGTTTCTTATGCCCGGATTAAGTTTGCGAAAGAGGTGAGCTTGAATTTTTGACGTTTTAAATGCTTATTATTATTATGCCTGCCACAATAAGCGACCTACTATGCAGGAAATTTATCCATTGTCTGCGACACGAACTGCACCCTTGTCTCGTTTTTTCTTATATATATGAACGGCATCACAAGTGTTCCCAAGCTCACGAAAGCCTCGATAGGGACTGAACCCTTCATTATCTTGCTCCTCGCCCCTCCTCCTTCCACCCATGGCTAGTTGCTTTCTTTTGTTTTTTTAATTAAAACTTGCAACAACAACGACGTTAACTTCGTTATATTCAGTACGTGGTAGACAATTCGCTATTCCGCGCTTGCACATGACATTCAATCACATTCCGCGCAGTGCATAAACACTAACTGGACGTTGTCTTGTACCGTGAGTACATTCCAGTACAGTTTACTTACTCGCAAAGGAAAAATAGAGTTCACAACGGCCCGTATGATGCTCCTTCTTTCTTTGTGTGTGTGTGTGTGTGGGGGGGGGGGGGGGGGGGAGGGGGGCAGTTCAATCGGGATGTTAAAGGCTGGCTGCAGGAATTTTAGCTCGGCCAGATTTGTTCTGAACGTGTAGTGTATAATGTACTGTCAAGCCTACTGGGACACAAAAGGTAGCTCTGAGGATTTAATAAATTATGAGCACTTAAAATAGCCAGGTAGAACAAGTACAAAGCTTTGCAGTATGTATAGTAAAATGCGAGGGCTACAACTTCAGGTTACGTTTCTTGGAGATTGATCACTGCAATACGTGGCATTCTGTGTTTAAGGTGACTTTAAAGGTACCAAACTTCCCTCAATTCAATAAATAACGCAAATTAACTCTGTTACTTCACTTAGCAATAAAATGGTAGTGACAGGAAGAACAAAATATGGAAGAACCAGTACGCGCACTGTTAAGGAATTGCTACATCGTTATTTGTTACTTAATCGCGTGAGGGAGCTAGAATAGCTAGACCGTTGGGATTTTGTTTGTTGATTTTCGCGGGTTTCGGTTACTTTCTTTCATTCTTTTTCTTTATTTAGTTAATAGTGTGAGGGTGCGGGAATTGTTAGATCTTTGTTGGCAGTTTTAGGATATTTGGTTTCGTTTGCTCATGATTGCCACAAATTGGGATTTCATTCAAGAAATAAAAGACCCCCAACAATCGTATAAGCTATTCTTAGAAAAGTTAAAACATTGCCATGAGCAAGCTTTCCTTCTGAAGCCTGTTGCAAACAACGGCAGAAAAGAATAAGGAAGCCGTGGATAACTGCTCACCTTTTTTATATTATTGCATACAAAAACAAACTTTACCACTCGTTTATAAAATAGCGTGATCTCTGTAAGTTCGCCGAGTTAAAATATTGAGAAACAAACTTACTACAGAAATAAAGAAAGCTAGGAAGCAGCACTACGAAAAGCTGTTTTCCCGAATATCTAATGACCCTAAAAAAATCTGGCAGGAAGTTAACAATCCAACAGGAATTCTGAGACTAGTACAATGCAAATATCCTCGACAGAAGGAAATTTTACTGACGAACAGGCAGCATTAGCTTTGAACGCGCATTTTTTATTTAACAGAAAATATACTCAGGTTACTGGTTACCAATTCAAAGAAATAATCTTGCCAAAGCCTAACGTAGCGAATTTCTTAGTGTGGTTCCACCCTAGTATACAAGACGTAGATCAAGTAATAAAGAGTTTAAATAATACCGCAGCTACTAGATATGTGTTTTGTTAAAGCCGTTTCCAATTAAATAGGTTGCTGATATAATCTTCCGACCTTTCGCTCACATTATCAATTCTATTTTAGACACTGGAATATTTCCAGACGACCTCAAAATAGCAAGAGCGTGCTCGGCTCATAAAGGTGCAAGGGATAATACTGCCAATAATTTCGGACCAATCTCCGTGTTGCCTGTATCGTCTAAACTTTTTGAGCCGGTTATAAGATTTCGACTGGCTGAGTTTGTGGACAAATAAAAAGTTTTAAGTAATGCACAGTACGGTTTCCGGAAAAACAAATCCACCGAACAAGCACTATTGATGACAAAACACGAAATTTTTAGCAATATAGAGCAAGACCTACGTACTTGGTATCTTTTAGACCTGCGCAAACCATTCGAATCAATAAATAACGAAGTCCTGCTACAAAGACTACACGACCATGGAGTACGTGGAATTGGATTATAACTTCTAAGAAACTATCTAAGTAAGGCCAGGTTCAGACTGTTGCCGCAACGGCCGTAATAACTTTAAAGAATGACGTTATTTTACGCCTCAGCCAACCGAACTGCGTGACAAGCTGTTTTTTTACGTCCATAGATCACGACATGGCTTTTGCGTCGGTAGTCTGAAGATTGCCTAATAGATACCAGTATGTATCAATACATACCGCAAAATCCACTAAATATAAGATAGAAAGCGGCGTTCCCGAAGGCTCAATACTTGGCCCATTGCTATTTAACTTATATGTTAAAGGAGCCATGAAAAGGAAATACAACTTCGTTTTATTTGAAAGAACTAGGATTCAGTATCTCACTTGGCTCCATTACAGCCCCAAAGGTGTTTTTTAACGAAAAAAAAGCACGAAGTATTTCAAAACTTTCAAATTTTGCGCCATAGTGACGTGTTATGAGCAAGAATGGTGTCATACGGGCCAACAATAAAACATAATTTTCAGTGCGTTAACTGCACGTCAGCATTCAAGTGATGCGGTCAAATGAACTTGAGGCCCCATTAGAGACGTCCAGTCATGTGTCGTCGCGACAGGTCAGTTAGCCGGCCGCAATCACACAAACAAGGTTCCGTGACGTCATAGGAAGTTGCGGAAAATTGGCTAGGGGGTCGCAACTGCTTCACACGTTTTCTTTATTATCTCCGTTATTTGTTCGAAGATTGTGATGGTATTGGTACCATTGTTATCGGGACTAAGCAGTCTTTCTAATAAACCCAACTTGTATTTTGTCTTCATGGCTCCTTTAATGACTTGTCGGCAATACCTAACTCTCCACGGTTAGTCATGTTTGCCGATGACACTAATATGTTCTCAAAATCAATTCCTGACCTGCAAATAAACGTTAACAAATACCTGGATATTCTGTCAAATTGGCTGCATATAAATAAACTTCAATAAAATGTCAGTAAAACAAAATATTTAATATTTGCGCCAGTTTTAATAGATCAACAAATACTAATTTAACGACACTGTTCCTGGACTGTAAATTAGACCAAGTAGAAACACAGAAATTCTTAGGTGTTTGGTTTAGAACTAACTTGTCCTGGAATACATCCGTAGAAAAACTGTGTTCTGAACTAAGTAAAACTGTTGGTTGCCTCATTAAAATCGCTTCTCTTATCCCCATTTAAATAAAACAATTGCTGTAATATAATTTATTTTATTCTAGGTTATCATACTGTTCCTTGGTATGGGGTACCACGTCCACTCATAATTACAAAAGACTGATTATATTGCAAAAAAGGTACTTTACAATTTTCGTAAATTACCACCGAAAAATTCAGGATTTAAGAAACCATTATTTATTTTCAAAACATGGTTTCCTTAAAGCTAGTCAAGTATATTATTACAAATTGCTAGAGTACATCAGAAATAATAACCTTTATAACCACTATACACCTCAGCCAGCGAGTTGGTACTGCCTGCGTGGTGGGCTTGCAAAAACAACCCATATCCGTACTAATTACGGTAAACCCTATACCGATGGCCAGATACCATTGCTCTTAAATAAAATTCAGGAACACTATGATTGTAGAAAACCGTTGTCTAACAAATTCATTTAGAAATGCTGCTAGTACTTTGTATGGATACTCTTAATCTGCCTGTTATTGTTGTTTTCTATCTGTAAATGTGTTATTATACTTATTATATGTTTGTTGTATGTCTACAAGATGTACACATACTTAACCTTTAACCTTTAAACATACTTTTAACAATAAGTTGTCTGTTTATAAGCTACAGACTATTTTTTGTTGTATTTAGATATTCTACAGCTGTGTGGCAGAGTCTGGGAATATATGTATTCATCCCAGCTCCCCTCACCCTACTCACACTTCGAGTGTATTTTGTGTGTGTATGAAATTGAATGTTATTGTGTTGATTTGCTGTACTGCTTGATTGCCCAGTGAAGCAAGAGCCTCTGTCAGCCCGTAGCCTTTAGCTCTTGCTTCACTTTCCGCAGACTGGAAAGAAAGGAATAAACCTAAAACTTGAAACTATGCTAATATTTTACCATTTCACTCCTATAATATTTTGATTGTTTAAATAATTTATTTTGGATTGTTTTGTTATTGCCAATAAGTTTATACATTTATTTCCATTTTCTTGTTCTAGTTTATTTATTTATTCTTAATGGACGTATCAAGAACGCACGTACAGACACATACGCACGCACACCCACATACAGTGTCTGTTTGGGCTCGATGGTCTATGTTCATGCCTGGCGTAGTGAAATCGCGTCAGACGGAAGCCCGTGTGGTCGGTGAAACACGAGTCATGACGAAAATTAAAGACTGACACCAATCATGAAAGGTTATAAACATAATGCTTTACGCATTACTGGAGAATTGAGAATAAGGACCCCGCACGGGAGCCGTAACGTCTTTGTTTTTATAAACTGTCATGGTCGGCGTCTGTCTCAAATTTCTTTCATGACTGTATAGTAATAATGCAGTACATCAGATGGGACATAGAAAGATGCTAAGTGTGTTGCCCTACCTTTCCTTTCACTGAACCGCTTGGATAAGTGGCCTATATGTGTGTGAAAACACGGGAATAACTATAAACTAGCTTCCAATTAATGTCTTTTAAGCCCGTAGAATTACCAAATCGCATTTGCATCTTTGCATCTAGACATGGTTCATTTCAATACTTCATAACATTTACAAGCATTTTCCAATATTCATCCTTAAAGGGACTACGAAGACAATACACAAATTTGCTTGACTCGAAAGGTTTAACCCCTCATAACTGACCGCAGTATTGTTCTACCCGATACGATGTTCCAACTACACAAGAATTAGCCTTCAAAAGGGCACATGTCAAGCAACCGGCGTTTCAAATGGCCGGCGTCTTATGACGCACAAAAAATTCACGGGCGGTCACACCATAGGGATGTGACCTACGGTGACCGCTTTGACGTTTAAACACAGAACTATGTTACTAGAAGGATTCCACTATGTTACTAGAAGGATGTATTTCGTGCGGTATACGTCCTAAAGTTGTAGTTTCGAGGGGACAAAAGACCCTGGGTTTTAATATTGACCCCGAGCAGTCGACACTGTGGGTGTACTGTGTGTGGTAGTGGCTTTACCACTTTTCGTCAGTCTTCCTGATGACCCTGTGTCATGTGTCATGTGTGCGTGAGCATTTTATATGTCAAGTCAAGCAACGGCACGTACCAAGGCACAGAAGGGGGGAGGGGGGGTTATATGGCCCGTTCTGCGGTAATCCGGCGTCCGCGTCCGTCTTCGTGCCTACTGTTGCAACAAAAATCCATTTGGCCGCGACGTTAACATGGCCACCCAGAATTCTCAATACAGTGACTGCGACAAGTGTCACCAAATAAAGGCTTTATTTGTTTGGTGGCTCCAGCTGCGACCATTCATAATTCTCGTATACCTCACAAGTGTATCCAAACTGGTTTTCGTGAGTACGGCCTAAAGCCTTCTGAAGGTGCACTCCCTGTCGTTGAAAGCATCTATACAACCCGAATATGCATCCCAGTTAGTATGATAACCAACTTCCACGCTCACAACGTTAACAACCAGCTCCACTACCATCCCGTCCACCCCAGTGCGGGGTATGGGCTACGCGCACTGTACCGAACGGACCTTGTTTCGTAAGGAAGCGGGTGCACACTTCCGTCTGCACGGGCAATTCCGGTTAGCGTTTTTATGCTTGCTGTCGCGCGCCGGCTTCCGAAGTATAGTCAAAGCTCGCTGTACAACACCCGCCCATAATGACGATCGCGAGCGGATGCACCCAGCATAACAGAGCTGCCAAAAATGAGAGCCCTTCCACTCGGTTAAACAGGATGACCAACTAAACTTGGCTCAGTGCAAGGAGTGCGCTACACAAAACACGTTTGTTTGTTATTTGCGATTGAGCACACTTCCTAGTTATTAGCCTAATGGAAGGACTAGAGTTTTATTCTGACGGACAAACATGAGCCTGTCCGCTTCCCTCCCGCGTCGTAGGCATCTCACTGTCTCTGTACCACACCATCCCAAACCGCTCGAACACGGAGGACAGCAGTGAGGCCGCGTTAGGACGTGGGACGACCCCGTTGAAATTCCCCCAGCAGAACTGGCATGCCAACGGTGAGCACCTGAAGCCTGCCTGCGGACACTACCCTCCCCCTTGCCCCTTCCCCATGCGCTCATACAAATGGCAGCGGGTAGATAGACGTCGCGCGTGGCCAGCAGTATACACTACTAGGAAAACGCGCGGCGGCGTTGGAGAGGAGTGCAAAGTGGGGCTGTAAGGTTACTCCCTCCGTAGGTGGCCGCGCTTCACTGGGCATCACTCAATGCGGGAAAGGCAGCTTACAAAGACCAAGCTTAATCGACCAGATTTAGGGGAAATCCCCAAGGTGGAGCAAGTTCCCGCGAAGGAAAATTCGACGTCCACCTCAATGCAGCCATACGGCTACAAAGGAAAGATATACAGCTTTCTCAGAAACTTCGCAGTTGAAAATTGGTCCTGGTCCAGAGCAATCGCTCTACCAACTCGGTAGAGCGACTGCTCCGGTTAAGCTCTGGTCCCGGGTTCGAGTCCTGGAACAGGGCGAATTTTTCTTCAACTGCGAAGTTTCTGAGAAAGCTGTATAGCTTTCCTTTGTAGCCGTATGGCTGCATTGAGGTGGACGTCGAATTTTCCTTCGCAAAAACCAACCTCACATTGATATCTTTAAAGTAGGCTTCACCTCTACGCACAATTGCATACTTGGGAAGACGTAGTTTAAGGCGGAATAAAATACCTGGTCAAAACATAAAGGCCCTAATACCTTCGTTTTTTTATATTTTATGATTTTTTCCATTAACTGAGCACAAGTTCCCGAGTTTTCGTTTCACACGGGATCGAGAACTGGGGATTAGATAATACAGCTTCGCTCTAAAAAGGGAAAAAAAGGCGTCAAGGTGGGGTAAAATGAACACTGCGCCTGCGAACAGCGCGCGTTTACGGGTGACGCGTATCGTTACCTTTTGTGGACTTGCGTGAGCAGGGGGGTGATCTTATCGAGGCGCAGCCGTATTTGCCTCCTGTCCTCGGCGTCTTCGGTGGCCTCCAGTTCCTCGACCAAGATGTCGCAGATGCTGGTCAGGTTGCGCTCCAATTCGCGGCCCGTCTTGATCTCCCACTCGATCTTTTGGATCATGGGGTACATTCGACGCACGATCTGCGCGCAGTACGTGCGTGTACAAGGTTGCAAACTTTTTCTTTCAGAGTAATAGGACGGGTAATCTGAAAAGGGGGAGATGTGAAGTTAAGGCGTGGAGTGGTGCGCTGTGTGTACAAAGTGGGCAGTCTTTTCTTTTTGGAGGAACACGGCGAAGGGATGTGGAGCTAACGTGTGTTCTGCACCTTAGTCTGCTCGGGAGTGCCGGTTACGATGGTGACCATGGCGATCGATGGTGACGTGCTTGTGCGCTGTCCATGTTGCCGTCCTGCTCGTCGAGAGGAACAGTGACATTCTACTATAAGCTCTACTTCATGCGCCATTGCGCGTTATTGGGATAACGAGGGTGATCCCGCTCATCAAGCTGCTACTCGGGAGGACAGCGGGATGACCCGCCTCTTAGCTTCTTACTAGGGAAAAGATCGTGCTTCTTAGCGAGGCATCTTGGTAAGGAGTAGAAAAGCATTTAAATGTAATGAAAGGGCTGGAGGAGTCCTCCTTCGCATATTATATTATCATAACCAGCATATTATAGTAGCATAAGTGAACCGGATCAAAATTAGCGCACTGATGCGGAAACAAAAGTTCTCCGGCCCGGTACGTTACCCTATAAAGTGTGCAGGAATTCGGATGAGTCATGGAGGAGAGACATCGTGGCATACAGGCGGAGGAAATTGTCGGTGTGGCCAGGCACACGTTACATGCTATGATGACAAAATTTCGGTGTATTTCCTCTTTCTAGGGCATTTCTAAAAAGGCTCATTATGATGTCGTTCATTGCCATGCAAACCACCTTCATCATCGCATAACTTTGGGCTAGTTGGGGATACAACTTTGGCATGGTAAAAAGCGCGAAAAGACGGGGTCACAAGAAAGAACACTCGCACGGGACGGGCGATACCAGCTTTGAGTGTCAAATGATGATGTTGTTGAATGTCAAATGATGATGAATGGCAAATGATGATGTTGTTGAGTGTCAAATGATGATGAATGGCAAACGATGATGTTGTTGTTAATGATGATTATGATAATCATGGCGATTGGTCGTGATATACTGACATGTACTCACGTGTTTGTATGTGGGTGAGGATGTGTCCGTTCGAGTGAGCATGAATACACCCATGAGCGGTCATCATATCATGCGTATACCTATCACTTCGAAATAGGAACTGATCCGTGTTTCGCCGCTCAGATCCCGCCATGCATCAGGTTCCATTACAAGCTTGTTTTTTGGGTGAGGATGTTTCAGCTGCGCTATGATTGCTAGTGAAGGCGTATCGGAGCGAAAACAAAACTGGGCGTACGTATAAAACCCTACCCTATGTAGCTATGGAGCGTGACACTTTTTCAAAGGCAAACTTGTTTGTCTACAACAGCCTACTCAAGAAAATTTCTTTTTAAATACGCCTTCACTCAAAATTTCGGAAAACAAAATGCGTCGCGCGTGTGGGCGCACTGCATCCGCTTCGCAAGATACGAAATGCGCCGTCTGAAACATCGAATTAGGAATTAGAATCTATGTACGGTGATTTTCAACGTAAAAAAATAAAAATATACATTACGTTTAGAGTACGTTTGAATACAGCGAAAGGCCACACAAAAGTAACTTGGCCGTCTCGTCCCGCGTCCGTGCCCCGTCCGCAGCGCCTCTGATGATCATTGTGGCAGGATGCCCCTGGGGATTGGCCAACCAAAGAATCCGTCACGAGATAGCTTCGCTTTCAACCACCAGCATCATCTTCCCGTGGGGGAACCGCTGAAGAAGAAGGAGGAGACAAAGCTGCGAAGAGGAGGGCGCGTACGTTGCTCTCGCCCCGTCCGCAGCGCCTCTGATGATGATTGCGGAAGGATGCCCCTGGGGATTGGCCAACCAAAGAATCCATCACGAGATCGGTTCGCGTTCAACCACCGTCGTCATCTTCCCGTAGGGGAACCGCTGAAGAAGAAGAAGGAGAAGAAGACGAAGCTGCGAAGAGGAGGGCGTGTACACTCAAACTAGAGGAGTGCCTCAAGGATCGGTTTTATCGCCTTTACTTTTTAACATCCTTATGAGTGACATTCCTATATTCCCAGATGTAACAACCTACGTTTATGCGGATGATATAGCGTTTTTTGCGGCCGCAGTCGACATTCATTCGCTATATGACCGTTTGCAGGCCTATTTATCTGTCTTGGAGACATGGCTTGACAGCATTTATTTAACGTTAAATGTGTCGAAGAGTGCTTTACTTGTCTTCCCGGTTGCAGGAACAATCTCAATTTCTCTCGCTTACAAAAATCAAGTCATTCCGCAGGTGGATTCGCTGAAATATCTTGGTGTTACATACACGTCTGCTCTTGATTGGAAGGCACATATTAACACATCGGTCACAAAAGCGGAGAGAGCATTTGGTCGCATGAAAAGACTATGTGGGAAACGAGCAGGAATGCGCCGGGACACACTTTTGCTGTTGTACCGAGCCTACGTCCGGCCAGTCATGGAGTTTGGGTGCGTCTTATTTTGCAGTTGTCCTATCTACAAACTGCGTCCGTTATACCTGTTGGAGAGGCACATTCTTCGATTTTGTCTTGGCCTTCCCCGGTTCGTTTCAAACCGAGTTCTGTACTTAGAGGCACGCGTTCCTGAACTTAGGGTCCGTTTTCTCTTGCTGACGGTGCAAACTTACCTCCGCATGTACGAAGCCCCCTCTGGGGCTGCCAAGCCTGTATTTATTTGTGAGCCGAGTATATTTTTTACATCTCCGTGGCCTAAACGTATCTCCCCCCAAGTGCTATTCGTTCAATCATGCCTGGATTGTATTTCTGTTAAGCTATATGAGGTCATTCCGGTATCCGCAATCGAGCGAGAAACTGAGTTTTACTTTCAAAACCCCTTCCCTTCCGCTGCAAAACTTCTACCACGCTCGCTATTAGCCGCTATTTTAAATGAATATTTATCCAATTATCCTGCTTCTTCTGTGATTTATACTGATGCATCTCAAAATGGCGAGAAAGCTGGAATTGGTATTTTTTCACAATCTTTAGACTGGAGTTATTCGCTGCGAATCCCGGATTACACACCCATTTTTATGGCCGAAATTTTAGCAATAGCTCTAGCTCTATGCAAAGTACCGCAGCATGTTTCAAAAATCATCATATTATCTGATTCGATGGCAGTTGTATCGGCGTTAACTTCCTCTTCGGACTCTCCATTGTACCGCACACTATTATTTTTTGTTCCCAGTCACGTGAAGGAGGTACGCTTGTCTTGGGTCCCTGGCCATACGGACATCAGGGGCAACGAGCTAGCGGACCATTTAGCTAATCTCGCCGTCACAGCTCCCATTCAATTCGGAATTCCTAATCTGGCTCTATTTGCATCTGCGAGACTAAGACGATATTGGCATTTAGACGCCACCCGTTCCGATTCACTCTTGTCATTTGAAGAGTTCCAACATTTAAAGTACGGGTGGAATGTTCATTTTTGTGGCTGTCGGCAATGCGAAGTGACCTTCACCGAGCTGCGCTGCAGGGTACCGAGGCTTAAGTTCTATCTGTTCAGATCAGAACTTTCACCTACAGAACTATGTGTGCGGTGCCAGGTCCCCGAAACAATCGACCATTTTTTCCTCGACTGTCGCCGTTTCTCAACAACTAGAAAACTGTTTTTGAAGGAGCCGATTGAGAGGTTGGGGTTGACTTTATCGATAACACTTATATTATCTATTGGCGCATCAAAGCTGGGGTTTGCAAGAAGGGATATATATAATTGCATTCAAAATTTTCTTTCTGCCTCAGGTCGTTTGAATTGCTAAGCGGTGCTGATTAATGGGTAATTCGGGTTTCATTAACAACTAAGTTTCCTTTTGCAGCCTCTTTCCGGAAATAAGTATATTGAAGTCCCCACGTTTTTAACCGATTTAGCCCTGGCCAATCCCCCCTTGTGGGTACGTGCCAAAAAATTTGAGGACATCATCATCATCATCATCATCATCATCGTGTACTTTGCTCTCAGCCGGTGCACCAACGTCAACAACCTTTACCTCACCAACGCTGACGGAGACTACCGATTCTACCACAGAGACGACAACATCGACAAGAACATGATTAGCGAGTTTCGGCGCCTCGAGAACCACCGCCTACTCACCATAACACGACAGTACTTGCGTGCCTATGCCACCGGTGTGGACCCGGACGCGGAATTCCCTCTGGTGCTACTAAACACCGGATCACTCAACATAACGGCAACACAATGGAACCACAAGGAACCCCAATGGTGATTCGCATCCTCATCAGGGTTCCCCGCGGGAAGATGGTGTAATTTCTTTTCATCATGAACAAGTACCAACTAGCCCAACTGACAGTGTTTTTGCGCTTTCCACTACAGGCGCAGACGCACGAGATCTGTTTTCTTGGTGTTCTTTGCAAGCTCCTCACGTGGAGCAAGCCTGGACGACGCCGGGCACTCCTCACGAGGCACACGCTGACGTGCGCTCGGTATTTTTTCTTGATTTTTTTTTGCGAACACTTTTTCGCGCACGCCACCTGACCAAGCTCAAGCTAAAGCTATCCTTGTCTGCGATGACAGTACAGGTCTTCAAACGAACTTTAGTACACCGTTTACTCTGCAGCGGGCCCCGGAACGCCTTTTTTTTATTGTTAGTCTAACTATATGGCGCCACCATACTGTGCGGGAGCACTCTTCGCCCTCACTTTGTTTCTGACCATATTTGCACCTGGCTTGTTTTTGTTGTGGTTGGAAGTAATCTTTTAGTGAAACATGGGGTATGCTCGACAAACAGGATCACGTAAAATAATGTCGCATGCGCCAATAGGCCAGTGTCGTGTGAGACAACCCCAAAGCGCCGGACTGCTGTGCAGCTAAAACCGTATAGTGTGTGCAGCACCAACAGCAGCACGCACTGGTACTTCTCTGTTAATGTACACTTTCGTAACTTTCATTGTTTAACCCCGCTATTCTAACTTCTATAAAACGAATATGCATTTCATTTAAGCGAAAATAGCTAGATCTGCAAGCTTATAAGCCCTCCCTAATGGGCATTTGCTTTTCCCGGCCTCAGCCAATCGCACCGCTATGCATATGACGTCATATGTTCTATTTCGGGAAATGGGCTAGTGGGTCGCATGGCCATTCCCTTTTGCCCTAATTATGTAGCTTATTTGAGCGAAGTTTACGTTAAAAGTGGGGTCAGTATTATTCTAATGAGGCAATCTTTCGAATGAAACCAACTTGTGTTTTGTCTGCATGGCTCGTTTAAACAGCTGTTCCGCTAAACAAAGCAGCTACCCGACTTAGTGAAAGGCCCAAGACCCAGGCTGCTGTTCCTGAGGGGCAGGTATACCTACAGGGGCAATATTCCTCTGACCCCGAAGCGGGACGTAGGGTGGTGGGTGGGGGAGGGTTTATAAGGAAGAACGTGGTTCCTCGGGCTTTGTCAAGCTGCAAAACTGGCTTTTACCCGAGGAACCATCCACTTGTGGAAAATAAACTGATTTTATTTGATTGATTTACATAACGCAAATGTCCAAGTGAACATCTGCACCATGCGGCCTTCTAGTCCTCCAGGTTTTTCGCTGGCCAGTAACTCGTACTTCTTGCTTGTACTAATCGCCCTCATCAGTTCTTCATTTTTGATGATGTGTCTCTAGTGCCTCTCACACGTCAAGTTCAGATTCACTTTTAAGCAAAAAAGCATTGCTTTTAGTATGGTGAAATGAACTCTTCTCCTGCAGTCCACATCTCGTTCATCAAGAAAAACAGTCTTTGCACTGTTACGTTTGTGCCGGGCAAGCACGTGGCGTACTCGACGATTGTCTCGATATTGTTCCAAGGCACGTCATTTGTGCCGAAGTGCTGGAGGAACGTCCACCCACCATTCCTCAAACGCAGAAGGGCGGGCTTAACGGCCTGTTGGTGGACTGCAGAAGTTCGCGAAAATAGCTCAGATGTCAGGAGTAACAAAGAAAGGCACAATACAGTCGCTATGTTCTCTTGGTTTGTGCCGTCGTCTGCGCTGTTTTCCTGAAGTTCCTCAAACGTTCTTTTTTTTTTTGTTTTTATATTCCTCAAGCTTTTCGTGACTGAGGACTTGATAGAAGACTTCCATGCTTTCGGCCGAAGGCGGGACAAACGCCTTCCCACAAGCAGGCTGCCGGGACAGCGGGACCGCAGCCGCAAAACCGGTACATGCCCAGCCTAAATCGGTATGTCTGGTGACTTTAGGTATACCTGTCAGAGTCCCAGACGTGGACCAATTTTCGTTTCACCAGAACATGTATATAAATGATGTATATAAAGGCTGAGCTCAAGTTAGTGTTCATGTGAACTTTTATTTTACCTCATTAAGACATGCCACTTGTTCATGTGACCTTTTAGATGCCACTTGTCGTCGATATCTTATGGAGATATTCTGTGGGCCAGAAGAGCATCTCAGGCGTCCCTGCTATACCATCTATATTTGATTGCTTTACGACTTTTTGCATTTGCAGATTTTTATTTAGTGTAAATTTGTGGTCCCTGTAACAGGACCATGGACGAAATTTATGCCAAAACAAAGAACTTTTGCGAGCAAAATGAGCTCTTACCTCCACACCTTGAACCACTGTAATTCCGTGTATGACGTGTTGTCCTTCTTCATTTGTGGGTAAAACTACGCTGGAATCTGCGTAAACATTGAAAGCAATCGTTATCAGTCTGCCGGTATCACCATGGGATCATTATCATTACCCGAATATTTCTCGGGAAACTTAAATATGCTTATGTATTTTAAAGGACAAACCATGGTACACTATTGTGACGGGTATCCTTTATATACACGTCCACCCATCGACGCAGCAGCCACGATATATGCTAAATGAACTTCAATCCGCTTTATTCTAATTCAATCCACCCTAACCTATCGTAATCCACCTTACTTCATATAAATTCCGCATTACCAATCATTCCTATCAATCAATTATAAATCATTAATCAGTCTGATCCTGCTTGTGACATTTTCCCTCTCCCTTTTCAGTATTACTTTTTATATTCTCTGTATCTGCGTAAACTTACAGTGAATCGTGTCTTACCTTGAGCATTTATGTCTTTGCGTTTTGTCTTCGAGAATCTTCTTCCTTTTTTATGCATTTTTTTCATTATTTGCACAAAAAAAACCCATTCGTTTCTGCAATGCCCCCTTGGCATTCGAGGTACCAAAATAAATAAATAAATAAATAAATAAATAAATAAATAAATAAATAAATAAATAAATAAATAAATCTTAATTCATTTACACAAAGATTGACCCATCTTAATCCACCTTAACACCAGCATGCTCCTCATTAGACGCCGGATTTTTAGGCGTTAAAAACGCGTGTTAGGCGCCAATAGTTCAACGTTTAAGGCCTCCAACGTCGTAAATATAGACACTATAAACGTTTACATAAATGTACGTAATGTAAACAAGACGTGCGCGACCTGTATTTACGACGTGAAAAAAAATGTTTTTGGTTATGATGGCACAAATGCGCCAACAGTTGGACATCGCCGTTAAAATGTTCCATAAAACTGCTGGACTAATAGCGATCCATTAGAGTAATTCAACAAGCGAACTGCTCGCATACATGTTCAATGGCCACTGTCGCTTGCTCGAGCGTCGCATTTAGTGAAACAGGCAGGAAGAATACTTGACAGCTGGGAATAGGGATTAAAAAAAGGTCTACTGTGTGTCTGACTGGCGCAATTTAAGCACGACACAACAAAAATGGACACAAAAAAAATTGGTGACGCTTGCACTAAGTCGCACAAGGCTTGAACCACATCAAAGCTGGAGGATCGCTTTCTATGTAAGCACTAAAGGACACACCACCACGCATCGAATTAGACTTGAAATTCTTTAGTTCAATGTTCCGTAGTTGCTTTTCACTCTAGTAATAGTAGTCGTCGTCATATCCACCTAAATCGCCGTCTTCCTCATGCATGACTTGCGGGCCCGGACCGTTTTGTCCGCAGGCTTTCACATTTCTCCAAACAGCACGCGCTGGAACCGGCTGCAACCGGCTTCGCAAACTGGGCGTCTGTAGCGCGAGCTGCCTTATGCTCCCTCCTTGAGGCGCGGGCACACGTGAATTGTTTTCTTGGTATTTTTTACGAGCACCGCTAGCAAGGCTGGACGACGCCGGTCGCTCCTCGTAAAACGTGTGCTCAGGGGCTCGGTAAACGGCTGGAGTAACTATGACATGGAGATTTTAATGATGCCGCACACATTACGGCCAGCAACAACAGCTCCGCTGTTAAACCCAAGAGAGAAGGCGAATTATCAAAATTAGCATGTGACGATCTCTCTAGCAAAAAAAAACGTGTTTTGTGTATTGGGCGAGCCGGGGAATATTCATAATTTAAAGGAGTACTGACACGAAATTTTTATGTTACGTTTTTTTCGCTGCTATGCGTGCCTACTAGCCCACTGATCATAGAATGACAGATTAGACGGTCGAGCGCAGCGTAAACATTCATTTACGGCGTCATTTATTCGTGCCAGTTTCGGTTTCGACAAAAAAACGCCGAGCGGCCGCCATGACAGCATGTATCACATGGCGTCACCATTCTTGCCGTATCGCTGCCTCTCTGGAAGCGCGCGCGAGCGAGCGCACGCGCGCGCTTAGACCGGCCGAGGTCTTCGCCGTCCCCACAGGCCCGAGCAGCATGACGTCAGTCCCAAAACAATGACGTGTACACACGCCCGAGCAGCGCGCGCCAACCACAGCCAGCGCGTCGGCTTCGTCACGGGAGCCCCGACGTCGGCAGTTTGGGGCACGTAGCAGATGATGTCACGTCGGCCCGCTCTGGGCTTTCTCGTGCGGGCGAAGATTAAAATGGATTTTAAATATGTTTCGCTGAACTGTTGCTGTTGAAACTTGCTGGGAGATATCTCCTGATAAAAATGAAGCGTTTTACATAGTTATTTCAGCTTTGAAATTTCGTGTCAGTACTCCTTTAACACCAGCCAGAAAAAAGATGCGACACAAAGAAGAAAAGGACGACTCAACGCTGCGCTCACTTTCCTAGAAAATAACTCATCCTATACACGCACTATATTAGCCATGTAACGCACCATGTAACGCACTTCAATTACCCACACGGCGCAAAATTATGTTATAAAATGACAACAGCCCTGAAGCGACTGCGCAGTCGCAAACAACACCATCGGCATCGCCAAACATGGGCATCGTCTAAAAAGAATCCGAGGGCATTTATGTGCTCCTCCAAGTATCACGCTGCGATTAACATTTTCAAGTTATGCTGTGGGCTGAGCATTCAGGTTTTACGATTAAGTTGGTGCGACTTACTATTGCGTACGTAATAGGTGATCCAGGAGGAGGGGGAATAAACATTTAATTGAGCAGTCAATGTTGTTGGGTTGACGGCCAAGTGGGGGACCTCCTTAGTCCAGGAAGCCCTGGGTCTCGGCAGCCTGTCTCGCCCGGTCTACCAGGTGTTGTCGGTCCGCAACAAATATCGCCGTCGATACGGGGACGGAAAGCGTTAGAAGAAGGGAGAACTGCAGGGTCCGCGCGGAGAAAGGTGACGTCAGTCTAAGCTGGCAGCGGTGGGGCGGTCTGCTTTGCTATTTCGAGAAGCGGCGTCCGTAGCCCGGCCTCCCAACGAAAAATGGAGGGGGCAGCGAGTGGAGGGCCGTGTAGGTGGCGAAAATGATGAAATGGGATTGACGACGACAAAATGCCGATAATCATAGAGTTTTGGCAGACCGGAGAACCGGTTACGGTACGGTATACGGTACACCTGCGCATGCGCACAACCAGTTTTTCCGCCTACCGGGTACCGTACCGTACCGTGTTTTTTTTTAACCAAACACGACGCTTCTACCTTGGCCATACGCTACGCCCTTTCAGAGAGAAGCAGAATCTGGTCACATCCTACTCACCGCCACAAATTTCTCCACTCCCTTGACCCTCAGCTGTCATCAAGACTTCCTCACCACCTCACCCCTCATCTGGAAACATTATTTCGTCGGCTCTGACTTAACGTAGCGTACACCAACAGCTACCGTTTCCGGATTTGACGATCTCCCGATTCCTGGTGCAACAATTGTGCACCGGATGACACAGCCGAGCATGCTTTACTCCACTGCCCTGCCTACAAGCACTCTAGATCAATCTTGCTACACAACGTTGCACGCATAGGTTATACGCAAGGACCAGTGACTTTAAAAACCATTTTAGGGCCCAGGCCTTCTTGTTCTCAGCAACGCCTAGCCTTAAAATTTCAGTTTTCGTACCTCAGCGGCACTGGCTTAATTCAAAAACTTTGGATCTTTTCACTCCGACACTTTCGCACTTGCCTTTTCTTACCTAAGTTCGTTGGTCCCTCTCGCAGCTTGTATCTCTTTTCTGCCCTCCTCTCTCTGGGCCTTTCTTCCTTTTCCCCCTCCCCTAACACAGTAGCATGAAGAAGGTTTTGTACGCCGGCTAAACACTAGCTTTGTTTTCTAATAAAGAGCTTCTCTCTCTCTTTCTCTCTTTATCTATCTATCTATCTATCTATCTATCTATCTATCTATCTATCTATCTATCTATCTCTCTCTCTCTCTCTCTCTCTCTCTCTCTCTCTCTCTCTCTCTCTCTCTCTCTCTCTCTCTCTCTCTCTCTCTCATCCCCGCTCTACTGTAACTCTATCAGTAGACATCGAAGGAGAGACGTACAGGCAGTCCCAATGACGCTTCTAAAGCGAACAAACATCCCAACTGGCGGTTAGAACGCAAAGCACCGTTGGCGTTTTGTGCGAGGAGTGTGCGAGAAACGACATGTTGTAGGCTTCTAAAGCTCGAGCAAGGACTGCGCATCCGGCCGAACTTCAAGTCCTCGTGGGAGAGGCATGAAATGATCACTCATTCTTAAACATCCACCAAAGAATCCTGTGTTAATTTTTTATGCGCTGCTTGGACAAGTGAAGTTTTGTTTATGCTGTTTTAACAACATCAAGGCATCCATTAGTAACGCGCACAGTTAGAGACGTCAGTATAAACCTACTGTGCTGTTCAGTACAAATGACACCCGTCGTCAGCGTCAGCATCATGGCTGACAAGACTTGGAAAGCGTTGTAATTATCATGCTCTCTTACCTCTCTTACCGCTTCGCGGACGGTGGAAAATTTTTTTCGCAATAGATCCCAGCGCCGGCAGGAAGGTGGCTTCATTCGGCTCGCACACCAAAGCCAGAATCACGGACAGGCTAACCAAAGAGCGCATACTGGTCATTCCGGCGAAGTTTCCGCAGATTGCTGAGAAGCTTCCGCCATGAGCTTTCCTAACCTAGGCCTTTTCTTCGACGACCTGCATTGCATTCTCTGTTTGTTTCACTCAGCTGTGTGCTGTCTTTTTGCTTGTTTGTTTGCGTGCGGTCGTGCACGACGTTGGTGGCATGCGAAAAGGGAAAAAAAAAAGAAGCATGCACTAAGAAAGAACTCCGAGAAACCGTCAGTCTCAATTTCCTTAGTAAAGCATGTTGTTGGGATTGTTGGTGTTGCATAGTTACTGCGCCTGTCTTGTTGTCCTTCTTCGTCCGTCGCGTCCATTTGCGCGGTATTTTTCCTGAATTTCCTTATTCACATCGCGGGAAATTTACTTCCGCGGCTTCAATGCAACCGCGATGAAGGTATGATTGTAACCGGATCGGAAATAAAAACGAAAATATCCCGAAAGAGCATGTCCAATACAGCATATCGAACGGAGGCTGAAGGCCATGGCGTCTGCTGCGTCGGAGCAGACGACTGAAAACACGACGCGGGACTATGATTGTGCGTTGCTGAGGAGCTCGATTCGTTACGTTTTCTTCGTTCTTTTTGGTTAAATCGCTGGCGAGAAGCAACAGCCGGTGTTGCAGACGGCTTTCGGAAGCGACGCATTCTTTTTCTTTAGTCGCTTCCGACACATCTCACGACAATTACCGGCGTGTAGGCGGCTTCTAGAAAGGCGTGGATCGTCGGCCTTGGTTCCAGCTCTGCAGGCATTTTCCCATTCATGCTGGCTGCAGTAGGCGCCAAAAGTTATAATCGTTGTATTCGCCTTTGGGACTTCTGTTTATTGGTTTAGGCAATTAGGTGGGCGGGTTTAGTTAGCTCACTGCTGGGGAAAGGAAAAAACCGGGCCATCTCCACTGATCTAAAACCTGGGGAGGGGCGAAGCATGCAGTGTATAAGTGTATGATGCGGTTTCGAAGTTATGATGAAGTGTATAATACGGTTTGTATGCTGAGAGCTCGGCGTCTTAGTCTTTTGCGCTTTGACATTTTTGCCCGTGGAGATAAAACAGTTGGGGGCGGCCGCGAGGGACCACTGGAGAGGCCGGCGCTGCGATCGTTTTGACGTCACTTGTATAGGATCCCCATTCCTACCTTTCTGCATATTTGGCTTGCAGCGCGTCACATTTCGTTTAGGACGCGTATTCTAAGTGTGTTTTCGTGTTAATTTTCGGCGTTTGAAGTTAATAATCACTGCTTCAGGCGTAGTTTGGCCTCATGGGGACTTTATAACCGTGTCAAGCGTGGTAGGCTGCCTGCAAATTCTTGATCGTGGTGGTGTATGCGGACGTATTCGACGGAACCCGGTGGAAGCGTATAAGCTGCGGCTCGTTTCCCTGATCAACATTGTAGGCTGCGACGATCGCCAAGCTAGAGATAAATTTCTAGATTTCGCTTGTCGTTCGCAAGAAATGGATAAAGCGTTTAGTGCTCGCAGAAACGCTGCGCACACACATCCCCCGTGCCTGCCCACCGGCGGCTCGAACCGACGCAGGTCGCGGCGGCAACACCTTGTTGCCGCTTTTTTAAAATCGCACTGATCGCGGGAAAGAAATACCACATTCTCGAAAGCGGATGTTTGGGTGGTGAAAAATTGTGCTAGGTAGTGTTATCAGCAGTGATCAGCACCACCGGCCCGTACGTACGCGCAAAAATCGGCCGAGCCCGTGGCAGGTATATTGATCATCGATCGCTTAAATGGCAGTCACCGCATTTACAAACTTCTACATACGAGAAAGGTGGGTGACACTGTGAGGAAAATTTGTGTTAGGGACTCTCATTCGCGACTGTAACGATAGCGGCGATGAAATATCTGACGCGACGCTAAGCCTAAAGTTCCCAACATCGAACTCCGCGCACCCGAAACCGGCGGTGAGCTGTTGGAGAAGGCCTATTCGGAAACTCACCGCGCGCAAGCGTGTTGCTTTGGCTTCCGCCTAACTTCTTGGGGGCCCCAACGCTTGGTTCCTCCATTCTAAATCTGCCCATTACCCCACGACGTGTTTCGCCTCGTACACAGCCGCGCCTTTTGTGAGCACTCATGAGTTATCTAACTTTATGCTAGAGAAAGGCGCAGGCTTATTGTAAACAGGGTTGCAATTATATCTTTACACGGCGAGGCCTTAATTAAAAATATACATAGGCAAGTCTAAACCCGCTCTAAGGCATCGGAAACTCGCGTTAATACCATTCTACATTGCAGACAAGTTGTCGCGCAAAGTAAACATATCAGCAGTACATAGAGTGATCGTTATTAGTATCAGGGCATAAATATAAAAAAAAAACGTTGGAGGCGAAATAGGCACTGCTTAAGCTAAACTGCAGATCGTACCAACACTTTTAAGCATATGCGGCAAAGCAATCCGCTCACCGTTCTCACAAAGTCATTCATTTACCAGGCAATGCGCGCAGTACGCGTGGTGAGTTCATAACTGAGCGGCACATTTCCGTCGCTGGTGCAAGGTCACTTTTTTTTTTGCACACACAGCCTCGTACATGTCACGTCACAAGAATTTCATAATGAACTAACAGCCTACTTTTCTCGGCACCAATTGCATCGTCCCTAGCGTTAGCTGGCTGCGTACGAGCTGTCGGGTGGCGATGGTAGCAACTACCTATATCCGCGGCGGTGTCGCCCGGAACAAGCGAGTCGCTGATAGCTTGTCCGGAATATTCGGACTGTAGACAACTTTTTTTTCTGTAATTTGCATCAAAACCGCAAGGAGGGGGCACTCGGTGGCCACAACAAAAAACGTGGGGTCGCATAAGCACACGAAATGTGTTCTAGCAGGCGACAACATAACCCGGCATCCTACAAGTGACGTCACTCGTAGGTGGCGCCACGGTATGTCCTCGAGGCCAATACAGCTTTGCTGTAGAAGTCTCGAGTCTTTGAAGCACAAAGCGTTCTAGAGCGAGGCGTTGGAAAACGAGTTTGCCTGTATTTTAGTACCGTGACTACATGAGACGCCATCAGCCCGAGCCCCTTAAAGTGTTTCGCCCCTTTAATTTGACGCTGATAATATCGCCTAGACAAACATAATCAATATTGGTTACACTTGGTATAAACATTTCAAGTTCAAATAAAATGCGGGAAATCTGTTTGAGAATTATCTCATTCCTTTTTTTACTTATGTTCAATTTGTGTTGAGTGTTTAAGGCAGGAATAAAGGGGGACAGCCGCGAAAAAAAAGGGCCATCTCGACTAACGTGAAGCCTGGAACGGGGCGAAGCGCGCACTGTATCCGTGTATTCAAATATTTTAAGTATTTCTCTTGCCACACGGCGCGCGCTGATTGGGCGCCGGAGAAGCGCCGGTGGGAGGGGCAATCGCGCTTGCTTGGGCGGTGGCGCCCTCTTTTGCGTTGAAACGTATTTAAGCAATTTTCATTCCCCATCTGCCCCAGTTTGGTGTAATGGCAGGGGTCAACGCGAGCGCAGCGCAATGCCCCCGCATCGCCCTGGGGGCTCGTCTTCAAGAAAATTTATTAATAGCCGATACAAAGACCCGCTGTGCTCTACTACACGGGTCGCCTAAACCATACACACTTCATGTATCACTTTACTCACTACACCACTCACTACACACACAGTTCACTCCACGTCCTCGGTGATCAACGAGACCGCGGCACCAGGTAAGAAGTATGTCTTTTCTTGCTTCGACGCACTACCCGAGCCAACCAGGCCAAGCGTCGAAAGCCGATGGGCACCTGAGTGTAGCACAAGTTATAACCCGTCCACAGACAGCTTCTGCTTGTCCTTGACGATTGCTGAAGCGGACAGGGAGCGTTCCACAAATATTTAAATCATGTTAGTTTATTTTATACCGGTTTTGTCCAGTATACTTTTCTTTCAGTACGCGTTACGTTCTAGCGCGAGGCGTTTGGAAACGAGTGTCTCGGCGTTTTCGTACCGTGACTACATGAGACGACGAGGACAGGAGACGCTGAAAGCCCGAGCCCCTAAGGTGCTTCGCCCCTAAAACGGCATAGCGTGACTTGAAGTCGATATTTCAGTTCCTAGACTAAAAAAATTGGCCGCGTATCTGCTCCTTCCGTTGCAAATGCCGTCAAAAGACGATAGTCTTTATCGGCTTTTGCGAAGTAAATGCCTCCCTTCGCTTTCCCGCTCACCTCTCATGTTGTTCCTCTTGCGTCGCGCTCCTCCCAAGGTAAAGACGCCAAAGGTTTGCTTAAATCATTTTAAATTTCCCGCGTTAAACTGCTCCAAACCGTGTGTATCGATGCGAACGCTGCCATACGGCGTAGACGCCCGTTAATCGAGGTACCCTACTTCAACGTTTATAGAACCGCGTTTCCTACTCCACGTGTGTTGCAAGCAGAACGTGGAACCTATCTAGTGGAACCTTGCGTAACTCCCTCAGAGAACGAGTTAACTGCGCCGCTTACGAGGAAGCGAGAGGTGGAGGGAACCAGTTCTCCTTCCAAACGCCCCTCCCGATACCGCCGCTTTAATTAATTGGAACCGTCCCCGTGCCTGCTTACTGGGTTTCTCTTCAACTACCTCCGTTTTTCCGCGGATCAGACGTCAGGGCCGGTGTTTCGGAAACGTCTGAGTGCCTCACTGAAGATGCGATCGTTGCGTGGAGACATCCTGCGGACAGCGGTGGCAGTGACAACTCTGACGATGCGGTTGCACAGCCTACTCGGGTAGCACCTTCGCAGGAGGCCCAACGCATGATAATCTCTCAGGGACTTCGTTTCCACGAAGGACTCTTCGCTCAGCTAGGTGAAGCACCTATAGATGCTCTTGAAAAAGATGTGCGCCAGCTTCATGTGCAGCAAACAAAGCTGAGCGAGTATGGCTTCTTTTCCACAAATAGGTAGCAGTACAATCTTGCTTGCATGCAAATAAAATGTTTTGAGCTCTGCTCCGTCTTTTTATTTAGCAACCCGCATATAACAATCATCGGTTATAACGATGGGATTTCCTTGGCAATCGGGTGTTGTTTTAAGTGGACTAGACTGTATAAGAAATATAATAGAAATATAATAGCCCCCAAATTGTATGTGGCTATTACATCTATTCTCGTTTTTTTTCTGTCGATTCGGTTAGCAGACAAAGACAGATAAAGAGACAAACGCAGCAATTTTAATATGCGGAAATACAGTCGTCTCTAATTCGTCCTTCATAACGGAGAATCCACCGTGCCGACATGTCCGGACCTAACAACTCTCGCTTGACAAATGGCCGGCACCGGGCTTTTCACTTGACAAGGACCGCTTCCGTGTATACGGGTGGGCTGTAAGGGCCCACTCAATTAAAATTCTATCATGCTCAAGCTCATACTACTGGTGAGGTCAGATGACTGCTGACCACAGTCTACACAATTGCGCTTACCAGCCGTCCCAGTCCGTCTTGCCCTCTTAGCCAGCCCTCGACAGTGCATGTTTTATTTCTAAGGAATGGCGTAAGTCCGACGAAAACACCTGTAGTTGATATTGTGATATAAAAGGGCACATCGTCGTCATCGTTGCCAGCACTAACTGGCTGCTTATAGAGTACGCCTCGTGGTATTCGTCCCTACGTAACCTGATGAGGAAGCGTCTTTTAAACCACGATATCGAACAAAAAGTAGTGCGTCACATTAAATGCTAACTGCGTGAAATAACTTTGAAGAAAGCTTAGTAACGTTGAAGCAGTCGATGAAGAAAGTAATGGAAAGTCCTGAAAAGCTGGCCATGGGACGTTCTTCACAATAGACATGAATGACCGATATAGCCGAATAAATTCGGTACGTGCCGGACACCGGTGGGAAAGCGCGGTCACCTGGATTGAACGGTACACCTGGCTAACGACGTGGACGGGAGACATGACAGGCTAACCTGAGTTCGTAGAGCTTCATTCGGCGAATTCGCTGTTCGCGGCTCGGACAAAACTGCCCGAGAAAGATTCGTGACGAGCTGACGAAGAGAGGATTGGGTCTCACATAACAAATATTTGCTGCGGACAAAAACAAAGGAAACGTGGTGAAGCCATGAAGTTGGCATCCCCCTCGAAGTACTTAAGTGTTAGAGAGTACTTACGTGTTAGAGACACAGTGGGGGCGCGAACTGGCCAGCTCGCGGTGCGAGGATTACGAACGCCTCATCGCTCGCGTTTTCCAACCGATCAATCAAACAGAACATTAACGGGGTGATACTAAAACATTAAGTGGATGTGCAGACTTTCTAAGCCTCCTGTTAAACTTTCAGTGCTCTCGCTGGCCGTTGCCGCAGCTTCGTCCATATCCGCTCCCTACCGACGGCGGTTCCACCGGGCGGCATTTCGAGCTGCTCTAGCCACTTCCGTCGTGACCGACTGATCACATTTAACGACATAACAGAGCAATAACGCCTCTCGCGTCGACAATTTCCCCCGCCTCATCCACCTATTACGATAAGCCAGGCGCGTATTTGGCGGCTCTTGCAAACGGAAACCTTCCCAAGCAGAGCTCGCCTCCACCACATCCATCCGACAGAATTCCCTTCGTCAGCATGCCCCCTGTGTGGGGAGCACGCCTCACTAAGTCATTCCATATGGCAGTGTCCCGAAGACCCCTTCCCACTAATCACCAACAGCGAGCTGTGGAGGGAGGCGTTGGGTAGCTCCGACCGGGCTACACAAGAAGCCCTGGTCAAAAGAGCCACCGAAGTCGCCACCAACCTTAGGCCGGTGGCCACCGCGCAACTCTGACCACTTGCTAGAATAAAGTTTTCTCCTCCTCCTCCTCCTCCTCCTCACCATATGCGATGTGGTATGAAACTCTGAACCCACGCAGTGACGCATACAAGGTGCTTACAGAATAGTATAGAATGCTCTACGGGCACCGCCGCTAACATTCTCCTCCCTCACCTCCTTGGTGCGGCTGTTTCCCTTTCC
This sequence comes from Haemaphysalis longicornis, assembly GCF_048455015.1. Taxonomy (NCBI): domain Eukaryota; kingdom Metazoa; phylum Arthropoda; class Arachnida; order Ixodida; family Ixodidae; genus Haemaphysalis; species Haemaphysalis longicornis. The sequence goes on from NW_027526204.1 coordinate 138,733,444, forward strand.
CGGACTGCGCTCTGATTTTTTGTACCTCACAACGCGACCTTGAGACATACAGATGTAAGTCTTTCGCCCTAAAGTGACATACAACCGATTTTGTGGAGTACATGCCCTCTAGCTCATACGAAATCCAGCGTCTTATATAGTGGGATAACCGCGAGGAATTTCTAAAGAAATTTACGGAAATAATTTTCGTTTAGCACTAAACTTCCCGAAATCTCAAATATGGCGTCATGTAGCGACTAAACGTGACACTACCGTACGTATACGAACAAGTCTGTCAGTTCCAATGCGCGATTAAAAAACGGCAAAGGAGGAATAGGAAAGACTGCACATCATTGCTGTTTTAGCTGGTGACAAGCCTTCAGACATCTCTTTTCATCTCACGTGCCGTTAAAAGAACGCTGCCGTACCATGGCTCACTGGCAGTGGTGCCATCGTCGCTAGGAGGCTAAAAATGAACCGCTGCCAAAGCAGTTGGAGTGGAAAGGCGGGGGTCGGGGGGGCATAGGGGTATGCGCCGGGTTGACGTTAAGCGTAACGGTATACGCTTTGAGATCTAACGTCGTCAACCGGTACCAGCGGCCTTATGTACAACGAGGCGATGACGTATTTGTGATCACAAAGCACAAATAGAACGCTTTGCTCGGCGGCGCGTTTTATACTGTGCCCATGCAAATGAAGCAAACGCGTTGGCACCGCATTGGTCTTAGACGTCTTACAATACATCATTTCAAGAAACTTTTTGCACGTAGATGAGTATGGTAGTATTTTTTGCATGCGCATTGTCAAGGAATGTGTATTGAAGGGGAGTGTGCTCGTAAGAAGCGACAAGAAGGGACAGCAGCGGCAACGTCGACGGCAGCGTCGTGCGTGCAGAACCAATCGAGGTCGTGGCAGACACGAAAAGGGCATAATTTTTGCGTTGTGCACGACACAGCTTCACTGTAAAGACAAATGTGTAGACCCGTTATGCAGGGAAAGCAAGCAGGTTTCCTCTCCGCCAAGGTCCGAACGAAAAGAAAAGGGTGGGCTTTGAGGACCTCCCTTGCAATGCGTTTGTACGACCATTTGGGTCTGAAGTGCACATTGGCAGTTAGTGGCGAATCGGACTCTGCCTACTACGTAATCATGAACCAAGGCTGTGCAGTCATTGCATTGCGTATGAAAATGACGCGGCCAAACGTACTAACTTCAACCAAATCAGTTGCGCTGTATTAACTGCAATGATGTGTGTATGTACTTTGAGGAGCGGTGAAGGGTTCTCCGCCTTTCATTTTTCAGGAAGGAGCGCACACATTTGACCCAGAATTTTTGTAGTCATTGTTGTCCGGAAGGCGTTTATTAGACTCTCGTTCCGCGGAAGTGGTGCTGCCTGCGGCCGAGTAAGCTGTGGAACATGTTGCCGAGGCCCTCGAAGACGCTCTTGGCGGTTTCGATGCACTTGGCGTAGAGCGTCGTCCAGATGTTGACCACGAAGTACACAATGGAGTCGCAGAAGTTCTTGATGCCGTCCAGCATCGAGTGGGCCTGCCTCTCGTCGCTGATCTCGCCCGACGCGACGCCGCTGACGAAGGCCCCGTACCTGCCCTCGGCCTCCCGGTTCCTGCAAGGCAGCGAGGCAGCCGGAGGGCACGTGCTCAGCAACCAACTGCGGTACTGGGTGCGTTCCAATCATAGAGATAATATACTGTTCCAATTTACCCTGTAGACGGCTTCGTTGCCGACTTCGTGGGCCCTCCGCCATGTCAAGTCCAGTTTCAATTCTAACGAAAGACTGCTTCGAAGAGACAGCATCGAAGTTAGCAACGATGCAGGCTACAGGCTACCTTCCTGTCTAAACTGTCTAAACTACTAAGCGATGGCAGCGCCACCTTTATGTGTACTAACGTTGTAACAAATTAACTTGGTATTTTATTAAAATATTTAGTATAGTTTACTAGTGGGGGCGATACCTTTGTTTAGTTTTTAAAATGCATAATGTTTGTAATAATAAAAGTTACATTATTTACGAAAATGCGGCTTGCGTTGCTCAACATGTCTGCTACAAAGTTGTCGTCTGCGTTGGTGACCGCTGAACCGCTGCGCCGTTCCAATTCTGAACCTGTCAACCAAGCTCTCCGCGAATTGTAACGCAGCCATTTTTAGCAATCATAGAAGATCGCCAGCAGCCTCCAAACAATCCGTGTCAGCCACGCTAATGCAAGCAAACGGGGCCCTTTGCGAGTGATATTGGACCGAGGTGTTAGTAAGCTGCCAACGCAAAAGAGCCCCTTCTCCGCCCCCTCCATTCCTTTTATTCTTGCTGAACACGCATCGCCCGAACCTCGACGACACCGCTTGTCGCGCCCCAACTGGGTCCCTGCCTGCGTCGCTTTGTTCCCTCGTGACGAAGGCACGAAGTCTTTGTATGGGACCGCAATAGCAATTATAATGATTCGCGCACGTATTTGCGCCGTGTCTGACGACACATTCGGAGCTCCTCCCCTTGCTCGCCTCTCTGTACAGAACGGCGTACTCGTGGTAATGCCAAAATTATTCCTCGGCGCACTTAAAGGAACCCTGCAACACTCTTTTCAACAAAAAAAAAATGCTTCAGGATGTAGTCAACAAACATGCTCAGTACTTAGAATAGGGGTCCAGAAAGTACCTCAGCCAGAAATGTTTGCTTTATGCCAATCAGATAACTTAGAAACTTACTCAAAGGGCTTTTCTCTCTGTTTCGGTCTTTGGCGTTATTTGAACACTCGACGTACATCATTACAGCGGCGTAAAGGCTATTGGCAGGCTTTCCTTCAGTTGCAGCAATAAACGAATTTGATATAGCCACTTAAGAAAACAAAGATACAAAAGCAAAGCAGAAACGCAAGGCGCATCTGCTGCGAACAGATCACGCAGTGCCGCTCCGTGGTGGCGATAACTGTAGCTTTCGCAGTGGTTCCAGACAAGAAGGAAAGAGTGAAAGCGCTTATCGAAAGTGTTGCAGAGTCCCTTTAGGTCCGCTTAAGTGCTTCAAAGGCAAAAGCCTGACGACACTTAAGAAATACTTCCTTACTGCCGCATAGTATTGCGCTCTCTTTCTGCGCTTTTGTTTCTCCTTCTTTTGGAGAGAATTACTTTGACAGCTGGCGACGCATCACTCCACGGCGGCCTCGGAAAGAGCTCTCTGTGGCCGAGGGGCACCTGTTCTATCCACACTCAGCCTTACGTGTTGTCAGCCACAGTCAGCCTCAGCCTCAGCCTCACGGGCCGTCACGTTCTCCTGTCACGTGATACGACGTCAGCGCCCTCATGCGCTATGCCAAATATTGTTCCGCCGCTGGCAACATGCTCAGGTAGCGTGGCGTTAAAATTTTCATGCCAACTCATACCTATTTTTTACAGTGAAACTGTATATATCAAAATATTCCAGGTTCTCGCGATGGTGTGGACGGTTTACTCAGAGGCGAGCGTATAAACAATCCATAAAAATAAATGCAAAATTCTTAGGGACTCCAGATCTTGATATTAGGCCCCGTATTGCGCCTGGAAAAATGCCCTTCCAGCAGTGCATTTGTGCTTAGCGGTGCAGCCGGCTTTAAGGAGATCGATGTAAACTTGGTCAGTGTAAGCTGGCTTTCCCACGCTTTGTGTTGCGCAGTGAAGCATGGTTATCTATGGAAGGAGTGTGGTTACAGGCACGCTTTATACTCCTCTCCACTGCCACCCCTTCTTTCCCGAGTCGTTCATAGTGCTCGCGATGCGCCCTTTTACTGCCATTGGGCAATTCCGCATGTTTCTCATAGGCAACGTGTGCGGTGCACTAGAGCCTGCGCTGTGATTTGCGTGGCCGTAATTGTCTCCACTCAACAATCGTGTGTGTTCGTAGTCTGTGACGTAAAGATGGCGCCACTGTCCTTATAATTCAGTATAGCAAATTCCCAATATAACTAAACCTCAACATAGCAAATCCAACCAGACCTCCAGCTTCGCTGGACTGCCCTCTGCGCACATTGGAAGTGCTCTGATTTTTTACACCTCACAGTGGCGGCCGTTTTGTGTACCGGACAACAACAACGCTGGCTTCGTTGCACAATGGAGCCCTGAAGGTCTTCGACTTTAAAGCACTTCCAGCTGGTCGCTAAGAAAAGAGGCTAAGCCCATGGTTCAACACTGCTACTCTCAGTGGGAACGAGTGGGACGCCAGAGGGAACCGAGATGGTGGCTTAGACTGGCGAACTTGGCGCCTGTATTTCAGCGGCTGTTAGCGTCTGCTGTCGTCGTCGTAGTCGTCGTCTGGTACTTAAACATAGGGAACCTCGCTTACGCCTCGCGCTAGAACGTAACACGTACTAAAAAAAAACACCGGGACGGGACACTCGTTTATGCCTCGCGCTAGAAAGCGTAGTGCTTCAATGACAAGATACTTTTACAGCAAAGATGTATACCTCTACCACCCAACGGTTTCATGCCCGTTGGCAAAAACTCCAAGGCGCCAAGAATACTCTTACACACTGCATGTTTCGCCCCTCCGCAGATTTCACGTTAGTGGAGATGGCCCGGGATTTTTATTAAGGGGTGCTAAAATCACACACATATGTGAAGGGTGACAAACATATGTCTTATGTTTGTCATCCCTCCTGTGTATGCCTGATTGCTATTTCCTGAATCTCCCATGCACCGACTATACCCAACAGCGCATTTTACTGAAATAGCTTGAACATTCCTCGAGGTGGATTTTTTTTAAATGCAGAGCATATCTTTAACTCACGATGTCACCCGGCGTTGTCGGCGTACCTCGGCGTCCGCAACAGCCGTTCCAGGTGCGCCCTCTCCCCCACTCCTCCTCTCCCGCATCACGCAACCCACCTCGCTCTCAACAACAGGTCCGCACCCCTCCCCCTACACTATATAAAAAAATAATACTTACCGGCGCCTCGTTTCGATCCCTCGACCCTGCGGGCGGAACGCAATGTACATGGTGCTCTACCCACTGCGCCACAAAGCCGACACAGAATGGGAGGCTACGAACGCGCCTTATATCGTTACTCATTCAAACTACGTCAAGAAGCTGCTGATACAACGCATTCACTACCACCAACTCCCCAAACACTAAACGTTAACGCAATACACCCCCTATGCGACGCATTTACTCGAGTCCCCCTTGCGGGGAGATGGGCCCTTTTTTGTGTGTATGTGGATATGGTTCCTTTTGTATACCGAGTTATAGATGATATATTGAACCATTTTCCGACCCCCTCTGAGTCTGATGTGTCGGGATTTGACTGAAAAGCTAACGAGAGCGTGCAGACTCCGGGGTTCCCGAAGACAGTAAAAACGCTTCCTTTCGAACGTAAACGTCTAACAGCGGGGAAGCACTTGCCGAGAAATGCAGAGGGTTAACTACAGTTGGGGTCAAATTAAGGACGGCAACAGCCCGCGTTTTGTATCCCTCCACCGGCGCAACTAGCTGTGATATCAACGCGCACGACTTTTGAGAGGAGATAGCCCCTATTGCGGGAAATCACCTGCTTTTCTCGCCGAGTTTGACTTCAAATATTTAGTGCTTCCCAAAATACTCCCATCAGCAGAAGTTGGACCGGGCATTGGCTACAGAGTAGGATGAATTTAACATATAAAGGCAGAGGAAGCAAAGCCAGCATTGATTTATACAGACCACTTGCAGTAACATCAGTGGTCATTGCAGACGATCAAATCAGAAATCCAAGCACGGGTGGAAGGACATGAAATCCTGGGTAAACTGCAGAACGGACTTCGACAACGGAGGCGCTTGGATGATATTTTTTTCGGGATAACACAGTGCACTGAAATTTCGAAACCTCGGATAAGACCATTATGAGTAACGTTCGTGAACATTAAAGGGGCATATGACAACGTAAACAGAAAACTGATGTGAAGGGTGCTGAAACTCCAGGGCTTAGATGACGAGTTAATACAGTTCATTAAAGCAATCTATAAAGATCATAGGGTGCGCCTGACATGGGAAGGGCAGAAATGCACAGAGCAGGTCAAAACCCATGTTAGATAAAGTGGCTAATACTACTCGAGGACCGAAACATGGATGTCCTTTTAGCTTAATGCTGTTGATGCTTTGCATGGCAAGGTTAAAAAAGAAACTGGAAGAAAGTCAATTATGGTTTAACTAAAGCACGTATGGCAATACGAAGTGAGAGAACAGCGTATTTTGGGGAATGTTATACACAGACGCCATTGTTCTTTTAGCTAATAACCAGAGAGATACGCAATGGCTGATAGGTATTAGTGGCCAGGGAGCCACAGACGTCGGGTTAAATTTTAGCACTGAGAAATCGGGACTAATGGTTTTCAATGACACTAGCACAGACGCAGTGTAAATCCAGCATGGCGAATTCCACAGAGTCAAGGAATATAACTATTTAGTGTCGATAAACAAAGGGGAGAACTAATAGCTAACGAGGAGCAACTTAAGAGTAAGGGAAAGCGAAACGCAGCTATAATGAAGCATAGAGCTCTGTGGGGGCATAACAAAAAAAACTCCCACCTCTCCTCCCGGGAACCCCTGTGTAGATGCGACGCATGGGGGTTCACGTTGCAGCGTTGGACAGCGGAGGAACGACACTGGAACCATGGAGCGGAGCGGCGCAGGCACCGCGTTTTATAGCGCGCATAACGATGAGGGGACGCGCCGGCGGCAGTGCGTCTGCCGCGGCTATGACGCAACACAATCCAACACAATCCACTTTATTCCAATCCAATCCAAATCCAATCCAATCCAAGCCAAGCCAAGCCAGACCAATCCAATCCAATGCCCCTCGCGAGAGAGTGTTCGCTATCGGAGAGGAGAGGGGGTGAGCGGCGGAGAGCGGCGGAGAGCGCAGCTCGCGCGGCGAGGAGAATGGGGGAGGGGCGGACGCCGACGACGACGACGCCGGATGCAGGGACAAGGCGAGTGAATGAGATGCAGTCGCATTTAAAAGAAGTAGTTAGAGGACTTCGGAAAAGAGTAATGGTTTCGGGCCTCACATTTGCGAATGCAGTATTATGCTTAAAATCAGACGCTCTATCATGCCTTCAAGTGAATCAGAGAACTGTACTTAGGAGCGCATGGAAAACAACTAACGAAGCAGTGCAGGGAGATATGGGCTGAGCGTCATTTTAAGTTCAAGAAGCTCAGAGCGAAGTATGTTTTGAGGGGAGGTTGAGAGAAATAGATCCACGTAAGTGGACATCTAATGTTTTTAGGTGCCTATACATGAAAAGCGTGGACACGCAGTGGCTAAGGAAGACTAGAAGGCTAAAGATGAAATACGGAAAGAAGAGGGGAGAATGAAGGACAGCCAAGCTAACCAAAAAGAGAGGCAAGGCAGATAGAAACAAATAAATGCAGAAAAAAAATGGAAGCTACAACGCGTTAGAGATGTACAGGGCAGAGAAATGGGACATCGTAAAGGAAAATTTCTAGGATAATTTCAAGGGCAGCGCTTTGCCTTTTGAGGCTAGAGCAGGATGCTTGAGGACTAAGAGCTTTGGGGGGAGGTGTACACAAAATGATGGGGTATGCGTGGTCTGCGGAAAGGAAACAGAAACTATGTGGCACATAGAGTTGGGATGTGAGTGCATGCATCCAATGCTATATAAGGAAAATATTCGTCTCCCAGGAGCCCCATGATTTAAGGGCAGAACCGAATATTCAACTTTAATGCTGTAGAGGTAACTAAAACAAGATCAGAATGCTGGTGGAAGAGCAGAGAGGGGAATATTGCCTAGGACAGCTGCCACCTGTAACATAAAAAATTTCTTTTGAGCTGGCTCTAAAGGCAGCGCTAGAATTAAACGAAGAGTACGGCATAGATATATTAGATTCTTTGTGAGATGGCACGACATTACCTCGTTACAAAGGGGATTCTATTAACAATGAAGCAAGAAATGTTGCTTTCTTAACTTGTACCCTAATGCAGCGGCGACTCACTTTTTCTGAAGTTCGCCAAGACGCAGCTCCAGTTCGCGGAGTCGCTCCTCGGCCTGCCTGCGCTGAATGGAGACAGTCAGGCCGTGCCTCTGCTTCATCTTCGCCAGCTCCCGGATAATGAGTTGGCGCACGGAGGACATGTTGCGCTCCGTTTCCAGGCCATTCTGAATCTTGAGCTCGATGTCATGAATGAGCGGGGCCTCTCTGCGCATGATCTCTAACGCCTGTCGTGGTCGGAAGAGACGCCGCCATTATTGGCCGTTAATGGCGTTGCCGACCGAGGGATCAGCCAAAGGAAGGAAGGATGGAAAAGACAAGAATAGGAGAAAAGATTAGCAGGGTTGCTGGCTGCGTGATGAAGTTGGATCAATAAAAGGGCTGTCGTGTTTAGAGGAGACCTGCTCTTCTGAATAATAATCATCAACCTATTTATGTCCACTGCAGGACCCACGCCTTTCCTGTAGGCTTCGAACCACTGCTATACTACGATATCCTAATTTATTCTTTGCCACGAATTTTCCTGTTCCGTCTCTCCGTCGCTTTTTTGACTCCCTAGTTCCTTCTTTAGGTAGCCTCTCATTACCCGGATGGTCAATTTATTGCAAGTCCTTCGCACTATACATGCCTGGCCGAAGTCCACTTCCTTGCTTTAATTTGAACTATGTTGTCCTCCAGACCCGATTTTTCTTCTTTAATTCAAAGCGTTGGTTTCCTATCCTGAAGCAGTACTTTTAGGCTGACCTAAGTTTTCTTTTAAGGTTTTTGTAAAGACTCAAACATCAGTCCCATGAAATCTAAAGTTTGACGAAATTTCGTCTGGTCGGGTAAAAGATTCATGGTTGAAGAAACTGGTGATCGCTTCCATATGGAAGCCGAAACGACTTTTTTTAACCTTTTTAAATAAACCTTCGGTCGGTGATCACCAGTGACTTCAACTATGAGTCTTTCCCATGAGTAATCACCGGGAGTACGCTTTAGGTGTATACACCAGCCTTTCAGGGTAAAAAGTAACTAACCGTTGATTTATTTTACTCCTTACCAAATATACCGAGTGTAGAATGTACTAATTATACGCCAGTTACGGTCTAGTTGTTTCAATCAGGATTGGCAACTGACACAGGATATAATTACAAAAATTCATTCCCCATCTGCCTAAGTACGTAAGTTGAATGACAGGATCTTTGCGTGGTTGTTGTTTTGATTTATTTATATTTATCCCCAATTTATGGCTGAGCTTTCCTAGTGCGGCTTCCAATGCATTCTTTGTACATTCTCAAAAATAGAATATCTCAAAAATAGAATATCGTTCCGCAGATATAACGGGTGGCCCGAGATATCTTTCGCTGGAAATCCATTATTGGTGTATTATTGAGGGGCAGATTGATTGATTGATCGATCTTTCGAGTAAATTTTTTATTTGTTATTCACTATGCTAAAGCAAGCCATTTTGACCACAATAATTGCTGTCAAAGCTATATATATATATATATATATATATATATATATATATATATATATATATATATATATATATATATATATATATATATATATATATATATATATATATATATATATCGCGATTCAGAATAAGAAATGAGGGGCTCGTTGAAATAAAACAGAAATATGGGTTGGCAGTCAACAAAACCTCGGTGTGTCGAACCGAAAAAATACCGGTTCGGTGTTACGGTTCTGATTCAGGCGAAATCATTTCGTTCCGGTTCAGTTCCGGTTCGACAAAATCACGTACAGAACCGGTTCGATGATATGAATTATCACTGAAATTAGAAAAAAACATTTAGTCGTTTACACCGACAGTCAAGTCAAAATACAAACGAAAATTCAAAAGGCCGCTGTTCCCCAAGGACAGTGGCGCAATTCCAAAGCAAACTTTAAACAATTATGAGATATTAGAAAAACTGATGAAGTGACGACGACTTACCGCCTACTTTCTCGCCCAGACTTTACGTTGTCCTGGCGACTATTAAAGCCACCGCCAAGAAATATGATGGTGGGATATATTTTCTGCCCTTTCCTTTTTTGTTGAAATCGCAATCGTCGCTATGGAATCGCCCATCACGCTAACCTTTAAGGCTTAAATTTACGCCTGCGTACTGGCGCGTTCAAATACCAGCGCCTAATACCAATGGCGCACACTTTTTCTTTATATTTGTAATAAAACAGAAAAATCCTACAACAGGCACATAAATACTACGAATGAATTAGATTATTTGGTCACCCTTAATTATTTGTTAGCTGTCACCCTATCGAATGTGTTAGCCACACTTTTGTTAAAAGTTAGCTTTAGCGAAGACAAGTTAGACATCCCCCTGAATGCAGCCATACGGCTACAAAGGAAAGCTATACAGCTTCTTCAGAAACTTCGCAGTTGAAGAAAAATTCGTCCTGGTCCAGGATTCGTACCCGGGACCACCGCTTAACCGGAGCAGTCGCTCTACCAACTGAGCTAACCAGGAGGCTAGTCGTTTGTAGCGCGAGAACGAATTGACCAACAACTCGAAGTAATGGACAGGCTAACGATGAAATACGGAAAGAACAGTGGGGAATCCAAAACAGCCAAGGTAACCAAAAAAGGGGCAACGCAGATTGAAACGAATAAATGGAGGGAAAAAATGGAAGCTAAAACGTCGTTAGAGATGTACAGGGCTGAGAAGATGAACATCAGAAAGGAAAATTTCTACGATAATTCCCAGGGCAGTGCTTTGCTTTTTGAGGCTAGAGCAGGTTGCCTGCGAACTAAGAGTTTTGTGAGGAAGTATTCACAAAATGATGGGGTATGTGTGGTCTGCGGAAAAGAAACAGAAACTATGCGGCACATAGTGTTAGAATGTGAGGGTATCCATCCAAATCTACATGAAGGGAATATTGGGCTTTCAGAAGCCCTAGGATTTAAGGGTATCATAGAGGAAGTTAACTTCAAGGCTGTCGAGGGGACGAAAAGAAGATTAGAATGCTGGTGGACGAAAAGCAGAGAGGGGAATATTGCCTAGGACAGTTACCACCTGTAACAGGGAAATAAAAGTATTTCGGGCCTAATAAGCTTTAGTGCCTGCCCTAAGCAGCGCTAGTATTAAACCAAGAGTGTAAAACATTGTTATATTAGTCCTTTTTGGTAAGATGACATGTCATCACCCCGCTTCAAAGGGGAAACCAATAGGAATCATCATCATCATCAGGTGTTAATCGACCAGATTTAGGAGAAATCCCCAAGGTGGAGTAATTTTCTGCGAAGGAAAGTTTGACATCCACCTGAACGCAGCCATGCGTCTACAAAGGAAAGTTATACGGCTTCCTCAAAAACTCCGCAGTTGAAGGAAAATTCGTCTGGGTCCAGGTCGACAAGGACGAATATATATCATTGCACAGTCAATGCAATTCAGGCATTTTTTTTTTTTTTCACGTAACATCAACTTCGTACCCACGCGCGCGCTTTCCCCTCCAGGCAATTGAACACTATCACGCTCTATGTAACACAGGGGAAATGAATGAGCACCAATGAAGCAATGGTCTGTTGCTGCTGGAAGCGCGAGCGTAGTGCAAGCTGACCAAACGAAATGCCATTCTCGGCAGCTTGCAGGGGATATAAAACGGCTTTGCCCTTCCCTAGCTGCGACTTTATTGGAGCAATCAGGCTGCAGGAGTGCTCCACTGCGCAAAAGCGAAAGCCCACACCCGATGTGTGCAATCTTTTTTTGCATTTCATAATTTGTTTAAAAGGTCCGACACCTGCAAATTGTTGATACTTGACAAGTGTCACCGCCGGAGCTGCTCAGTGGCTAAGCCGTTTGCTGCTGATCACAACTGGTCTCGATTTCCCTTCTCCACGACCGTTTTTCGGAAGTAGATGGAAATCGAGAACGTCCGTGTATCGAGATTTTGATCCACGTTTAATATCACCAGCTGGTTAAAATAAGTCTGCCGGACTGCAACATAAGCTGCGCCACGGAGCAGAGATATAGCACGGGGCATCAAAGCCGCCATTTTTTTAATGTGTTTACACGAAAAACAAAAAAGAAAAGGCGAATCACGTTGTTTTAAAATATTACACCAAAAGTAAGTAAAACAGAATAAGTAAAAAAAAACGTGGGTATTGCTCTAATCTTTTCTTTGTCCTGCCTTTCACAACCGAGGGTATTATTAATGCGAAGGAAGTGAGTTCCGTGGTCAGTTTTTTAGGACAGTACGGTGGACAGTTCCGTTTTTTAGAGATACAAATAACAACACATATGTCAGGGAAATCTGTTAAGGTGCGAACGTATTCCCTTGGAAAGAAACTGCAGCCCTAGACCTTGTCTTGGAAGCAGAAACAGTAATAAACCAGATGACACGTGCAGAAAGGCAGGCCGGTACCTCACACTGTCCCATTCGCCCAGCGGTTATCTTTTCTGCTTGTTCTGCCGTTTTAGGGGCGAAGCTCCTAAAGCCATGGGTCTGTCCATCCCTTGTGTCTCGTGGTACGTGACCGCCGCATGCTTTCGGAGATGTCGCAAAGTGGGCCGCGTTGCACGCGCAAGAACCGGCTGCAACCGGCAGCGCAAACTCGGCACCGGCACCGGGAGCGCGAGCTTGTCTGTGTTCGCCAACGGAGGCGCGAGCGCACGTGCACTGCGAGGGGGAGATCACGCAAGAGATCACGCCACGAACGCAGGCAGTCGTTCTCGGAGATCGAATGAGACGCAAGGACCTTTGCTCGTTTCCTCTCGTCTTGTTCGGGCACAAGTTCGCCCTAAATAAAAGTTCTTTCTTCACCGTTGTGTCCCATCCTACGTGACAAATTGTGGTGGAGGTGCGGGGTATTCCTCGATGGCGCGGGGTCTTTCACCAGGTCTGGGCCTGGGGGCATTGACTCCAAAAATAAAAGTTTATTTGTACAATGTACGCACACAGTCTTACGTCTTTCTTAATGATGTAATGGGCGAACTTTCACGGGAGAGTTACGCTTACCGATGATCTCCCCCTCTCGCGCTTCGCCCCACTTATCATCATTCATTCCGTGGATATGGCGTGATTTTTTTTCTCTTTCATCTGCTTTTTTTCGAAGGTGCACTTGTACTGACTGCCCAACTCACTACATTACTTTTACTGCTACTCGTTCCGGAGCGGAGTACTGCTGTGGACGAATTAAAGAGCGTCTACCCAAAAAAGTCCCGTCTCATGCTCCACGCGTCAAACTTCCCTTTCATTTGTAACAGCATAATCTGTTATAAGATTCCGCAATGTAGCAGACGGAACGATGGCCGGGGGTCAAGCGGTACTATGACATACTGATTGTAATGGACACATCCGGTATAGCTATCGCAAAAGGAATTGCAGTGGTCAGAGCAATAATGCAGTGACTGAGCGTTAACTAAAGCTTACTTTTTACAAAAGTGTGGCTAACACATTCGATAAGGTGACAACTAACAAATTATTCAGGGTGACCAAGTAATCTAATTCATTGGTAGTATTTATGTGCATGTTCTAGGATTTTTCTGTTTTGTTCCAAATATAAAAAATGTGCGCCCTTGCTATTAAGCGCTGGTAGTTGAACGCGCCAGTACGCAGGCCTAAATTCAAGGCTTCAAGGTTAGCTTGATGGGCGATCCCATAACGACGATTGCGATTTCGATTGATTGTAGGGTTTAACGCGCCGACGCAACGCAGGCGATGAGGCGCGCGTAGTGGAGGGCTCAGGATTAATCTTGACCACCTGGGGATCTTTAACGTGCGCCGAAATCTCGTACACACGGGCGTTTTTGCTTTTCGCCTCCATGAGAAAAGCGGCCGCCGCGGCCGGAAATCGAACCCGCGACCTCGGGCCCACCAGCGCAACGCCTTAGCCACTGAGCCACCGCGGTGGGCGGGACGATTGCGATTTCAACAAAAAAGGAAAGGGCAGAAAATATATCCCACCATCATATCCCTTGGCGGTGACTTTATGAATAGTCGCTAGGACAACATAAAGTCTGGTGGTAAATCGTCGCCACTTTAACTGGTTTTAATATCTCGTCATTGTTTAAAGTTTGCTTTGCAATTGCGCCACTTCCCTTGGGGAACAGCGGCATTTTGAATTTTTGATTGTATTTTTATTTGACTGTCATTTTAAACTACTAAATGTTTCTTTTTTTTTTCAAATTTCAGTGATAATTCCACTCATCGAACCCGTTCGCGAACCGGTTCAAGCTATATATTCATGTAGGTGTCCTTCCTTCAACGGACACCACGCGTCTTGCACACAGCTGTCTCATTCTCCCCTTCCACCAAAATGCAGCCACCGGAGCTGTCGATTGAACACAGCTCCACACTCAGCAACACGTCTCACTCACTAACCCGCAGTGACAGTTTTATTGACCGATAGATTCGCCATTCTATTGTCCGATCAGTCGATTGGCCGATATGATACGTTGGCAGGTTGATCCTTATATTTTGGTGTGCCCGGAATCGTGCTTATAGTCGCGAAACGCCAGTGGCTACACCGGGAAGGATGAAAGTCTAAAAAAATGAAGGAGTTATATTCACCTTCGCGCTGAGGCCGTTGTTATCATTGCCTGTCGCTTCGTCCACGGATGAAACATCAAATGAGATGCTGCTGGGGTTGCTGATAACTCGATTAGCTGAAATTAGCAAGATAAAATTACAATAGTAGTTGGTTTAGGTGCCTACGCATATACTCGACGATTGTCAGCAGCGTGTGTTGCTTGTGGATGAATGTGTGCTTTCAGCTGCAAAACGTTTGGGATGTGGACGGCCGCTGCGAGGATCAAAATGCGCAGCTTACAAGCAACGCCGCATGAGAGGTGTTTTGTTGCTATGAAACACGGTTAAAACAGCGCAGCTAGGGACAAGACACAAAGGAATAAAGACACAGGACTTGCGATGGCCTGTGTCTTCATCTTCCTTCGCGTCCTGTCTCTAGCTGCGCTGTTTTTTTTTTTTTAATGCGAATGCATTTCTTAGTTGGGGGTTTTCGTGCGTTGCCTGGCGTGCGCCTAGCAACAGCTGTGGCGCGCCTAGCAACCGGAGCTCGTGGTAGCTCGGGCGGGAGTAGCGGAGGGCAATGGGAGAGGAGAAGCGCGCTCGGCGTGTGAGGGCGCTCGCATCGCGGAGCTCGGGCGGAGTAGCGGAGAGTGAGTGGAGAGGAGGAGCACGCTCGGGTGTGTGAGGGTGCTCGCATCGCCGAGCTCGGCGGAGAGAGCTCGCGCGCGGGGCGGGCGTGTTGCGCGGGTCTCTCTCTCCTCTCGTTGTACCTGACGGCCACAATCACCGCCTTGTGGTCGCTGAAGTGCACGGTCAAAGGGTCTTTGAGAAGCATACGCGCGGCACGCGAAACTGTGCTGCGCGTATGCTTCTCAAAGACCCTTTGACCGTGCACTTCAGCGACCACAAGGCGGTGATTGTGGCCGTCAGGTACAACGATAACACAAACAGGTGCTGATGAATGAATTAATGGTTACGTTCACACTCTCGTCTCTCTTCATTAAGTACGCCATTAATAATAATTACTCGCAGGCGCATTCATCGGTGCACCCAATGCATTCGCATTTCCTCACGATCCCGTTCGGGGAGGTGGGGGGATTTTTTTTTTTTTTTCACGTTTCATTGCTCCGATCCACCAGGCCACATTCAAGCATTGACTTTGCTGCTATTTGTCTTGGAATGCAGACTAGGAATTTTACTTTAGTAATTTTGCTTCAGCAACAAATAAAATTTAGTACCAATGGCTGAAGTGACAGTGGAAGATGGTGCCTTGTTTAAAAGTGTATTCGAAAAGGATCTATTTGAACAGCTGTGATCTGTAAGATTTCCCGTTGGCAGACTCCACCAACGCGAATCTCATCTACTGAAAGACATGTTGCCTTTCAGTAGTTGAACTTTTGTAGATGTTTATTAGTAAGGTGCGTTTGAAGGAGGCTTGTAATAGTCGCACCCTAAGGTTTGTTTTGTTTTACGGGTCAATATATTACCTGCGCCTTTACAAGGTGCGGCTTCAGAGAGAAAATTGCAGACGCCGTTTTGTGTTCAAATGTTCTTACAGGACGTGCTTCTTTTCGTCGGTCTTAGAAGATAAGAAACCCATCTAGAGATTTTTTATCCAATCCCCTGCCGATGAACATGTGGCATTTTCGATCTCTTTACGAACCTTAGCAGCCCTGAGTTCTCGTGCGAAGTGCAACACAAATATTACACATGCACCACACTGTTGCGACTTCGACTCTGCCGCCAACGTAAGCTAGCTCCGTCATCGACCGACGCCCGTCTAACGTATCTTATTTATACAACTGGAATATTACCTGATGCTGGCCACATCCCGTCGTTTTTCTTATCGTCTTCCGCAGACACCGAACCTGCGCAATAATCGTCCATTGTCTCATTATGCATTCTCTCTCTCTCTCTCTCTCTCTCTCTCTCTCTCTCTCTCTCTCTCTCTCTCTCTCTCTCTCTCTCTCTCTCTCTCTCTCTCTCTCTCTCTCGTTCACTCGCTCTCCACCTCCATCCATTACCTGAGGCTGGCCATATCCTCTTACCTTGCAAGCCTCCTTCTGCAGACACCGACCCTGCGCAATAATTGTCCGTTATGTTATTACGCTCTCTCCCTATCTCTCTCGATCGCTCGCTCGCTCGCTCGCTCGCTCGCTCTCCACCTCAATCTATTTATTACCTGACGCTGGCCAGATCCCTTTCCTTTGCATGCCTCCTTCTGCAGACACCGACTCGGCGCAATAATTGTCCGATGGCTTATTACCTACTGCCTCTATATCTAGCTAACTATCTACCTGGAGTTCCGCAGGGCACTGTCGTCGCCCTTCTGGTAGTCATGGTCTACACTAATGACCTCCGATTAACATTCAGTCCAATATCCGATTATTTTTTAATGATCTTGTTCTTTACCGCCTTTTACTTTATCCTTCCGATTCTGCAATTCTTCAGTCAGATCTACACCTCATTCAAACATGGTGCGGAACGGGATTAATGCGCTAAACGTTAAAAAACTGTACTCATATCATTTCACCGCAAGCACCCTCACCAAACATTAAGGTACACCATTTGCGGTCCCGCAATTCTTTCGGTTAGCACCTATAAATACCTAGGCATCAAACTAACTTCCGATCTTTCTTGGTCATCGCACATATCGCGTTTTCCTAACAACGCTAGCCGCGCACTCGGTTGTATACGACGAAACTTAAAACTTGCGCCCCCTTCACTAAAGATCCAAGCTTACTTAACACTAGTCCGGCCTGAGCTAGAGTATGCATGCGCAATTCGGGACCCCTTTCAATCTAATCATACATTCACACTTGAAGCCGTTCAAAACAGTGCGATAAGATTTATTTACTCAGACTATTCACATTACACTAGCGTCTTTGCCCCCAAACGCCGCGCCAACCTCAAAACATTAGCCTCGCGACGAAAAACATCTCACCTTTGTCTTTTCACAAATTATTAAACGCATCGCCTCCTTCATCTGCTATCACTCCCGCTTACCGGACGTCAGGCCACACACGCCATGGAAAATAAATAAATAAATAAATAAATAAATAAATAAATAAATAAATAAATAAATAAATAAATAAATAAATAAATAAATCTCGCACTCGCTCGCCACCACCATCTCTTACCTTCCTTTCTTTTCGTGCCTTCTCCCGCAGACAACGACCCTGCGCAATAATTGTCCATTATCTTATTATGCTCTTCTCCCCCTGACAAACATGCACTAATTTATATTCATACGAGCGTATGTGTAAGCGTCTATAGCTACTAGTTACAAAAACCACAGGGCTAGCAAAGGTTGTATTCAGGTATATAATGCAGTCTGGCAACCACTTGTGGACAGCCCGACAATTAGGACGTTTTTCTCGGGGTTCTACGGCGCAACTCGGGACTCGGTATAGTGTTGCTTGGAGTTCCCTAATTATTCCAGCATTTCTGCAGTCCTCGCGTACTGCACTACTCCCATCCGTGCATGCTATGGTTTTATCTCTACTCTCAGGAAAGCTTCAGTGTGAAAGAGGCCTTTTCGGGTACTATTACGGTATACCCATGCACTATTCGCCAGTCAGTCAGTCAGTCAGTCACGCACGCGCGCCAACTCGCATTTATAGGTCTAACATTCTTAATTCTTACATTCATACATTATTCGTGCAATACAGCTTGAGAAACTCTTGGGAAAAGTTAGCTGCGCGAATTAAATCCTCATCTTGTGAAAGCCATGCTCCCGAGCGCGAAGTATGCAAGGCTCTTCATGGCCCTTAACGTCCTAGTTAATTAAACTCAGTGATTAACATTTTTCTGCTGCCCTATTATTTTTCCTCAGATGCAGTATCCTTTACCCGACGGCTGACCGCTCCGTGCAATAGTCGCGGCTTCTATTTGATTTTGGTTTTAAACGCTCACGAATCAGCAGTAACTGTCTCTTACCCCCATAGGTGACTTTCACACCGCGGCGGGAAAGATGGGGTAGAAAAAAAGCGTCACTGGACCCGAACAAGAAAGCCACGAGCAGTAGTAGCGGAAAGCCGGCCAGAAAATGCATCTTGGGAAAAAGAGGTCCAGGCTAAAACCAACAGCACTTTCAGTTGCAGCTTAGGAGGATACTGCAGCTGTTCACACCGTTTTTTAGTAAACGCTGGCGCGCCTGCTAATGCGCTTTTATTCCGTGCCGGTTTGATGATGCCAGCGGGTATTAATCGTGGAAGAGCCAGTGACAACGCGGTAACCGACCAATCATAGGCGCCAGATTTGAGACGTCCGGATGGAAATTGAAATAACTTCGTGCAGAGGCATCAGGCTATTGCGTCTACTCGCACAAGTAGGCAGGCGTTGCCTTCACAAAGCGAAAAAAAAATAATAAAATGAAAAAAAAAATGTACTGCGGCCCTTTCCAAATCAAAAATGAACTTGCATTCCCATTATTATCTGCCCTGACAGCGGCCGAAGAAACTCATGAATTGACAAGGGACCTTCTATTGGCTGTGCTCTTTGGCGCATCAACGTGTGCTTAAATGCGAATACAGACGGAAGGAATAAACCGAACGTGACTGCGTAATAAGTGGCTCGGGGGACATTTGCATGATGAGGACGGTGTGGCCACAGGCTTGCGACGTCGTGACGAATGAGTGCGTTGAATGTGACCGACGCTGTGAGTTTGCAATTCATGGTCGCGAAATCGGTCGTGACCACGGAGGCGTCGTGACTGCCTCGTCAGGATTCGCAAGCGCCTATAGGTGTGAGGACTCCACGCAATCTTACATCGGGGAACAGGGTTTGCGGGAGTTATGCATTGTGCGCAGCGCCGGCTTCGACAACAGTCATAGGGGGGACATTGCCTTGAACTACTGCGTTAACAGCGGAGCTGCTCTGGGGCTGCAGCAAGTTTCCCCGTCGCGCAAAAACCGGTTTCTAGTACGCGAAAAATTCACTAAAATGAAAGAAGGCCTACGGCGTTCACATTTCGATATAAGAAAGCTTATATAACCCCAAAAATGTCTTCCCAGCAATGCATTTGTGTTTAGAGGTGAAGTGGACTTGCACCGAGTTCAAATGTACTGAATTCCTGATATTTCTTCCTCGGTCAGACTAAAGTGAACGGCGCTTTTCTTTTGTGTCGCTCTGCCCCAAGAGCCGCACAAAGATGGCGCCCTGTCTTTGTAAATTTGCGTTTGTTTTTAGCTGCATTCGTATGCGCAATTCCATACAGTTCTTAGCGGCAATTCTGAGCAGGGAAATCGATTATTTCGCACGGTGACACCAATCAGAAAGTTGGAGAAATTATCTAGCATAATTAAATGCAGCCAGATGGACAAAGGTCAGGGGCCCCTCGATAGGGTAAAGGCAGCTTTCCAGGCGTGGATTCCCCTTTCAAGGGCCCGCACTTGACCAGGGACGCCTGTACCCATTAAAGAAACCAGTGGGTGCCCGGCGGTACCAGGATTCGAACCCAGTACCTCCCGCATACGAGGCGAGTGCTGTACCTCTGAGCCATCGCTGCGGTTGAACTTTTTTTTTATTCTGCCGCGGGTATGTCTTCTGACTGATATATAGTTGCATGCGTCTCCATGGTCCCTTTCTCAACATGCTACGACGCGCATTGTGCACATTTTTGTCGTGATATATTACGTGTTGCATTATTTTTTTCGTTACACCCCACCAATAGCGTATTATCTCGCCGTTTTCTGCTGCTGTTGTTTTCAGAAGTACAGTCGTCCACAGGCTTAGCTGGAGCATAACGTTTGAGTTTACTGTGAAATATCGCAGAAGTTCCCATAAAAAATGGCCGCGCATCTTTTTTCGTTGCAAATGTCGCCGAAAGATGATAGTCGACTGGCGCCCCTGCCAAGTAAAGGCCTCTCTTCTCTTTCCAGCTCACCTCTCATGCTGTTCCTCTCCCGTCTCGTTCCTGCCAAAATAATACGCTAGAGGTTTGCTCAAGTCAATTTAAATTTACCGCGGTCCACTGCTTCAAGTCGAGTGTTTTGACGCCTGCGCTGCCGTACGGCGGAGACGCGCGTGAATTGAGGCACCGTGCTACAACATTTATAAAACCCCGATGCCCTACTGCACGAGCGTTCCAAGCGGAACGTGGATCCCACCTAGTAGAACCTTTCGTTGCTTTGGCCGTTTGATTTCTTAAATGCCACAGAAGGTAGCATTGCCAAAAGCAGGCGGCGGTTTTCTGTCTTTGATGCAGTATTTTATTTGGTACCACAAAACCAAGCATCCATGAATTTTTTAATCAAGGAACACTGCAAATAGCACTTATGTATTGATTTTCTGCCTTATATTTGCGTAATGTCTTGTTCTCGTTTAACAATGTTAACAAGTATGAACACTGAAACCGGACTTAGATGTTTAGATTTGGCCGTGAGTGTATAAGACTATTGTGCAGATTGTGTTTCACTTTGGCCGGGTGGCGGAACCGAGTCACAGACAGACAGACAGACAGACAGACAGACAGACAGACAGACAGACAGACAGACAGACAGACAGACAGACAGACGGACGGACGGACGGACGGACGGACGGACTAAAATTTCTGCGTTTTAGTAGCCCAAGAAAGACGATAGTCTTTAAAATTGTTTGAAGCAATGTGGAGGTCTTAAGAGCCCCTAAACTTGAAGGAAATGCAGCAGTTGTGACTAAATTACTTACACCAAAGCAGGAGGAAACGATAAATTGGTAAAACGTTGTTCCAGCTGAGCCTGTAGACAACTGCACTGGCGGCCACGAGTGCCAATCACCAATGAACTGCAACTTAAAACGTGAAATCAAAGCCTCTTTCTTAAGCGAAAGATGGTTAAACGCGAAGCTTTCTCCCATGAAACCTGAAAGCAACATCCAAACTGCTTCTACCGTGTCCGAATGACGCAATCTGGTAGACGTCGGCTTCATTACGCGAGGGACCAATGTTTGATTCCTCCAACCAGAATTAAGCGCTTTATTGTTGAGTCGCCTGATGTACCTTCGCTTATCATCATCATCGTTTTGTGAAACCCATTTTGTAAAGTTGGCTTTTCTGCAGTGGGTTTTGGCGCGACATTATTAAGGAAACATAGAAAGCTCCGCTTTAAAACTCGATGCCATTTCGTTTGCGGAGGAGTGCGCATATTTTATTGGCTGCAGGAGGCGTGGCTAGCCGAGTTTGAGGCCCAGGATGTTGTGGATGGCGTTTCCGAGGCCCAGGGCGAGGTTGTGGATGGTGTCGATGATTCCCGACAGGAAGCTGTAGCAGACCTTCACTAACTTCATAAGTCCCGACTCCAAGGTTCGGTAGAGGCTGTCCAGGATTGAGTGCGCCTCGTTCGGGTTACGAATCTTGCCCGACGCTACGCCGCCGATGAACTCGCGAAACCTTGCCTCGCCATCCCGGTTCCTGCGGTACAAGAGGGCGTTTCGTGCGTGTACGTATATTGCAGCGAACTATACCCTCTGGTTTGTTTATTCCTGTGTTATGTTGAGTGCATCTGGCCACGCCAAGCTTCCTTATCTTAGAAGTGAGGCGTGCGTTTCCGTCTCTTTTTTACTATGCCAGGCTGCAGGCTTCTGTTATTTGATAAGAACAGTGTATCACCTGATCGTCGCTCGAACAGAATGTTCGTCCTTGATCACCGATGTTCTAGATCTGATTCGATGGTTTTCGAAGCATAAACGCTAAAAGATAAATGCTCGAAAGACAAGCATTGCGGTATTCAATTCGGCGACACTCGCCTGCGCACGTAACTGTGTCGACTGCTGCCTCGCTACTTGTATTCTTTGAGTTCCTAGGGAAGCACAAGTTCACTCCAATAATCTTTGGTCCTTGAAGAAAGTTGCGTCGTCCTTGGCTACGTGACAACATGGAAGCAAAGGCAAAGAAATCGCGTGCGGCTGCCATCCCACTGGGCAAGGATGTGACTTCAGAACTCGGGCCGCAATCTCTACCGGCGCTTCATCTTTCTGTTCTCGTTTATTTTCCGTACCGTGCTCATTAAACGGGCCATGAAAACGATATACAACTTCGCTCAGTTCGACAGAAGTAGCCTTTGGTAACTCCCTCAGCTGCATTCCAGCTATGAGAGACTTTTTTCCCCGAAAAAAAAAACGCGAGAAATATTGAAAAACTTTCAAATTTCGCGCTACAGTGACGTAATATGGGCAGGATTGGCGTAATGTGAGCCAGCACTAAAAGCATAGTTATCACTGTGTTAACTGCAAGTTAATATTCAAGTTGATTGTAGGGTTTAACACGCCGACGCAACGCAGGCGATGAGGCGCGCCGTAGTGGAGGGCTCCGGATTAATTTTGCCCACCTGGGGATCTTTAATGTGCGCCGAGATCTCGTACAAACGGGCGTCTTTCCCTTTCGCCTCCACCAGAAAAGCGGCCGCCGCGGCCGGGAATCGAATTCGCGTCCTCGTGCTCAGCAGCAGAACGCCTTAGCCACTACGCCACTGCAGCGGGTGTTACTATTCAAGTGATACGACGAAACGAAATTAGGGGGTACCAGTACAACCGCCCAGTCGTGTTTCTTGGCGTTAACTTATGTCGGAGGCCTCCAATTACACAAGCAAGATTCCGTGACGTCACACATTAATCGCCAAAAAGATGCTGGGGAGTCTTCACTGCTTCGTGTATAATTTTTTTTAATTTCTCGATTATTATAAGTATGCGGTAAAACTACTATTTTTGTAGTCGGGACAAAAGCAGTATTTTTAATGAACCAAACTTGTATTTTGTCTTCATGGTCCCTTTACTGTTCCTTTTTCACGACAGTCGGCTACATTTTAAACTCGTGTCATTCGGCTAACTGAAGACGACAGACGACCGTGGCGACTTCTAGGCAGTCAGGTTTATAGTGGTATCCCCGCCCGCTATAGCTTCCGCAGCTGAAAGAGAGGACAAGATGGCATCGGCTGGAGTTTTTATCGTTTTGTTATGTTTATTCCTCCTCTTCCTCTTTAGCTGCTAGGAAATAAATATCAATTTAAGTTATCGCAATTATTGTTTCCTTTTCTGGTGGCCGCCTTTTGCAGACTCCCAAAAAAACTGGCTGCAACTACACTAGACGCACTTCCACACTTATCATGTGAGGACAGGTTTCACGCCGCACCCCTCGCTCTAAATCTCGGGGGTATAATGCATGATGATAAAAATGTTTTTAAAATTAATCTCGCGTACAGATGAGCCTACTAGTCACAGATTGCTACGAAATGCAGCATTTGATGAAATTGTTTGTACGCACATCTCCACGTGTTCTTACATAAAGCGCTGAATCTTTCATATTAAACCTTTTCTTTCGTATTAAACCTGACCATTCAACAGCAAGCCTCGGGGGCTTCCGAGTGAGCGGCATTTCACGCCAGCGCGCATGCGTGCTCACGATGACTGTAGCTGAACGATCAGCTGGTCCAGTCTCCCGAGGCGCGTCTCGAGGCGGCGCCGTCGGAGGCCGCCCAGGCGCCTTGAGCCCGTGGAGTCCTCGTCCATCTTCTTGCGAATAACATCACGGACGGCCGTCAGGTTGCGCTCTGTGTCGCGTCCCCGTTGCAACTTCTTCTGGATCTCGGTAATGAGCACGGCTTCGTCTCGCAAAATCTGCGCAGTTCAGTTGTTAGTCGAGCGCATGTCTGCAACTTAGCCATGACGCGGGAACGGCATGCATTGGCAGTCAAGGCGAGAAGATGAGGTGGGGTAGAGATCATTATAAGGCATAATACAAACAACAAACCCTTGGGAGGCGTATTTCCATTGTTCCACAAGGATCTGCGTAGGCAGACAGGGATCGAGACGCGGCGCCAGATAGAAAAGATGTCCGAGAGCCAGCAAGCGGGAGTATGCTGCACTCCACGCTGGGGTATGTGTCATCACTATCATGATCGCCTCCAAACTAGCCCTGTCATTAAAGATTTCATCCCCGCATCGGCCAGCCATGATCACGAACCCTGCTGTCTGACACACGTGGAAAGTCGGACATACGAGAAAAACAATTTAACGTTTTAGCTTACCGTGCATGTCATGTGTACCGCGACCCGACTGCGCATGCGCGCGCGGGCATGGCAAGGAGGGCCACCCTTTACCGGAACGAATTCGCGGACACGGCCAGGCGGGGGCCGCCCGCCAGCTGAACTAAGCCGCTGTACAAGAACGAATGCGCACCGCCCAGTCGGGTCTCGGTACGCACGGCGCACACGGTAATGCTAAAACTCTTTAATAAAGATACAGTTATGGCATAGCGGAGAACCGGTCCTGGTACGGCACCCGGTAACCGACCGGTGCCACTGCGCGGGCGCGGGGGGGGGGGGGGGGGTGGGGGGGGGGGGGAGAGAGAGACCGGCTGGGCGCCTGCGCAGGTGCACCGACCGTGTACCGGGCGCCGTACCGGAACCGTTTTTCCGATCTGCTATAACTCTCTAATAACAGCGATTTTTACTTACGTATCGGACAGTGGAGTAGTATCCATGAGAGTAAGGTACAAAGCACAGACAAGGAGCTGTCAGAGTAACCGATAGAACGCGAAGAACAAACGGGATAACGAAAGATAGCGATAGAGGAGTTCACGAACCGCTCCCGTTTGAACTAATGTGCGGGAAAACTACGTTGCCCAAATTTGTATATCGGTCTCGTTCACTAACGACTTTTATGTGTTTTACATTTTGAGTACTACCAATCATGATGTTTGTATGCTATGCAGGCGGTTCGACTATACGTGCGCGTGTCTCGCGAGGTCATTTATCGAGTCGCAATGACCTTGAGCAGCCGGAGCGTAAATGTGGCAGTTGTGAGGTCACGCCACGTGATCCGCTGCGGTGAAACGTCGCATTTGCGCTTCGCTCGGAGCCTCGCAGCTGTGGTACCCCTTTAGGCGAGGGTTTACTGGCTGCTTCGCCGGCGCGTGATCGCTCAGCCTCTCCGCGGATGGCGTGGCCGTCTGGGCGTGCGCTTCACAACTAGGTTTACAAGTGTTAAACGTCACCCTTTTTTATGTCACCTGAACATACAAACTGAACAGTTAATCTGACTGCTGTCAGAGGTGAGCGACCTTCAAGTGGTGGCTGACCGTTCTTAATGCGTAGCATTCTTTGCCGAGTGCCCCCACAGCCAGGACCGTGTAACGCGTTGCTTTTCCACAAAAATGCATATGCCGCGGAAGTTCCACCTGTAATCGCTATAATGGCGTAAATAGAGATAACTGGTCGCACAAAATTTTGGAAAACTAGAAATAAAGAAAATATAAAATAATTACGGAAAATGGCGTACCGTTTAACGCCCTGAATTTCCACAATAATGCAGATTTTGCGAAAGTTCTAAATGTAATCGTTATAATAACGTAAATTGAGATAATTGGTCCGGCAGAATTTAAACAAAATTAAAGAAAAAAGTATTTCAGGATAACGGAAAATGGTGAAACGTATAATGCATGGCATTTCTACAATAATGCGGATTTCGCCAAAGTTCTACCTGTAATCGTTAGAATATCGTAAATGGACAGAATTGGTTGAACGAAATTTTGAAAAACGTAAAAAATCCGAGAAATATAAAATAATTACGGAAAATGCCGAATCATGTAACGCCCTGCATTTCCATAATAATGCAGATTTAGCGGAAGTTCTAAATGCAATCGTTATAATAACGCAAACGGGGATAATTGGTCGAGCGGATTTTTTAAAAAATTAGAAAATAACAAAAATATTTAAAAATTACAGAAAAGGGCAAATGTATAACGCATGGCATTTTCACAATAATGCAGGGTTGCCAAAAGTTCCACCTGTAAAACGCTTATAATAGCGTAAATCGAGATACTTGGTTGAACGAAATTTTGAAAGACTAAGAAAATAAATACAATATAAAATAATTACGAAAACTGGTGAAGGGCGTAACAATTTCCACAATAATGCAGATTTGGGGAAAGTTCCACCAGTAGTCGTTATAATGGCGTAAATGGAGATAATTGGTCGAACAAAATTTTGAATAAATAATAAATAACAAGAATATGGAAAAATGCGGGAAATTGGAAATCCTATAAGACGTGCATTTCCACAATAATGCTGATTTTGCGGAAGTCCCGCCTATAATCGTGATATTAGCGTAAAGGAGATAAATGGTAGAAATAAATTTTGAAACACTAAAAAAAACAAGCAAAATATTAAAAAGGTTACGGAAAGGGGCGAACCCTAAGCCCTGCATTTCCACAATATTGCAGATTTCGCAAAAGTTCCGCTGCTAATCGTTATAATAGCGTAAATTAAGATAATTGGTCGGGCAGGACTTCGGAATACCAAATAATTTGGCTGGAAATAACTCAAACTCAAGACAGGCGGCATAAAAATGCTATGCATTAGTAGATAATTCTCTGAATTTCTGCAGAATTTTTCGCCTGGTGGACCCCCAACACTCCAATGTCGGAAAATAAACTTGAAACTTGAAACAGCTATTTTTTGGCGAATACCAGATCGTTGGCCGAAACACCCCTAAAACGTTCCTGCAGACTGACTATTTACGTCGGAAGGGGGCGAAGACGGCATGGGGTTTTCACGCGCAGGCAGGGGACAATTAACCGAATCAACAGCTGGGCTAGGTGGCATCCGTGTCCTTCCTAAACAGCGCTTGACAACACGACGACGAGGAAGAGGGTCACAAGACGGCGCTGACTCTCAACTACATCTTTAATCGGAAGAAAACACATACACATACAATCATGCACCACACGTGTCTCTAAACGTCATCCCTGCACAGCGGTGCGCCAAGCCTACCCCCCCCCCCCCAAAAAAAAAAAAAAAAAAACACACACACACAACCTAGGCATCGTCTTTGACATGAAAAGACACAGAAGCATGGCTGATGCACTTTCCTTCACTTTTTCTTACATGAAACGCTTCCACCAACTCTCTTGTCAACTCGTCATTATGGCGCCAAAGAATACACGTGTTCTTGTAAACAATGGGTTGCATTTTTCTTGACTGTTTTCCTCGTGGCCTTACAGTGCCGAGTGATATGTTTGAATGGATTATTCTTAAATGAAGCACGGTGCTCCAAAAGCCGTACAGGATACAACCATCCGCGAAGTACTTGCTACTGCTCCGTACCAAGCACAACGTGGCTTGCCCGCCACATTGCCCCACATTGCCCGCCACATTGCCCGCCACATTATGACCCCAAGAGGATGGGTTCACCTTTCGGCCGGTTTCACTTTTAACGATGTCGAGGCTGAATGGTTGTTGACGTTGCTGGATTAATTCAGTTTGGATGATAACTCTGGGGGCGAAGTCCTGGGTTTCGACGAACTGTTCTGGCTGCCCTGAAGAAGAACAAAAGGAAAAAGCCGATGCTGCGCAATTAGGCGCACCAATAGAAACGCACAGGTCGCGAAGAAGCTCAGTCAACAAAGTGACGTGCGCAGGCGAAAAAGAATGGAACATGCGCTTCACTGGGGGCACAGATAACACAGCTCGGCGCAGCCGGGCGGCTCGTCTGTGGCCCGGTGAAGCGCATGTTCAATTCTTTCTTTCTGATGCCGCACAGATTACTTTATTTGATATGGAGAATGTTTCGCCCTAACGCCACTTGCCTAGAAAATTATTTTTTTTTATCTACAGTGTTCTCGATGTATTTCGACGGTTCGAGAAACACCCGCGCCGAAAGAAAGATAAATGGCAGCAGAGCAGACGCCGCGGCATTCGATTGCCCGACACTCGCCTGCGCACGTCACTTTGTTAACTGCTGCTTCGCCGCCTGTGTGTTTCTTGAGTTGTTAGGGGATCACACGTTCACTCCAATAAACTTGTTTTTCCTTCAAGCCAGCTGCGTCATATTTGGCTTCGTGACATCTAACAATTAAAAGGCATGGTTCGTGGCATTAATGAGATAATCCGTGTGGCATAAGAAAAAAAAAAAAAGAATGGAACATGCGCTTCACTCGGGGCACATACAGTACAGCCTGACCATAAAACCAAAATCATAAATAAACAAACTCAATGCATGTTCCGCGGCAATATTCAAAACGGGAAACAAATACTGAAAAAGCGGTGACGGCTGTGCTTGTACAAAAAGAGAAATAAAATAATAAGTTGGCGTTGTGCTTATAGGCCTAATGCGATGTTCTTTCATAATCAGATCATTGTTTAAACATTTAGATATGGGAATTTCACATTTCATATTCACACGTCCTTTCCTTTGCACGCCTGAAGAGAAGGTTTCGACCCGAAGGGTGCACGCTCTTTCAGTATCGACAATCAGCGATCGTAAGTTTTAAATGCAGAGCATTTCTTTAACTCACGATGTCACCCGTTCTAGTTGTCCATCGTAGTCCGCACCCCTCCCCCTACACTATATAGACCCTTTGCAAAAAGGCGGACAACACTGAGAATTGAGCGGTGGTAACACTGGTGGTGAACGCGACGACGCCATTAGAAAGGAAGCAGGTCGTAGCAACGCCGTTGCGTAGGCACGTTTTCGCCCATGGCTTCACGAGTCTGTTGCCCCACAATGCGTATGCAATTACGTGGACTGTGGACGGTAGCTACCCCATAGAAACTCTGTGCTCGCAGCCTTTTCGCTTCCTTTCTAATGGCGGCGCAGCGGGCGCACAGTGTTGCCAGAGTGGCTTGCTGCTTTTCCGCCAACGATTTGGCCATTTTGCAAAATAATACTTACCGGCGCCTGGTTTCGATACCACGACCTGCGGGCGGAACGCAAGGTACATGGTGATCTACCCACTGCGCCACAAAGCCGACACAGAATGGAAGGCTATGAACGCGCCTTACCGTAATTACCCGATTCTAACGCGCCCCCGATTCTAACGCGCACCCTATTTTTCAGGCAAAAAACGGAAAAAACTTGCACCTCCGATTGTAACGCGCAAGGAACTTCGTGAGCAAGAAAAACGAATGCCATAGAAACGGGCGATTTATTTCCCGAAGTAATTTCACTCATCTCACTCCTCGTCACTCTCCGAGAGCTCCTTGTCGCCTTCTGCTGACCGCAACATCTCGTCATCGGTGTCGGCAAGCACGTTCGCAATGCCACACTTCTGAACGAACCTTCAACCATGTTCGATGGGATCGTGGCCGACGCCTGCCGACTCAGCTCGCCCTGACAGACAGGAGCCAGGAGCTGCTGGGAACATATGGGTCCCGTAACTAGGGACCACCCCATTTGGTGCCAGCGTGCACCACCGATTTCGTTTTGGGCTCAATAAACGTTGATTCCTCCTCCTCCTCGCACGCCCATCCCGCGAGCTTCTCCAGAGGCGTACGCTTCAGCCAACCGCTCGTTGTGAACGCGCGGGAGCCGCTCGTAAGCCGCGGAAGCGGCGCACCTTCGTTGCCGCTGCTGCCATTGCTGCTATCAAGCGCGCAAGTGGAATAATTTGACAATCTGTGTCACCGCCGATAGAAAAGCCTAGGCACCTAGATCCGAAAAATTGTTGCTAAAAGCTTTGGTGCCATCTTGAGATGGAGATGGCGATGGGTGGAACGAAATTTCAGCAGTTTCGGCAGTTTCGGTTTTGAATCCGATTCTAACGCGCATGGGATTTTTCGGCCTATTTTTGCGGAAAAAAGGTGCGCGTTAGAATCGGGTAAGTACGGTATATCCTTGACTCACCCCTCCCCCTACACTATATAAAAAAAATAATACTTTCCGGCGCCTGGTTTCGATCCCACGACCCTGCGGGCGGAACGCAAGGTACATGGTGCTGTACCCACTGCGCCACAAAGACGACACAGAATGGAGGGGTACGAACGCGCCTTATATCCTTGACTCATTCAAACTACGTCAAGAAGCTGCTGATACAGCAGCAGCAAGAACAAGAACAACTTCAACAATGACGTCTCCAATCGACTCCCTCGAATGGGGGGATTAACTCAACCAGAGGCATCTAGACGTCGACGACGCAACAACAGCCAGAGAAGAAAAGAGAGAGAAGAGAAGAATAATAATCATACCCACCTGCTAATAAATGATGTCACGTGACCACGTGATTACGTCTCCTGATTTAATTACGATACAACAACCAACAGCAACAAGTGCAACAACATTAACGTAACGCAAACTACTTAACGTCGTGTGCCCCCGGAAATGCTCTGTATTTGATCGTGCCCCTCGCGAGGGGGATGTTTTTGACCACGACGAATTCTCGTTCGATGACCATTCTGGTAATGTTTGGAGCATCAATGACCTTAAAGCCGCCTTAGAAATATTTGGACACTCAGTAACCAAGGCTGAAACGGTGGCTATCTATGGAGTAAACGCAATTAGGTCAATTTACTACGTCTTTTCTGCAACGGCGGACAATTTTTTGTTTACCAACAGGGCTTTTTGGCCTCTTCTCTGCATTAAGGTCATTAATTCATTCATTCATTCATTCATTCATTTACCTGAAAATAAAATACTCGTTTACTGAACAATCAAGGGGCACATCAGACCAAAATAGGAAAATTAAGACCAAGTAGATGAGTGTCTTACCAAAGTTAATTGACGGATAGGCCACCACGGCGGACAAGAAAAGTGCTGTAAATAATTTCGTTAGCATCCCGACCGGTTGTATGAGTGCAATTTCACGTTCACTTGCGGAAAGGGTTGTGCGGGCACAATTTGTTTTCTTAAATGTTCTTCTGCTACGCTCCACTTCTTCGCGCAAGCCTTTCTTCCATCCTTCAACATCTTCCAACAAATCACCCTACCTGCCCTCCGAGAAAATAAAGCATCGTTACGGTACACGAAGCCGTCCACGTGACAGCGTACACTCTGTCTCAAAAAACGAGTGCTCTGCTACCGAGGCTACAACGGCGTTATCAGGTAATCAGCGCCCCCCGTAGGGGAAGTTGCGGCAACACCCTTTGTGTGGGCCGCAGCGGCCGCTTTTCTGATGAAGGCGAAAAGCAAAAACGCCCGTACGTACGAGATTTTGGCGCATGTTAAAGATCCTCAAGCGCACCTCATCGCCTGCGTTGTGTCGGCGCGTTAAACCTTACAATCAATCAATCAACTCTTTGTGTGACGCACAACACACGTCGTCGTCTTTTCCGATCGGCCGTCGAACGGAATTTATTTATTATCGCATGCGTACGTCGCGCGTATATACAAACCCGGGCCATTCGGGAGGACAGCGCGGAACTGGCAGTCTTGATCCCAGTGGCCTCGAGAATGGGTCGTAGGCGGCCAGGCAGTATACGCAATCAGGCTGCCGTTGTTACTGAGCAGTATGAGAAACTATGCCACCTGTGTGCCGAGATCTCCCCAGCTGCATTCCAGGGATGCAGGAAAGGCCGTATTGTTCCCAACGACAGCAACACGGGCAAGAAGGGATGTGGGGTTGATTAAAGAAAGAAAAAGCGCCGGGAATCGCGCGGTGGCTTCGCCCCGCGGTAGGGGTGCCAACTGATTTCTCCTTATTTACTATCCGTCAAAATAACGCAGTTTAAAGCAGCTTGTGAAGGTAAATCAGGGCTGGAATTCTCAGTTTTGTCCCTTTCATGTCCATTTTAAACTGTCTTATTTGAACGAGCCCTGATTGGCCGAAAACAGACGACCCGGATGTGAAGAAGCACAAGCAAGGCGGGGCGTGGTTTTCTGCGCACCTCATTGGTCAGAGGCGTCGCAAGGGCAACTACGTCACGATTGAAACGGACGCGAAATGGACATTTTTGAAAAATACAGACTCAGAGTTCCGTCCGAAGGGTGGAATTACAATTTTGATTATTTCAAAATCGCCTGTTTTGGGCAGCTTGAAGAAACCACAAGGCAGCGTTGCCACTTCCGGTGACTACCCGCCGCGGTGGCTCAGTGGCTAAGGCGTTGCGCTGCTGAGCACGAGGTCGCGGGTTCGATTCCCGGCCGCGGCGGCCGCTTTTCTGATGGAGGCGAAAAGCAAAAACGCCCGTGTGTACGAGATTTCGGCGCACGATAAAGATCCCCAGGTGGTCAAAATTAATCCGGAGCCCTCCACTACGGCGCGCCTCATCGCCTGCGTTGCGTCGGCGCGTTAAACCCCACAATCAATCAATCACTTCCGGTGACTGCTTCGCCCCAGACATGTCACTCAAAGCTTCCCCCCTGCGGAACTTGGTCGTCCTGTTTGTTTCGCGTCATTGTTTTCTAGACTAATTTTATTTGTTACGCGAGCTTAAACGAGAGCATCTGTGACTGTTTTGTACCGAAAGCGTGTATTACCGGTCCGTGCACAAACTACATATGCCGCAACATAGCGATTTGCCATAAGCAACAGTATTAATCAGGTTAGACACACCGCGCTGTACAAACGCGCGAGATAACGACAGATTAGGCAAAAAAAGCTTAGGTTGCATGGCTCGATGCGTGCCAGAGCTTCAACGAAGGTATGCATGCGCGCCGATCGCTCCTTCCTCGCTGCACCGAAGCATACGCTTACGCTTTCAGTAAAAAATTGCAACCGTTTGCGGTAATTAAGCTCGCTGACAGCTCTCACGCCGTTTTGGGCGACCTGTTCTAACTGAGCGTCTGCATGGTCGGCCGGTTGCGTTGCCCATGCAAGGCCCATTGCGTTTACCGAAGAAGCCTGTGAGTTGCTTTAGATCGTCTCCAGCTGGTAGACCGTTGCCTTTTGTAGACCATTGCCTTCGAACAGGTGCGCGGCTTCACTGGCGTAAATTCAACGTAAAAAAACGTAAATTCAACTCGTATCCGCCTGAATATCCATGATGCACAAAGTTGGCTAGGGTTACTCAGGGACAGCTTTACGTACATGAGGAGTTACCACTGTCCATGAAGTACACGAAGAGTTAAAGTACATGAAGAGTTAAAATATATATTTGTTCTCGCTGCAGTTCTAGTAGTTTGCTTCATTTACAGGCATGCGACTCCATGTAACGTAGTCGCTGTTGCATGGTGTGCCCGTCATCGCGACTTTTGTTGCCCCGTTACATACTGACGCGTGCATCCACTGCTACACTCAATTTTAAAATCATCATAGCAGTGTGCGCAAGTGAAGGGCCTTCGTACTGGTGGCGAAGAAACGAACGTGCCTTTCTAGAAGAATTTTCCTTGCCCTCTTTCTGGCCTTTCTTTGAAGTTTTGTGGGCTCAAGGGTATCGTTCTTTCAATGCTCAATCGATTTGGCATGACGGACGGATGTATAGTCATTTAAAAAAAAACAGGCTACAGACCACAAGAACACCCGCAAACTTCCGCGCTCCCCCCCCCTTCCCCCACATACGGGTGCGCGCTGATGTGATTCTGCCTGGATTTTGAGCAACAGTCAGCATTACTTAAGTAACCAAAATGACCGAGGAATCATCACCGTAAACAGGAATTATCTCCGCAAACTTTGCAATTTTTTTGCCAATATATTATGTCGTAGCCTGAAACCATGCTTCAGTTTGAACATCACGGTCGCTGTCAACCAAGTGATCGAGTGCCTAACGCTAATATTACGGTCCGTTTCGGGCTGAAACACGGTAGTCTGTAGCATTTATGTACGCGGGGCCATGCCCTTACGCATGTTTTCTAGGTGCACTGCAGGCAACAAAATGCTAACTTGTTTCGAGCATCGACCCACGCCCGAAGGTCATGCTGGGTCTGTACAACATGCTCCGTTTTCTGGTGGACCAAGGAGCTTCCCAACATAGTTTCCATTTCCCGTGTCGCTAACGAAAACTACAAAATTCCTATGCACCCTATACATTCCCACCCATGCTGTTTTATCGTTTAGCTTTAGAACCGACAGTGTGTACTCGGATGAACAAAGCAGCGCACGCATCCTCTAAAAAGTATGTTCTTTCATTCATGTTTCAAACCAGAATGGTAGGACCTCATTATAATTCTTTCCTCAGGTCTCACAACGAAATTTCACACGCAGCAAGATCTTGCTCAACTTGCGTAGAACATGACCAACGGCAACACTATGTTCAGACAACGCCGTCTTTGCATTAATATTTGTTCTTGCTAAATTTAAAGTTCTATATAGCATTGAATAGTGAAATTTGCAGTGACTTGCTCTACCTTATCCAGGAGTGGTACCTACAACTAAAGGGGATGGCCGCCGCAGAAAAGTTGCTGGATAGCAACCGCCTTCAGGCAGACTATAGGGCATTTATGCACGAAGGATTGAAAACTTGACAGAGAATAATGCAAGCATTTTAAAACACCAAGGGGGAGCTCATTAAAGCAGAGTCTACAGTTGGGCTGTACGGAAATGTTAACCAGATTGATGTTGTTACAAAGCACCAGATTCTCATGTCCGCGCAGCGTCTCTGGAAGCTACGAGGTGGACTGCGTCACAGAATCAAAACAGAAGCGAAAATTACAACTGACAAGGCTTGACAATACCGATGGCTGAATTATTCCGCTTTGCGTGAGGGCTTAGTCCTACCATGTTCGTGCAATCATACCAGCGCTACACATAACGTAAGTGCATAGATTCGATG